>NC_136659.1:36194373-36334166 GCF_903797595.1 Erithacus rubecula
TTTTTTCCCCAGGAAAACCGTGGTGTGTCCCATCATCGATGTGATCAGTGATGACACCTTTGAGTACATGGCAGGCTCGGACATGACCTATGGGGGCTTCAACTGGAAGCTGAATTTCCGCTGGTATCCCGTTCCCCAGAGGGAGATGGACCGCAGGAAAGGGGACAGGACCCTCCCTGTCAGGTCAGTGCCCCTCCTTTCCCCAAAACCCCCCAAAATTCCCAACATTCCCCTGCTGATCTGAGGCAGAATGGAAGGGAAAACCCAAATCCCGGCGTGTCCTTGCTGCTGCAAATCCCAGTGCCCATCCCAATTCCCCCAGTCCCCATCCCAATTCCTCCAGTGCCCATCCCAATTCCCCAGTGCCCATCCCAATTCCTCCAGTCCCCATCCCAATTCCTCCAGTGCCCATCCCAATTCCCCAGTGCCCATCCCAATTTCCCCAGTGCCCATCCCAATTTTCCCTGTCCCCATCCCAATTCCCCCAGTCCCCAGCCCAATTCCCCCAATCCCCATCCCAATTTCCCCAATCCCCATCCCAATTTCCCCCAGTCCCCATCCCAATTTCCCCCAGTTCCCATCCCAATTCCCCCAGTTCCCATCCCAATTCCCCAGTGCCCATCCCAATTCCCCCAGTTCCCATCCCAATTCCCCAGTCCCCATCCCAATTCCCCCCAGTGCCCATCCCAATTTTCCCTGTCCCCATCCCCATCCCAATTCCCCAGTGCCCATCCCAATTTCCCCCAGTCCCCATCCCAATTCCCCCAGTTCCCATCCCAATTTCCCCAGTCCCCATCCCAATTCCCCCAGTTCCCATCCCAATTCCCCCAGTGCCCATCCCAATTCCCCCAGTTCCCATCCCAATTTCCCCAGTCCCCATCCCAATCCCCAGTGCCCATCCAATTTCCCAAGTCCCATCCAATTTCCCCAGTCCCCATCCCAATTTCCCCCAGTCCCCCCAATTCCCCCAGTTCCCATCCCAATTTCCCCCAGTCCCCATCCCAATTTCCCCCAGTCCCCATCCCAATTTCCCCCAGTTCCCATCCCAATTTCCCCCAGTCCCCATCCCAATTCCCCCAGTTCCCATCCCAATTTCCCCCAGTGCCCATCCCAATTTCCCCCAATTCCCATCCCAATATCCCCCAGTCCCCATCCCAATTCCCCCAGTGCCCAATTCCCCATGCCCATCCCATCCTCTTCCCAATGTTTGGGAATTCCAAAGATTTCTGCCTGTTCAGCTGCAATATTCAGGAATTCCGAGGATTTCTGCCTGTTCAGCTCCCTCTGTTAATTTTTTGCAAAGGGGTTTTTATTCTAATTTTTTTTATTATTTAAGACAAATATTCCAAAGGATTTCTGAACATTTTTGAGCTTTGAACCCCAGTGATTTACACTTAGCCCCATCACATTCTCTTCCCAATGTTTGGGAATGCCAAAGATTTCTTGCTTGTTCAGCTCCAAAGTTTGGGAATCCCAAAGATTTCTGCCTGTTCAGCTCCCTCTGTTAATGTGCTATAAACAGATTTTTATTCCAATTTTTGGAGGGATTTAAGGCAAATATTCCAAAGGATTTCTGAGCATTTTTGAGCTTTCAACCCCAGTGATTTGCACTTGGCCCCATCCCATCCTTTCCCCAATGTTCAGGAATTCCAGAGATTTCTGCCTGTTCAGCTCCAACCCTCAGAAATTCCAAAGATTTCTTTTTGCCCATCTCCAAAATTCAGGAATTCCAAAGATTTCTGCCTGTTCAGCTCCCTCTGTTCATTTACTGCAAATGGATTTTTATTCCCATTTTTTTGGGGGGGATTTAGGGCAAATACTCCAAATTATTTCTGAGCATTTTTGAGCCCTGTGATTTGCACTTAAATTCCTGGTTTGTTGCTTGGAAAATGGGATTGATAGTGGAGCACCCTGAGGGAAAAATGATCCAAGAGCATGTCCTGACCTCTTCCATTTAATTGCTGGAATCACAGAGTGGAACAAAACCTCTTAAATTGGAAATGGAGCTGAAAAGGGAACAAATGGAATCAATCCCTGGCCATGGGGTGTTTGCTCCAACAGCTGCTGGGGCTTCCTGCAAAATTCCAAAAGAGACCAAAAATAATTTCCTGAGTTGATGGAATGGATTGAAATCTGGGAAGGGGGAAGAATTCCAGTCCTGCAGGTGGATCAGTCCAGGGATGGAAGGGCAGGAAAAACCTTCCAAAATTGCTTCCAAAATTCCCATTTCTGTCCCTGGTTGTCCTGGAAAGGCTGGAATGAGGGAAGGGAGGATTTGGGGTTTATTCCCAAAAAAAGCAAGAAGAGATTTTCTGAGGAAAGAGCTTTGGAGCCACAGGAATTGTTTTATTCCTGATCCAAAATCTCCTCCCTGGGCCAGCAGCTCTTTATTAAAGCTCAGGTGTGCATGGAAATTGGGGAAATTAATTGGGAAATTGGGAAAATGAATTATCCTAATGAGCTGCTGAGCTCCATCCATCCTGGCTCTCCCAAATCCATTCCCAGGGATGGGGAATTTTCAAAGGAATGCAATCCCAGTCCTCATTTCCTCCCCTTGAAATGGAGCAGGGCTCAAAATTAATCCCAGCTCAGACACTGAATTGATTCTCAAAATTGATAAAGGCAAAAAAAGGGTTTTGTTTAATTCCTTTTGCTTTCCATCAGATTTTTTGCTGGAATTTTGGGGGATTCTCTGGGTAAAAAAGGAATTGGGAAGCAAAGGGGGCAGAGGGACAGATGTCACCTGTGCCACAGTTGTCACAAAGAGCTGAGAGGGGAGTGTTGGCGCTTTAGATTAAATCCAAAATTTCAGGTTTTGGTCCAGGAATTTCAGTCTTTGATCAGAGAATCCCAGAATTATGGAATTATTCATTTTTATAGATAGTTCCATGCTTTTGCCTCAGTTTTTGAAGCTGAAGGCACTCCAGGCTGGATTTAGAAATACTAAAAATGTGGATTAAGGTCCAGGAAATATTTTGTATAAATTAGGGGTTGGGAAGGAAAACACAGGATCAAATCCTAGGAAAAATGCAAGATCAGAAAACAGGAAAACCACAAGATTTAAAAATCAGGAATGTGTTAGGATCATGGAATTTCCTGAGCTGGAAGGGACCCCCAAGGACCATCAACCCACCCCTGGCCCTGCAAGACATCCCAAAAATACCCCAAATCCTCAAAATCCCCAAATCCCCCCCATGCCTGGGAACATCTTCCAAATGCTCCTGGAACTCTGGAGATCATTAACATGTTACTGATTGCATTGATATGATATGAATATCTTAATTATTAATAATTAAACTTCCAGTTGATTGCAGGTAATTAAGCCAGCAGGGATTGGTAATTGATGGTGGTGACTTTATTCCCAGAGTTTTGTGGGATTTGGTGGCTGGGATGGGATTTCCTGGGAAAAGCAGGATGAGGTGATTGCAGAATGGGCTGGGGTCAATCACAGCAATTCCCAGGTGATTCCACAGGGAAAAGATGCAGAACTGAGAAAAAAAAAATAAGATTACAGCTGAAAAACCACTGTAAGACATTTTATCTTCCCAATATTTTGGTGGAGGTGGTTTTCCAAGGAAAGCTCTGGTTGTGCCCCATTAAATTCACATCCCTGGAACATTCCTGCCTGCTGCATTCCCTTTTTCCCAGGAGCTGGGCTGGGAATTACTGAATTTTCCAGTGTGCACCTCAGCACTCCCAGCTTTGTTAGGAGGGATTTGGGAAGAGTTTCAGAACTCAAAGGACATTGGGGTCCTTTGGAGGAATCCAGGTCTGTGTGTCCAGTTCAGGTTCATCCTTCAAAATTTGCTCAAGGCTCAGGCTTGGAAAAAAAAAATGGGAAATTGTGTATCAAGGAAAGAGTGTCTCCATGTGGGGGAAGGAAGGAGGAGGAAGGGGAATGTTTGGATTAAATTAAATTCCATTTCATTTCATCTAGGGACACATCCCATGGTCCCAGGTTGTTCCAGCCTGGCCTGGGACATTCCAGAGGCAGCCAGATGGAATTCCATCCCAGCCAGGAATTCCCAATATCCCAATATCCCAACATCCCAATATCCCAACATCCCAGTATCCCAGTATCCCAATATCCCAATATCCCAATATCCCAATATCCCAATTCCCCAATACCCCAATATCCCAATATCTCAATTCCCAATATCTCAATATCCCAATTCCCAATATCCCAATATCCCAGTATCCCAATTCCCAATATCCCAGTATCCCAATATCCCAATATCCCAATATCTCAATTCCCAATATCCCAATTTCCCAATATCCCAATATCCCAGTATCCCAATATCCCAATATCCCAATATCCCAATACCCCAATATCCCAATATCCCAATATCCCAATATCCCAATATCCATTCCCTGTGTCCTGTCCCTCCATCCCTTGTCCCCTCTCCAGCTCTCCTGGAGCCCCTTTAGGTCCTGGAAGGTTTTCCTGGATCTTTCCCTTCTCCAGGGGAACATTCCCAGCTCCAGAGCTCTCCCCTAAGGGTCCCTCCCCAAATCCCACAGGTTTGGGGTTGGGATGAGCTGAGCCCCAACCCCTGGGGTTGTCCCCTGTGAAAATCTGGGATTTGGGATTGAGCTGTTTCATCCCAAATAAATCCCTGTGCTGGGAAATAGGGAAATCCTTTCCTTTTTTTTTTGGGAAACCCACCATGTTCTGGGGGAAGGGTTTCCAACCCTCCTAGCAGAGATTTTCCTGCTCCTTTGGTGCTGTTTTGGGTAAAGCTGAGCCATGAAATTCCTCCCAAACATTCCCAAGTGGATTTGAGCTGCTGCTTTCTCAGGAAACCCAAAATTCCACCCAGTTCACCCTTGGAATGCTCCTGAAATAATCCATGGAAACAGCAGGAAAATCCAGCCAAAATCATCTTTATTCCTCCTTGGAATGTGGCTGGGCCTGAGATCCATGAATTTTGGGATAGAACGGGAAAATCCAGTTAAAATTCTCCTTTTTTAGTTGTTTTCCACAGAATTCCTGTCTGGTGCTGTAGGGAAATGCTGAAGTGAAATGTGCTGAAAATTCCAGAGTGTCCAGACTTTAAAAAGTCTTTTTCCTTTCCATTCAACTCCTTCCACATTCCTAATTGGATTTGAGCTGCTGCTCGCTCAGGAAACCTAAAATTCCACCCAATTTATCCTCAGAATGGTCCTGAAATAATCCATGGAAAAGGCAGGAAAAGAGCAGGAAAATCCAGTCAAAATTGTCTTTATTTCACCCTGGAGTGTGGCTGGGCTTGAGCTCTGTGGATTTTGGGGAAGAGCAGGAAAAATCCATCAAAATTCTCTTTTCACACCTCCTGTTGCTTTTCCATCGAATTCCTGTGTGGTGAAATGTGCTGTGAATTTCAGAGTGTCCTTTGAAAAATCTTTTTTTTTTCCCTTTTAACTCCTCCCAAACATTCCTGATTGCATTTGAACTGCTGCTGGCTCAGGAAACCCAAAATTCCACCCTCAGAATTCTCCTGAAATAATCCATGGAAATGGGAGCAACCTTGGAGTGGGGCTGGGTCAAAACTGTGAATTTTGGGGAAAATCAGAAAAATCCAGCCAAAATCATCTTTATTCCTCCTTGGAGTGTGGCTGGGCTTGAACTATGTGGATTTTGGGGGAAGAGCAGGAAAAAATCCACTTAAAATTCTCCTTTTCTGGTTGTTTTCCATCGAATTCCTGTGTGGTGAAATGTGCTGTAAATTCCAGAGTGTCCTTTAAAAGGTCTTTTTTTCTTTCTTCTTTTCTTTTTTTTTTTTTTTTTTCCTGTTTTCCTCTGTTTTTTTCCTGTTTGTTTTCCCCCCAGGACCCCAACTATGGCTGGTGGGCTGTTTTCTATTGACAGGAACTACTTTGAAGAGATAGGAACTTACGATGCAGGAATGGATATCTGGGGTGGAGAGAATCTTGAAATGTCCTTTAGGGTAATTCCTGTTTTCCTTCCTTTTCTTTTCCCCCCAAAAAACAACCCAAATCCCCCCATTTGTGCTGTCATTCCTTCAGGGAGATCCTGCTTTAGCTGGCCTGCAAGTCATGGGTTAAATGGAATTTTTAAAATTTGGGGGAAACCCCCATTTTTGGGGTGTTTTGGGATTTTTTTTTTGCTGCATGGAATGTTTTAATATTGAGGGGTTTGCCCCTCCAAAATTCCGTGTATTTTAATCATTCCTTCGTGGAAGAAAAATGTGGAAATTTGATGCGAATTTATGTTAAAAAATTAGATGTTTTGGGAATGGTGACATCATGGACTTGCAGGTTCTGGCTGGAATTCTGGGTTTGTGCCAAGGAAATTCCATATCCTGCAGAAAATGCTGATTTTTCCTGCTGGGGTAGGTGTGAGGGAAATGCATCCAGTTCTTTGGATGGGAAGGAAAAGTGAGAAATTGAGGCTGGGATAAGGAATGGTTGGGAAGGATGTTGGGAATGGCTTGGAAGTGTCACAATTTTGGGATTTAGTGATGGGAATAACCCCCAGCACATCCTGGGAATGCCCTTCCCCCCTTTTCCTGCCTTTTCCATTTTCCTTGCCAGGAATCCCTTTGAAGATTTTTAGGGAATGGATTTTTCCAGGGAAAACCAGCTGGGAATCAGAAAACTTTTCCAGGCTATTCCTCTTTCCTTTGCAGGAAAATCAAAGGGTTCAGTTCCCCTCCTGAGCCTGGATGCTCCAAATGAGGAGATTCCCACATTTTTTTCCTGGTTTAACCCCTAAAATTCCTCCTTGGATGTGCCAAGACTCTGGTGCAGGAATTCTTTTCCTTGGTTTTCCATGTTGGTCAAGAGATCCCTGGAGCAGGGAGAGCCAGGCACTGTTCAAACATTCCAAATTTGCCTCTCCCACCCTAAACCAGTGAATTAATGGGGTGAGGGATGGGAATAAATTGGGATATTGCCATGGGAAGGCCAGGGGATCACCTGTTTATTGGGATTGAGAGCTTTGGAAACTGAAAATCCAGGGATTATTTTTGTGTGAGTTTATCAGGGATAACAAAGGGTTCAAATCCCAGCTGAGGGAACAAATCCATGGGAAATGGGGAACCAGGAGAGCTGAGGGATCAGGGAGGTTCCTCCCTGCCCTTATCCAGCAGGATTTGGGAATATTTCCTGTCAGGAAAAGCCTGGGAGCAAATCCTGGGGTGGGATTGGAGAGAGGCACAGGGATGTCCCTGGAGCTGTTCTTGCATCCAGGATTTTATCCCCAAAGGGAGGGAAGAGATTTGGGATTGGTTCAGAATAATAAAAATAAATCCCACCAAAAAAAAAAAAAAAAAAAAAAAAAGTCCCCAAAAAATAAATACTCCAAAAAATAAATCCTCCCAAAAATAAATTCCCACCAAAAAAAAAAAAAAAAAAAAATTGCCAAAACATAAATCCCCCCAAAATAATCCCTGCCCCATATATTGTGAATTTAAGAACCCTCCCAAATGTTCTCCTGTGCCTTTGTTTTTCCTGGATCACACCTGCCTCGTCTGCATCCAGCTCCAGCATCATCCCAAAGAATAATTAAAAGGATTTCCAGCTTTTTTTCTCTCAGAGGCATTTCCAGGAGGAGCATCCATGGGGTATAATTTGATTATTTTGGGGAAATCCATGTTTTTTCTTTTGGGAAAATCTATGTTTTTTCTTTTGGCTGCTTCTTGTTGCTGATGCTGATTGACTCCTTTTAAGAATGTCTTTTAATGAGGGAAAAATAATAATAATTCCTGCCAGGAATCTCTTACAGCTCCAGGGGTTTTCCTTAGCCAAGGAAAACCTGATTTATTCCTAAACTTTATTTTTATTTATGGAATTACTGGCATTTTTAGTGTTCTGTTAAATTCTGCAAGTGGTTTTATGCCCTGAAAGCTCGATGCTCTGAAAGGAATTCCCATGGCTTTGGAAAGGGAATCGAAAATAATTTGTCCATCAGAAAAGAAAATTCCTTTGAGATTATCCCATAGGATAATCCAGGCAGGGCTGGGAAAGGGAATGTGAGCTCTGAGCAGGGTAGGATGGGGTTTGTTTGGGATTTCTGGCACTGCTGGAAGTGCAGAGAGGAGAGGAAAAGGGAATTTCCCCAGGGGTGTGACAGAACTGAGTTGTCCTGAACTCTGGAATTCCTGCTTGGGCTGTTTGGGAATTGTGACAGGGAATTCCTTTAGAACCCAGCTGGAATCTTGGCTCTGGATCTGGGCTGGGAGATGGGAATGTTCCCCTGGAGAGGGGATGAATCCAGGAGAGCTCAGAGCCCCTGGCAGGACCCAAAGGGGCTCCAGGAAAGCTGGAGAGGGGACAAGGGGTGGAGGGACAGGACACAGGGAATGGGGGATGGAAATTGGGAATTGGGAATTCCCAGAGCAGCTGTGGCTGCCCCTGGATCCCTGGGAGTGTCAAAGGCCAGGCTGGAATAACCTGGGATGGTGGAATGTATTCCCTCTGTTGATTGGGATGGGATTTAATTCCCTTCCCAATGCAAATCATTCCAGGATTCTGGGATTTATCCATGAATCCCTGACAGAAACACTCCTGTCTGGGATTAATTTTCCTTGTGAAGTGTCCAAGGCCAGGTTGGAGCAGCCTGGGATAGTGGAAGGTGTCCCTGGGTGGACTGGGATGGACTGGGATGGATTGAGGTGGTGGGAGGTGTCCCTAGATGGATTTGGGATGGATTTGGGATGGATTTGGGATGGGATTTTATATCCCATTCCAGGATTCCCTGACTCCCTGCAGTCACAGCAGTGAGGAATGAATGCATTCCATGTGTGGGGAGCAGATCCCTGAAATCCCACAATTCCTAGCCAGAGTGGGGACTTTTGGAAAGCAGTCACATTCCCAGGGAACATCCCACATTTGTTTGGGATTTAAAAAAAATATTGAAAAATCCCTTTTCCTGAGAAGAGTGTTCAGGTTCCCCCCACATCCAATCCCAGCTGGCACAGGGAGCAGATTGCTCCAAGGAGAGCCAAAAATTGTGTCCAGAAATTTGAGATTTTAAAAATGGTGCAGTGGGAGGAATTTTCTGCCAGCTGGAATGGGAAGACAGCAAGGGAATGCTGGGGTTTGGGATGGAGGGTGCCTCAGAGTGTGTGTCCTCCTTCCTGGCATGTCCAGTTATTCCAGATTGCTCCATGAGCAAATCCCTGCTGAATATTTTGGGGTTTCTTCCCTGGTGCGTATTTGGGGTTATTCCATGGAACTATTTGGGATTATTCCATGGAATTTTTAGGGATTATTCCATGGAATTATAACAGGTTATTCCATGTTCCCAAGTTGTTCCATGAGCATGTCCTAGGTGAATATTTGGGATTTATTCCTTGTTGTATATTTGGTGTTATTCCTTGGTATTATTTGGGATGATTCCATTTAATTAATTGGGGTCATTCCATGGGATTATTTGGGGTTATTCCATGGAATTGTTCAGGGTTTTTCCATTACGTTATTTGGGGTCATTCCATGAGACTCTTTGGGGTTATTCCATTGTGTTATTTAGGGATATTCCATGGAATTGTTTGGGGTTATTCCATGGAACTATTTGGTGTTATTCCATTGAATTAATTGGGATCATTCCATGGAATTATTTGGGGTTATTCCATGGAATTAATTGGGAACATTTCATGAAATTATTTGGGGTTATTCCATGGAATTATTTGGGGTTATTCCATGCTCCCAGGTTGCTCCATGAACACATCCCTGGGTATATTTGGGATTTTTCCATGTTCCCTCAGGAATTCCTTGGTACCCCTCATCCTGGACTTCCCTCAAGTTAAAACTGGGATATTTTGCTGCTGATTCCACAGAATCCATCCCTCCTCATTCTCAAGGAATTCTCGAAATGGAGGGAGACCTAATTAGCTAAAACTGCTTTAGTTGCCATGGGAACACAGGTCCATGTCAAGGAGCCTCTCTTGAAATGGAGAATGTAAACCCCCTCTTCCAAATTATTATAATTTTGAAATTAAGGGGCTCTCAGGCAAAGATATGGGAATAGGAATAACAGTTCTTTACTAGGAAAATTAAAATAGAAATGCAGTATTACACAGAACAATCCCAACCCTGCCAGAGTCAGAATCCAAGCTGGCACAGTCAGTCAGTCAGGGTGGTGGCACAGTCCCATTCCATGGTGCTGCATCCTCCTGCAGGGGCAGATGTGGCTCAGCTGGAGCAGTGCTCCTGGAGAAGGGGCAGTTTCCTCTGAAGGTGCAGGGATGATGTGGGAGGGTCTGGTTTTCCTCTGGGATCCAGTGGGAAAGGTGCTCTGGTGTTCCAAATCTCAGTTTTTCTCTGGGTAGGAAAGGCTTGGCTCCTGCCCTGGCTGGAGCATCTCCCAGTGGGATGATGGAATTTTATCAGCCATGCACTGGGACTCAGTGGCCATGAACAGGAGATATCTCCTGGAGGGAGGATGGGCTGTGGGAAGATAAAGATGATTGCCCAGCTGGTTTAAAGATGGCCATTAGCAGAGAATGTGTGCCAGGAGATCAGGGGCACTGCCACACCCAGTTTGTAACAATGGCCCATTAACAGGAGATATCTCCCACAGGGATAAGAATCGCTGCCACACCCAGTTTTTAACAATGGCCCATTAACAGGTGATACCTGCTGGATGAAGGGTGGGTCATGGGAAAGGTAAAGATGATTGCCCAGCTGGTTTAACAGATGGGATGGAACACACACTGCTGGGCACATCCTGTATTGTAACCCAAGACATTGGGGCTGTTTTCCTCCATGTTTTCCGTGTTCCCATTGCAGATCTGGCAGTGTGGAGGCTCCCTGGAGATTGTCACCTGCTCCCACGTGGGACACGTGTTCCGCAAGGCCACTCCCTACACCTTCCCGGGCGGAACCGGCCACGTCATCAACAAGAACAACCGCAGGCTGGCCGAGGTCTGGATGGATGAGTTCAAGGATTTCTTCTACATCATCTCCCCCGGTACGGTTGGGTTTGGGGGCAGCTCGTGGCCTGGAATGCTTCCTGAAAAAAGGGGAACTGGAAATTGTGGAGTTGTGGAGGTGTTTGGGTTGGGAAAGTTCTCTGAGATCTTTGAGTCCAACCATTCCCAGCACTGTCCCTGTCCCCAGTGTCACATCCCCAGGGTTTTACATCCCTGCAGGGATGGGATTCCACCTGAGCCCCCTTTCCATGAAGGAATTGTCCCCAAACCCACCCTGCCCTCCCCTGGGGCTGTTCCCTCTCCTCCTGTCCCTGTCCCTGTTCCCAGATCCCAAATCCCCCCGGCTGTGCCCTCCTGGCAGGGAATTCCAGAGAGGGAAAAGATCCCTCGGGATCCTCCTTTGCTGCAGCCTCAGCCCCTTCCCATTTCCCTCAGGAATTCTCCATCCCTTCCCATTTCCCTCAGGAATTCTCCATTCCCTTCCCATTTCCCTCAGGAATTCTCCATCCCTTCCCATTTCCCTCAGGAATTCTCCATCCTTTCCCATTTCCCTCAGGAATTCTCCATCCTTTCCCATTTCCCTCAGGAATTCTCCATCCCTTCCCATTTCCCTCAGGAATTCTCCATCCTTTCCCATTTCCCTCAGGAATTCTCCATCCTTCCCATTTCCCTCAGGAATTCTCCATCCTTTCCCATTTCCCTCAGGAATTCTCCATCCTTTCCCATTTCCCTCAGGAATTCTCCAGCCCTTTCCCATTTCCCTCAGGAATTCTCCATCCTTTCCCATTTCCCTCAGGAATTCTCCAGCCCTTTCCCATTTCCCTCAGGAATTCTCCAGCCTCTTCCCAGCTCAATTCTCTTCCCTGGCCATGCTCCAGCCCCTCAGGATCTGTTTTGTCAGGAAGAACCCAGTTCATTCCTAAAATCCCCAAGGAATCCAAGGGAAGGACAGCAGAGGTCACAGCTGGAGAGCAGGAACCCTTTGGAGCACAACACCCGGAATTTTCTTCCCCACATTTTTCAGAGAGCACTCGTGGCCTATGGAAATGTCAGTGCTATTTTATCATGGGTTGATTTTCCCATTTTCCCATCTTCAAACTCCCTTCCCAATGAAATTCCTTGGCAGCAGAATCAATTTCAATTTTCCCTGGCAACCCAATAATACCTGCACGGGTTTTGTGCTGCTTCTCCTGCACGATTTCCTGGTGTTATCCCTCACCTGTTCCAGCTGAATTCCTGCTCTTTCAGTACTTTGGTTTTTCCACAGGCTGCTCCAGCACTTTGATTTTTTTCCCAAAGGTTTAAGGTATCAGAAACCAGCATTTAATCCCAGCTGGAAGGAATCTCTGGGATTCTGTGTGGCTGCACAGGATGAGCTCATAGAATATTCCCAATCCATCCTGGAAATCCCTTAACAAGCCAGGAAATTTAAATTTTAAATTTGTCTGTGCTCATTTTAAGTGTCCAGTAACAGTGTAAAAAATACATATATTTATGGATCTCTGCCTTGTGGATTTTGTTTCATCAATTTTTAAGGAATCTGTTTCTTTAAAACAGAAAAATTAGGATGAAATGCCAGCCTGTTTTTTATATTTATTTTGAGGCTATTCCTTGTTTTTCTGTGAGGGAAAAACTGTTTTTTCCCTCTGGAATGAGCCCAAATCAGCTGGAATTTAGTGCTCCTAGAAGTGCCCTCTCCTCTTCCCAGTTACACATTCCCAGGATTTTGGATACAAAATTCCAGCAGAGGTCCCTTGGAGAAAATTGGATTGCAAGGAAAGGGTGGAGTTAGGTCACTGCCAGTGACAAGGGTTTGTAATCCAAAATTTCAGTCATGGGGATGAATTTGGGAATAGGTGGTCTTTGTATTCCCTGATCTCTCCCCAAGTTATTTATTAATACCTGTATTAATTAATATATAAAATATAGTGAGGTGGTTCCCCAGCATTAAAAGGAAATGGAGGAAAAAGGGAAATAAAAATTAAATTTTCATGGAAATTCTCAATGAAAAAAGGTAGGAAATAATAGATTTTTTTTAAAATAGGGCATCCCTAAATATACATAAAAAATCCTAAATATTTTTAATCTGCCTTTTGATCCTTTCCCCTTCCTATTAATGAGGAAAAGGGAGATCTCTGGCTGATTCTCTGGGAGAACAAAGGGATTAATGAGGGCTCTGTTCTCCTCCCCTCATCCTCTGGGAGTGATTCATCCATTCCTGAGCAGATCCCAGGAGAGGAGCAGGGCTGCTCCCAGTGGCAAATTGAACTCACAGCATAATAAGGGGAACACCTCTAATTACATCCCAAATTAAAAGTCTGGTTCCCTGGGAAAATAGAATTTTGCTGGAGGAGAGCCCAGCTCTCATTTTTGGGATCTTGAGCATATTTTTAATTGGTGCCTTCCCCTGTTTTTGAGCTGAGTCAGAGTTTTTAATAAATCCAAGATACAAGCTGGATTAAAAAAAAACCCAAAAACAATAACAACAACAACAACAAAAAACCAACAGGAAAAAAAAAATCCCAAAGCAGTGAGGAAAACTTCCCTTTTGGGTTTAGTGCAAGCCTGAATTAAGAAGGAATTGGAGTTTTCCTTGGGAAGAGCCTGGCTCAGGTCCTGCAGCTCATGAGCCAAATAATCCAGGAAGGTTTCAGAAATCCCAGAAATCCTGGATACACTTCAGAAGGGATTAAAGGATTAAATTCCTTTTCTTGGGAAAGAGAGGAAATGGGTGAATGTGGAGATTCCGTGCATGGGTCCAATGAGGTTCAGATGATCCTGGGAGAGGAAACTGGGAGGGATTTTTCCTCCTAAATCCCAGCAAATCCTCACAATTTGTCTGTCTGCACAAAAAATTCTTCCCTGCCTGTGTGGGAGGGCAAAAAGTGGGATTGGGATCTGTTAGAACCCTAGTCACTGAAAATTTTAAACTTTCTATGCTAATAAGCACTAACCTTCCAAAATCCACCAAATTTAACCTAAAGGCATAAAAACAGCTTCCAAAATTAAATAATAAAACTGTAAATACATAATTTAAATAAAAGTATATCTGTATCACATAATAAAAAACTTTTAAAGTTTTAAAATGTAATAATATATATAAAACAAAAATTAAAAAAAAATTATAACAAAAACTAGTCCTTCTTCTTCACCTTCTTCTTCATAAATTTCAATACTATTATATAGTTAAATAAAAAAATCCGCATTGCAAACCACAAATAATTAGTTATTAAGTTAAAAATAAAGGAGGAGCTGGAGGTGGCTCCAGGATTTTCCCTAAAATGTTTGATGGGCTCTTGTCTCACCATTCCAAGGGTGATAAATGTGGATTATGGAGATGTTTCCATCAGGAAATCTCTGTGGGGGAGCTGGAGGTGGCTCCAAGATTTTCCCCAAATGTTTGATGGGTTTGAAGGGTTGATGGGCTCTTGTCTCACCATTCCAAGTGTGGAGAATATGGATTATGGGGATGTTTCCATCAGGAAAGCACTGTGGGGCAGCTGGAGGTGACTCCAAGATTTTCCCCAAATGTTTGATGGGTTGATGGGCTCTTGTCTCACCATTCCAGGGATGATAAATGTGGATTATGGAGACATTTCCATCAGGAAAGCTCTGCAGGGGAGCTGGAGGTGACTCCAAGATTTCCCCCAAATGTTTGATGGGTTTGATGGGGTTGATGGGCTCTTGTCTCACCATTCCAGGGGTGGTGAAGGTGGACTATGGAGATGTTTCTGTCAGGAAAGCCCTGAGGGAGAGCCTGGGCTGCAAACCCTTCTCCTGGTACCTGGAGAACGTTTACCCCGACTCGCAGATCCCGCGGCGCTACTACTCACTGGGAGAGGTACGGGAAAAAACGGGAGAGGGAGACCAGGAGAGGGGGAAACCAGGAGAGGGGGAGACCAGGAGATGGGGGAGACCAGGAGATGGGGAAGCCAGGAGATAGATGGGGGAGACCAGGAGATAGATGGGGGAGACCAGGAGATGGGGGAGACCAGGAGATGGGGGAGATCAGGAGATGGGGGAGACCAGGAGATGAGGGAGATCAGGAGATGGGGGAGACCAGGAGATGAGGGAAATCAGGAGATGGGGGAGATCAGGAGATGGGGGAGACCAGGAGATAGATGGGGGAGACCAAGAGATGGGGGGACCAGGAGATGAGGGAGACCAGGAGATGGGGGAGACCAGGAGATGGGGGAGACCAGGAGATGGGGGAAACCAGGAGATGGGGGAGACCAGGAGATAGATGGGGGAGCCAGGAGATGAGGGAGACCAGGGGATAGATGGGGGAGACCAGGAGATGGGGGAGACCAGGAGATGGGGGAGACCAGGAGATGGGGGGAAACCAGGAAATGAGGGAGACCAGGAGATGGGGGAGACCAGGAGATGGGGGAGACCAGGAGATGGGGGAGACCAGGAGATAGATGGGGGAGACCAGGAGATAGATGGGGGAGACCAGGAGATGGATGGGGGAGACCAGGAGATGGATGGGGGAGACCAGGAGATGGATGGGGGAGACCAGGAGATGGGGAGACCAGGAGATGGGGGGAGACCAGGAGATAGATGGGGGAGACCAGGAGAGGGGAGACCAGGAAATAAAGGAAATCAGGAAATAAAATAAACCAGGAATTGCAGAAAACCAGGAGAGAAAGGAAACCAGGAAATGAGAGAAACAAGGAATTGTAGGAGACCAGGAGTGCAGGAAACCAGGAATTAAGAGAAACCAGGAAATGAGGGAAACCAGGAAATAAACCAGGAAATAAACCAGGAATTGCAGACAACCAGGAAAGAAAACAAACCAGGAATTGCAGGAGACAAGGAAGCAAAGCAAATCAGGAACTAGAGGAAACCAGGAATGGAGTAAACCAGGAATTAAAGGAAATCAGAAACAGAGCAAACCAGGAATTAAAAGCAATCAGTAAGTGCAGGAAACCCAGAGTACAACACACCAGTTGTGTTGCAAAGCAAGAACTGGAAACCAGTAAGTCCAGGAAACCAGAAACTACAACAAAGCAGGAAGTCTTGGAAAGCCAAGAAAGAAGAAACCAGTAAGAACTGGAAACCAGTTAGCAAAGGAAAGCAATCTTACAGGTGACCAGTAACTACAACAAACCAGCAAGGAAAGAAAACCAGTAAGTAGAGGAAACCAGTGAGGAAATACACCAGTAAGTACAGGAAACCAGTAAGTAAAGGAGATCAGCAGTGCAGGGAACCAGTAAATAAAGGGAACCAGTAGTAGAGGAAAACAGTGAGTAAAGGAAAAAACCAGTAGTACTGGAAACCAGTTAGTAAGGAAAACCAGTAAATCAGGACACCAGTAACTACAGCACCCCAGCAGTACTAGAAACCAGTAAGTAAAGGAATTTAGCAATTCAGGAAACCAGTAAAGGGAGCCAGTAGTAGAGGAAACCAGTGAGTAAAGGAAAAACCTGTAGTGCAGGAAACCAGTAAGAACTGGAAACCAGTTAATAAGGAAAACCAGTAAATCCAGGACACCAAGAATTGCAGGAAACCAGTAAATAAAGGAATTACAGGAAACCAGGAGGTGTCTGGAGCCCGTGGATCCATTCCCAAGGGGATGAGCTTTGGGGCCAAGCCTCAGGTGCTGGAGTTCCCTCCTTGTCTCTTTATCCTCTTGGTTCCTTATTTCTCTTTATTTCTATTTTTAAAGTCCTTTTCAAGAAGTTGCTGTTCCAAACATATTTCCCTTCAAAATCTCCCTTTAAATCAAGTGTCTATTCCAAACGTTCACCAGGCAAATTTATCTCCCAGATGGAGCAGGAGATTGGAAAAGTGAAGGTTGGGATTCATGTTTTGACACAATGAATATGCAGCCCTTGAGGGGAACCTTCCATCATCATTTATTGCTTAGAAAGAGACTAAAAATGGCTTTTTTTGGATTTTTTTTTTGGAAGGAATGTTTGGTCACGGAGTGTTTTCCAGCCTGGAGCTGAGGATCATGGGCATTCCTGGGAATCCCAAACTCCTGGGACCACCAGGAGCTGGAAATTCTTTCAAATTCAACAAATTCACAGCTAAAAATATTGCATTGAGTAGTTCCTCTGCTGTCTTTTAAAAGCTCTGGGATGGGTTTGATGTTGGTGGAATAACAATCAAAGGATTTGATGGTGGAATAACAATCCTGGAATAACACTCCAAGGAACAAATGGCTTTTTTTTTGACATCCAGGGAAGCAATTTCCCATTGAAAATTGCCATTGTAGGCAGGAATAAAAGCACTGAAGGATTCCAGGTTTAATCCTGCCAAAATAAAGGGAAATGGGGATTTCCAGCGAGGAAAGGACTTGTCTAGGGAATGTCAAATAAAGTGGGATATTGGCGCATTGTCAGGCTGGAAAATGGGATGAGGAAGGCAGAAAATAGTGATTAAAACACCTGATTTGTGCAGTGTGGCCTCAGTTCCCATGGAAACAGCAGCTCAGGCAGGAGCTGGGAATTCAAGCCCTGCTTGGATGTTCCAGCAGAGCAGGAAAAGGGAATTAAAGCCCAGCGAGCAACAGGGAAATGGAGAATTTTTAGAGCATTAGAATTGTGGTTTTTGGATATTTTCCTGCCTTTCATTAGAGATTTAGGCAGGATTTGTTCTGTCCAAGCTGGAGCAGCATCATTAGTCCATAAATGATCCATGCCCTGCCCTGGATGGCTCCTCCTGGGCTCAGATCCAAGGGAGAATGGTGGAAATCAAAGGTGAGCAGCACCAGGCTCAAACTGCATCTCCCAAGTGGGTATTTTGTTATTTTCTGGGATGAACAGGCAGGAAAAAAAATGGGGATTTTAACAGAATTGGGATAATCATTCTGAATTCTCTGATGGAATAGTCAGAGGTGTTCCTGGCCATGGATGAGTTTTGAGGCCACTTCAACCCCCAAACCATTCCATGACAATTTGGGAATGGGATCTGCTTACAAATTGCAAATTTCTGCACAAATCTGGCAGGTCCAGGGAGTATTTTAAGGAATATTTAATCTCTTTCTTTTTTTCAGATCAGGAATGTTGAAACCAACCAGTGCTTGGACAACATGGGCCGCAAGGAGAATGAAAAAGTGGGATTTTTCAACTGCCACGGCATGGGAGGGAACCAGGTAAATAAAAACAGGGGGAAAAGTGGATTATTTGTCCAATAATTCCTTCAGATTTTTAAAAATATCTCTTTCAGCTCTATTTTAGATTTTGTGAGAAGGTAATATCAAAATAATCACTGAAAATACCAAAATATTTTCAATTTTTAGCTGAAGGGTTTTAAGGGGACTCAACCATTTCCTTCAGTTTCAGCTCCAAATTTTGGGGGAATATTGGTGCCTATCCATGAGAAATATCCCAGTGAATATATTGAATAGAATCCTGCTGTCATTTCATAATAAATTTAACATTCCAGACGTGAACATTAGGAAATTAGATCAGGAATTTGAATTTCTTTCGGTGAAAGATGGAATGGAGCAAGAATCTCCATAAATGTGGCTGGATCCATCTATTCTAAAATTGTGCAGGGAAAATAAATATCCAGGATATTCGTAGAAGTTTGAGTTCTTCAGTGGAATTCCAGTAGTGGGGGACTGGGGGGGTTTCATTCGGAGGGGCTGGATAGGGAGGAGAAAAGTGGGTGGAATTCTTGGTCTTGTGACTCTGGGTTGATTAGAATAAAATTTGCATATTCCAGTGGATATTCAAATTAGCAGGGCTGCTCCAGATGGGGTTTGGCATGTAAATTATAATTAAGGGACTTGTAAGCATATTTTAAATTAATTCTATTTTAATTAATTAGATTTTTTTATTATTTATGTGCAAAAGTTTCTGGGGTGAGCTCTGGTATTCCAGAACCCACATTCCTGGTGGAAAGGCTGGGATGCTCCATGTTCCCATTCCTGATTTACCCTGCAGGTTCATCCCAGCTCCTGCCATCTCCTCCTGGCACTTCCCCCATCCTCACTGGAGCCCCATTTTGCTGCTTTTTGGGTTGGAAAACTTTCCCCTTCTTTAATTCAGATTGATTTCTCCAATGGAAAACCTTTCCCTTCTTTATTTCCCATTAATTCCTCCAATGGAAAACCTTTTGAGTCCCCTGAATCCCAATGGATTTCTCCAAATAGAAGATTCCAGCAACCTTTCCATTCTTGAATTCCAATGCATTTCTCCAATGAAAAACCTTTCCATTCTTGAATTCCAATGGATTCCTCCAATGGAAAACCTTTCCATTCTTGAATTCCAATGGATTCCTCCAATGGAAAACCTTTCCATTCTTGAATTCCAATGGATTTCTCCAGTGGAAAACCTTTCCCTTATTTAATTCCGATAAATTTCTCCAATGGAAAATCTTTCCTTTGCATTCCCCTGAATTCCAATGGAAAATCTTCCCTTTCTTTAATTGCTATGAATTCCCCCAATGGAAAACCTTTCCATTCTTGAATTCCAATGGAATTCTCCAATAGAAAATTCCAGCAACCTTTGCATTCTTGAATTCCAATGGATTCCTCCAATGGAAAACCTTTCCATTCCCCTGAATTCCAATGGATTTCTCCATTGGAAAACTTTTCCATTCCCCTGAATTCCAATGGATTCCTCCAATGGAAAACTTTTCCATTCCCCTGAATTCCAATGGATTCCTCCAATGGGAAACCTTTCCCTTATTTAATTCTGATAAATTTATCCAATGGAAAATCTTTCCTTTCCATTCCCCTGAATTCCAATGGATTCCTCCAATGGGAAACCTTTCCATTCCCCTGAATTCCAATGGATTCCTCCAATGGGAAACCTTTCCATTCCCCTGAATTCCAATGGATTCATCCAATGGGAAACCTTTCCATTCCCCTGAATTCCCATGGATTCCTCCAATGGAAAACCTTTCCATTCCCCTGAATTCCAATGGATTCCTCCAATGGGAAACCTTTCCATTCCCCTGAATTCCAATGGATTCCTCCAATGGAAATCTTTTCCATTCCCCTGAATTCCAATGGATTCCTCCAATAGAAAATTCCAGCAACCTTTGCATTCTTGAATTCCAGTGGATTCCTCCAATGGGAAACCTTTCCATTCCCCTGAATTCCCATGGATTTCTCCAACGGAAGGTTCCAGCTCCCGGGCCAGCCCGGGGTCGCTCCCAGGGCTGGGTTTGGAGTTCCCAGCCCTTTCCCAGCCCCGCTGTCTGTTCCAGGTGTTTTCCTACACGGCAGACAAGGAGATCCGCACGGACGATCTGTGCCTGGACGTGTCGCGGCTCAACGGCCCCGTCCTCATGCTCAAGTGCCACCACCTGAGGGGGAATCAGCTCTGGGAATACGATGCCGAGGTACCCGGGCCTGGGGGAGGCTCTGGGACAATCCCAGAGGATGGGAAAGCATTCCAGGGTTGTGGAGTCCCAGCTGTGCCCTTGTTCCCTGAGTGCCAGCTCCGGGAATTCCCATGGCGCGCCAGGGATGTGGATCCGAAATTCCTTAGGAATTCTAATCCCTGAGCTCCCTTTCCATGGATATTTATTTACATTTTTACACAGAAAAAGAGGTAACAAAGAAAAATAGTTAAACTCAAAATTAGTTATAGGAAAAAAAACCCCCACCCACTTCTCTGCATTAGAGAGCACTTCTCTGTTCTTTCAGCAGAAGAATACGGAATTTAATATGTGCATTTTTAGAAAGGGAGAGCACTCTTTAATACATAAATATAATACAGAGTAAGGATTACTAATGATTATGAGAAGGTACACAATCAGGAGACGAAGGCTTAAAATTTTATGCTAGAGAAATGTAAAAGTCAGTGGAAGATGTACCCTGGATTCATTTAAGACCCTTTGCAATTCCTGCTGCTGTTCACACACACACAGAGGTTCCAGCTCCAATTCCCGGGGAAATCCTCCTGGAATTCACCCAAATCCATGTTTCCATCTCACTTCACAATTCCCACAGGGATTTCCATTCACTCCAAGTGCCACTTCCTGGAATTCCTTGGACACTTCCACTCCAAACTTCTCTGGGCAGTTCCAATCCCTGAGCTCCCTTTCCATGGGGAAATTCCTGGCTGGAAAAACCCTCCCAGGTCATCAAGTCCAAGCTGTGCCCCAACCCCAGGCACATCCAGGAATTCCTTGGGCACCTCCAGCCTTCCTGCCAAAGGCTGGAATTCCTCCAGTAAAATACACACAGGGAATGTGCTGGTTTTCCCCTGAACTGAGCAGATTTTCCTGGGAATTGTGTAAAACCCAGCTCAGCCATGAGATGGAGCTCCTAAAACAGGAATGCTCCGTGATTTTATGGCATCTCCAAGGATTGGCTGCTTGTTCTCCTGGAAAACATCCCATTGCATTCCCTGTCCCTGGATTTATTGAGCAAATCTTTTTATTACTAATTTCCCTTGGAATATTCAGATTTCAGCTGCCCATTTTCCCTTTCATTTCATTATTGCTCTTAATTATATATTAATTAGTGTATTATTAACATCGAAACATTCCTAATATCCAGGATTTTTATTCCCAAGAAAACAACCTGTTTTGATATTCCATTTTTTTTTTTTTCACTGGAGAAACAATTGCAGGATATTTCCTGAATCCCTTGTATTCGTTAATTTGATTTTCCAGGAATTGCACTATTTTTTTTCCTTTCCCTGCTTATTCAGAAATTGCAGGTTTTAGGGAATTTTTAGGAATTCTGGCTTGGTAATGGATGACAGGGCCACAGCTGGACATGAAATAATCCTAAAAATGGATTTTAATGGAATTTTCTATGATTTCCTGCTATTATTATTTTTTTTTTATAATTTTCTAGTTTACTTAGTGGTATTTAAACATTGAATAAATTCCAGGCTCCCATGCCTGGTGATTCCCATTGTGATGTCCAGGGAAACCTCTGGATGTGGAGAGGGATGAAATCTTGGGATGTGAGATGCACGAAGGAACCCAGGGAAAAAATAAAGTTGGGAAATGTGTCAGAGCTGATAGGAAGGAGTTGAATTCCTTGTGGATGGATGGTGATGTCAGGGTTTATTCCTGAAAAATTCCTCAGGGGTTTATTCCTGATGGATTCCTCAGGACTTATTCCTGACAGATTTGTTCCAAGGCTGCCAATGCTCTCAGGGGCAGGATGGGATTGTTGGGATTTTCTGGAAGGTTGGATCAGTGATCCCTGTGGATTCCTTCCCACTCAGAATTCCATGATTTTTTTCCTGGATAATTGCCACTGTTTGTCCCCAGTCGTGGTGTCCCTGCAAAGCTGTGGGATTCCCATCCAGGGAGAGCTGAGGGGGCTGCACAAAAAATGTTCCTGGGATCACTGACTCCACTTTCCTTCTGTCTGCCCTTCCCTCAGTATTTTGGGAAATGGGAATACAGCTTTGAGGTAAGTCTGGTGCATTCCCTGTGCCAAATCCCAGTCCCTGGAATAGCTCCTGTAGCAGTGCCCTCACTTAGAGCTTCTCCATTGCTGCTGCTCCAGAATTCCAGAGCTTCCCACTCCCTGAGCCAGCCTGGGAGAGCTGGGATGTTCCCCTGGAGAAGGGAAGGATCCAGGCAGAGCTTCCAGCACATTCCAGGGCCTGAAGGGGCTCCAGGAGAGCTGGAGAGGGGCTGGGGACAAGGGATGGAGGGACAGGACACAGGGAATGGCTCCACTGCCAGAGGAATGGGATGGATATTGGGATATTGGGAATTGGGAATTCCTGGCTGGGATGGAATTCCCAGAGCAGCCTGGTAGGTTCCTGCCCATGGCAGGGCTGGGCTGGGATGGGATTGAAGTTCTTTCCATCCCAAACCATTCCATGCATCCATGTAGCAGGAAAAACCTGCTCAGATTCCCACATCCACGTTTATCCCCATGTGAGGAATCTGCTGCCTTTGGATATTTCATATCCTGTGAACACCAGAGAGAGAATTCCACATCCTGTCCTTATGGATCTCTGCTTTCCCTGGGAAACCCACAGACAGGAGGGAGCAGGGAGCACTGATCCAGAGAGATCCAGCCCTGCTGTCCCTGCAGTGACTCCAAGGGACATTTTAGGGACATTTTTAGGCCCTGACATTTTTAGTGTCTTCTTTATCCCCATGTCACTTTTCCCATTCCCAAGCCAAAAACATGGGAAAGGAGCAGGTGAGGGGGTGGGATGTGGGCAGAGCCCAGTGATGGGCTGAGAGTGGGAAGAATTTAGGGAAGTGGAAGCTCCCCTTCCTTCATCTCATCCCACCTGGAATTGGCACTGGAAAGGAAAACCTGGAATTAAAAAAAAAAACAACCAAAACCTCATAAATGTTTAATGAATTCTGATTTTAATTGGAGCTGTGCCCAAATCTTTCCAGTGGGGAATCACAGCCATCCAAGGGGTTGGAGAGGAAAGACTGGGAGCCACATTCCATGATAGATCTTGGGAATGGTCTCAAGAGCAAGGTGGAAGTTTTAGGATATTCCTGCTAGGAAAACCTCATCTCTGCCTGGATATTTCCAATGGGGAATGGCAGCAATCCCAGGGGTTGGAGAGGCAGGATTGGGAGACACAATCCACTCTGGATCATGGGAATGGTGTCAAGAGCAAGCTGGAAATTTTGGGATATTTCTGTCAGGAAATCCCCATCTCTGCCTGGATCTTTCCAATGGAGAATTGCAGTGATCCAAGCATAGGGAGAATGGGATTGGGAGCAACAATCTGCACTGGATCATAGGAATGGTGTCAAAAACAGGGAGGAGATTTTGGGATATTCCTGCTAGGAAAAGCCATCTCTGCCTGGATATTTCCAGCAGGGAATTGCAGTGATCCAAGCATAGGAAGAATGGGATTGGGAGCAACAATCCACTCTGGTTCATGGGAATGGTGTCAAGAGCAGTGAGGAAATTTTGGGATATTCCTGCTAGGAAAAGCCATCTCTGCCTGGATATTTCCAGCAGGGAATTGCAGTGATCCAAGCATAGGTAGAATGGGATTAGGAGCAACAATCCCCTCTGGATTGGGGATGGTCTCAAGAGCAGGGAGGAGATTTTGGGATATTCCTGATAGGAAATCCCATCTCTGCCTGGATATTTCCAGCAGGGAATTGCAGTGATCCAAGCATAGCTAGAATGGGATTGGCAGCAACAATCCCCTCTGGATTAGGAATGATCTCCAGACCACATAGCAACTTTTGCCCAGAACCAAATCCCACCCCACCAAATGCCCCCCTTGTCCCCTCAATTTATCCCCGGCGCCTTCCCATCCGCCATTCCCGTTTTTTGCCGCCCTTCCCGCCGCCCATTCCCGGTTTTCCAGCGGCGCACGTTCCTGCACATCATCACCCAGTCCTGCCTGACCCTGGGCAGGATCGAGGATGGATCCCAGGGCCCCACGGTGGAGGCCTGTGACGGGAGCCCCCTGCAGACCTGGATCCTCCGCAATTATTCCCGCCTGGAAGTCATCAGGAAGGTTTATTCCAGCCCCACGGATTATTTCCTCTAGTGGGGGGTAAGGAATTGCCAGGAAATCATCCTGCTCCAGGTTCTGCTGGGTTTCTGTCTTGTTTTGGTGGGAAATTTTTAATTTTGTTTTGGACCGTTTTGAAAATGTTCGTTTTTCGCGGAATTCGTAGATTTTCATGGAGTAAGTCAATTTTACGAGGATTTTTCACAGATTTCTTCACTTTTTTTAAAATATCCCTGAGGAGATCCTGAGTTTTGACATCATTTTGGGCTGTTTGGGATGAATTTTGGGATTAATTCCTTCATTCTCCCCTCTCCTTGGGGGATCCAGGATTTTCCTGCTCGTCCTGGTTTCATGTCATTTTTCAAACAATTTGCATAAAAATTTTCACGATTTTTTTCATAAAATTTAATAACATTTTTATCGAATTTTCATGGCTTTTTGTAGAATTTTCATAGAATTTTCTTACAATTTTTCATAGACTTTTTAATGGAATTTTCGTTAGAATTTTCATAGAATTTTCCTACAGTTTTTCATAGACTTCTTCATGGAATTTTCTTGAAATATTCACAGAATTTTTGGTAGAATTTTATTATAATTTTGATGGAATTTTCATTAAATTTAATAGAATTTTTTCATAGACTTTTCCGAGAATTTGATGGAATTTTTCATATCAAATTTTTCTACAAAACAAGACAGAAGATGATTTTATATCTATAGGGTAGAACAGATGTTCAATGCTAGTTCTTCTTAGTTCTTAGTAGTTACTAGTTATTATTAGTCTTAATTATTATTAGTTTTAATTAATTTTGGATTAATTAAACTCCCTAGATGTTCCCTAGATTTTTCCAAGATTTTTCATTGAATTTTTCATGTTCAGTGGAGTAGCAGAGGGAGATGGGTGGTAAGAAAACCAAAATCCTTGTGGGAATTTTCCAGCAGTTTAGTTGGAACACCAAAAAAAAGTCTTTATATTTATTTATTTATTTGAATTTATAGATATATATATGTGTAATAATTTTATATATTTTATTTATATATCAAATTTAAATACATAGAAATATAGTAGATACACATTTACATAAATAAACACCAATATATGTTTATTATGTAATATATAAATATAATACTATATTATTCAATGAATATAATATTATGTTATATAGGAATATTATAAATAATGAACATAAATGGGGTTTATGAGCACAGAGAGCCTCAGGCTCTTGTGAAAATGATTCCTGATTTTCCTTCAGTTAAGAGTATTATTATATTATTTTCTTTGGATTTATATTTTATATTATTCTCTCCTATATTATTTTAATATTATTTTATATTATTTCATATTTCATGTTATTCTAGATTATTTAATATATTTTATATCTTAATTTTATTATTATTCTTTATTATTTTATGTATTATTTTTATTTTGTACATAATATATTTTATATTAACCTTTATTATGTTATATAATCTTATAGTTTATATTATTTTCTATTATTTTATTCTTTCTGTTATTTGTTGTATATGGTACATAATATATTGTATATTTTTCTATATTATATTATTTAATATATTCTTTTAATATTAGATATAATCTTATATTTTATATTATTTTCTATAATTATACATTTTTAATTTTTTTTTTAATTTATATGGTTTAAAAAATATCAATATTTATCCTCCTGGGTGAGTCCAAGCCTCCAGCATCTCCCACCATTCCAACCCCTCTATCCCTAAGGAAATCCCAAAGTCTGACATCAGCCTGGGCTGTTTGGGTGAATTTTGGGATTAATTCCTCCTTTCTCCTCTCTCCTGAGAGCTCCAGGATTTTCCTGCCCATCCTGGTTTTCCCTCTTTTTTCCCCTTGCTGTGAAATCAGGCCCTGCTCCAGTGGATGATCTGCAGCCAGGATTCCCACCATGAAATTCCCCATTCCCAGAGTTTTTGGGAGAGCTGGGAATGTTCTCCTGGAGAAGGGAAGGATCCAGGCAGAGCTTCCAGAACATTCCAGGGCCTGAAGGGGCTCCAGGAGAGCTGGAGAGGGGACAAGGGATGGAGGGAATATTGGGAACTGGGAATTCCTGTCACAATCCCAGGGAATGCTGGTGGGAACACTCCTGGCTCAGTAGGGACTGAACCTGCCTGGTGTCATTTAAGGACAGAATTTCCTGTTTAACTTCCCAGGATTTATCCATGGATTTGTTCTCCCAGTGGAACAGGTGATGTTTTTATTCCTTCCCATTTGTTTTGTTTCCTTCTAATGCTCCCATCCCTCAGAAATGTGGGATCAGAAGGGGTGTCCCAAGAAGGAAAAATTCCCTGGGATCAGAAGCGTTTCCATGGAATTCTGAGCAAATCCATTTCCATCAGCAACAATTCCTGCTCCCAAATGTGGCCATGGAGACCAAACTCCTCAATCCAACAGCCTTGGAAATTCATTATTTCCTTGGAATTCTTTTCCCTTTGCTGAGGGATTTGTGTGCTCAGCAGAGGGAGGAGAAGGGTGGCTCCATGTGGGATGTCCTGGAGCTCCAGGACAGGGAATGGAGCTGTCCCTTCCACATCCTGGATTTCCAGAATATTCCATGGGAATGGAGCTGTCCCTTCCATGGGATTGGAGCTCCAGAATATTCCATGAAAATGGAGCTGTCCCCTCCATGGGATTGGAGCTGTCCCTTCCATGGGATTGGAGCTCCAGAATATTCCATGAAAATGGAGCTGTCCCCTCCATGGGATTGGAGCTGTCCCTTCCACATCCTGGAGTTCCAGAATATTCCATGGGAATGGAGCTGTCCCTTCCATGGGATTGGAGCTCCAGAATATTCCATGAAAATTGAGCTGTCCCTTCCATGAGAATGGAGCTGTCCCTTCCACATCCTGAAGTTCCAGAATATTCCATGAGAATGGAGCTGTCCCCTCTATGGGATTGAACCTGTCCATTCCACATCCTGAAGCTCCAGAATATTCCATGGGAATGGAGCTGTCAATTTCATATCCTGGAGTTCCAGAACATTCCTGGCACTCCCCACAATGCCCAAACCAGAACTATTTTCACAGTTCTTGTAAGTTAAAGGTGTTTGTTTTTGCACTGTTTTCCAAAAGATGCTGAAATGCTTGGAGTGGTGGAAGCATACGACACTTTATATTTTATTTTAATAGATATCACCTATATTTAGTGATTTGTTATTCTCAGATATGAGTGGGCTCTTGTCCAAATACCAACGTTGAGTTTTAATTTTTCTACAGCAATTATTTAAAAAAAAAGCAAACAATCAGCTTCTCAGTCATCGCAACGTTGTCAATATGAATCGATAAGCTGATAATTCCAGGACGTGTCCCTCCCCAGCTGGAATTCCTTTGGGAAGGTGGGTTTCAGCAGCAATTCTCTGTCCCCCCCTTGCAGAAGCTGACCCTGAGGCACCTGAACAGCAACCAGTGCCTGGCGGAGCCGTCGGAGGACGACCGGCTGGTGCCGACCATGCGGGACTGCGCCAGCGGCCGCTCCCAGCAGTGGCTGCTGCGCAACACCACGCTGGGGGCCTGATTCCCACCCCACATCCCCCTTTTCCTGCCCTTCCCGTGGTGCCCAGCCCTCTCTCCCAGCCCAGGGGGGTCCTGGAGCTGCGGGACCCTGAACTCATCCGGTTCCGGCGCCGGATCCAGAGGTGACGTCCAGCCCAGGAGGGATCGGGGTGTGGAGGAGCTGCTGTCACACAGAGGTGGCCCTGTCACCTGGCACTGGGATTCCGAGCTGCTGGCATGTGCTGGGCTCTGCTGGAGAATGTCCTGGAGGATTTGGGGTGTGCTCTTGTGCCCGGTGGGATTTGATGGCACCAAAGGTTCCTGGGTTGTGCTGGGAAAAAAAAAAGGGATCTGGTGTTGGGAAAACCAGATCAAGACTGCACTGCACCAGGAATTCCAACAGATGAGGCCACAGGAGACATGGGAATGCCAAGGGGAAGGAGTGGCACTCGTGGGACCTTGGAGTGGTACGAGGGAACTGTCCCTGCCTTCCATGGGAGTGGAGCTGGTGCTTCCATGGGAATGGAGCTGTGCCTCCTTCCAAGGGAATGGAGCTGGGAGCTGTCCTTTCCATCCATGGGAATGGAGCTGTCCCTTCCATCCATGGGAATACAGCTGTCCATTCCGTCCATGGGATTGGAGCTGTCCCTTCCGTCCATGGGATTGGAGCTGTCCTTTCCATCCATGGGAATGGAGCTGTCCCTTCCATCCATGGGATTGGAGCTGTCCCTTCCATCCATGGGAATGGAGCTGTCCTTTCCATCCATGGGAATGGAGCTGTCCCTTCCATCCATGGGATTGGAGCTGTCCCCCTTTTCCATGGGAATACAGCTGTCCATTCCGTCCATGGGATTGGAGCTGTCCCTTCCATCCATGGGAATGGAGCTATCCCCTTTTTCCATGGGAATACAGCTGTCCTTTCCATCCATGGGATTGGAGCTGTCCCTTCTTTCATGGAAATGGAACTTTACCTTTTTTCAATTGGAATGGAGCTGTCCATTCCATCCATGAGAATAGAGCTGTTCCTTCCATCCATGGGAATGGAGCTATCCCTCCTTCCATTGGAATGGAGCTGTCTCCTTTTTCCATGGGAATGGAGCTATCCCTTCTTTCCATGGGATTGGATCTGTCCCTTCCATGGTAATGGAGCTGGGGCAGACCTGGGGCACAGGGGACACCTGGAAGGAGCAAAGCTGAGCCCTCTGGAGCTTGGAGTGTCTCCATCCCAACCCATCCATGAATCCCCACATCCCAGCAGACCACGGGCACAGCTCCATCCCTGATCCACGCCCAGCTCTGCCTCCAGCTGTTCCCACTCCCACAGGAACCCCAGGGGCTCCTCTCTGCTTTTAGGGATCTGGGGCTCAGCCCTGTGTGGGTGTGGCTGTTCCCAAAGCGCTGCTGGCCCTCGGGAGCTGCTCCCAGCTGGGATGTGGGGACAGGGACATTCCCAAAATGTCCTTTGGGAGCCACCCCAAATACAGCTGTGGCCCTCTGGGGTGGGATTTTGGGAATTCTCACTGCCCAGAGGGCTCAGGAGGCTGAAGTCCCAGGGCAGCACGGGTAAGTGGGGAAATATTTCCCAGGATTTCCCTCACAATTCCTAAAAATCTCTGTAAATGCACTGGGTCATTAAAAATGCCAGTATTTTCTGTATCCTGCTCTGGTGGTTCATCCTGGGGTTTGTGGGTGTGCTGGAAATGACAGGTAATTATGGATTAAATGGGAAGAAGAGGGAGTTCAGTTGGGAAAGGAGCTGGAATATCCTGGATTAACTGGGATTGGGGGCTCATCTCCAGCCTCCTGCCCAAATATTCCTGCTCCTCATCCTCCAATCACCCCCCAAACACAAAATGTGGTTGGAAAGATCCTCCATCGAATGGGGAGGTTTTGTTCTGCTTCGTGAAAAGAGCAGGAAAACATCAGGATCAAATTTAAATAGGAAAAGAGGAATTAATTCAATTTCATCTCTTTCCCGAGGGTTTTGGCCACACCACAGCCCTGGGTGGGTCCTGGGGGTGGGAATTTGGGTTGGGTTGGAAGGTTGGGAATGTCCTGGGGTGGTGTCACTTCCCTGTGGAACGCCCCTGGCTCCACATTCCCTGTCCCATCCCAATGCTCCTTGATGTCAGAGCCAGAGCTGTTTATAAAATTAAGATTTTAGAAATAAATTTTTATAAATAAGTTAGGATTTGATTTATAAAATTAGGATTTTATTTATAAAATTTCTATATTAATACATAACTTTGTAATTCATCCTACACTGCCTCAGTGCCCTTTAACCATTTAAATCCCAGCACGACTAATTAATTTATTTAGTGAGATTCTCTGCACCCAGAGTTGCTTCCTTGTCCAAAAAAACAGGGGAAAACCCCAAATAAAATCCCATTTCTCAGTAATTCCCTGTTCCAGGTTGTCCCTGCAGGTGACACCAAACCCTGGTCCCCTGCTGGTAATTAAAGCATTTAGAGGTAATTAACTGCTCCTGTTAATGATGGGCTGTGGAGCCTCGGGATGAATCACCCAATAATCCCTTTGGGAGGGATGAATGCAGCACGGAGGTGTTTCCCCTTTTTTTTGGGAATTTCTCGGAAATGTTAATAATTAGGATTGATAGAAAATTACAGAGAGGGAACCAACCTCCCTCTCGTTTCCCTGGAAATCTGATTTATCCCTTTTTGGGGGGATTTATTTAAGGGATTTAGGGATTTCCTCTGGATGAATCCCTTAGGATAATTTTGGGGTCAGGAAAATCCTGGCACCGATGCCATGACTGCCTGTTCCAGCTCCCACTTCAAACTGGAAATGATTTTTGATTTGGGATTGGAAGAGACAGGTTTGGGAATGACTCTGTTAATTCAGGGAATAAATAAAAAAAAAAATAAATAAAAATTTCCATCTTGTTTGTCATCAGCTAAAGCCTGGGAAAGCCTCCAGGTGCTGAAATTGGGGGAATTGCAGGAAAAGGAGCTCCAGAGGGAATTCCTGCCCTGGTGAGTTTAAATGGATCTAAAAACCAACCTCAGGATGGGAGATCTCAGCTGGGATGGCAGCAGGCAGGGGAGGGCTGGATTTATGGGATAATCAGTGGAGAGTCCAAGGCTGGAGCTCTCTGGAGCTGGGCTGAAAGATGGGAATGTTCCTCTGGAGAAGGGAAGGATCCAGGAAAAATCCAGGAAAAATTCAAGAGAGCTGGAGAAGGGCTGGGGACAAGGGATGGAGGGACAGGACACAGGGAATGGGGGATGGAGGGGATATTGGGAACTGGGAATTCCTGACACAATCCCAGGGAATGCTGGTGGGAACACTCCTGGCTCAGTTGGGACTGAACCTGCCTGGTGTTATTTAATTTCCTGTTTAAATTCCCAGGATTTATCCATGAATTCATTCTCCCAATGTACCAGGTGATGTTTTTCTTCCTTCCCATTTGTTTTGTGTGCTTCTAATGCTCCCATCCCTCAGAAATGTGGGTGTCCCAAGAAGGAAAAATTCCCTGGGATCAGAAGCGTTTCCATGGAATTCTGAGCAAATCCATTTCCATCAGCAACAATTCCTGCTCCCAAACATCAGCAGTTGTGATGGGGAGGGGCTGGGATGGAATTCCAAGAGAAGCTGCCCCTGGATCCCTGGAAGTGTCCCAGGCCAGCCTGGGACAGTGGGAATGTCCCTGCCCAGCAGGAATTCCACCAGTCCAGAGGGAAGAGCTCTTCCCGTGCCACCAGGACCTTTGGGTGACACTGCTCCACATCCATCACTCCTTCCCCACTCCCACAGTTTCCTCATCCCACCCCAGCTGGCAGGACACGGATGTTGGGAGTCTGCTCATCAAAGCAGGGATGATTTTAATTGTGGTAATTGCAGGGAATGGCTCCCCTTGGATTGTCACTGTGACATCGTGATGGATCACGGGGAATCTTTGCCCAATTTTTAGAAGCCTCTGGGAAAACAGGAGGGATGGAGGAAGGAGAAATAGGAGGGGGGAAGCTGGCAAGGCTGGTGGGTGTCTGAGCCAGGAGGGTTCTGGCAGCGGGGCCAGAGTTTGGGATGAATTCCATAGAAAATTTCCTTTCATTGGGTGGGAAAATTAACAGGCATTGTGTCAATGGCAGGAGGAAAGTGGGGGGAACAGGAAAGATCAGGGAATAGAAAACAGAAAAGTGAGAATATAAATCATTTTCCTGACAAAAAAAAAAAAAAAAAAAAAAAAAAAAAAAAAGCTGGAATAGAAATGCAGTGGCAAGACAAATCCTTGGGAATCAGTTCTGAGGAAGGTGAAGGAATAATGGTTAAAAACAAAGTGACTGAAAGCTGATAGTCCACGTTTTTCCTGGATTGGTGGCTGCAGTCCTGGAGCAGCAGGAGCACCCCTGGACCCTTGGGAGCATCACCAGCTCCCCTCCCACCAACTGTTCCAACATTCCCGGGGTGTTTATCCACGTTTTTGGACTGATTCCCTGCTTCCCACCTGTTCTGGATCAGGGCTGAGCTTTGTGGCTTCTCTTGGGGATTTTTGTTCACGGATGGGAGGGGCTGTGTCCCCTCTGCGTCCTGGCAGTGCTGTGAGGGATCAAAACATTGGAAAAACTCCAGATAAAATCGAACACAATGAAGATAAAAACGGGATGGAATGGGAGGGAATGGGAGGGAATAGAATAGAATAGAATAGAATAGAATAGAATAGAATAGAATAGAATAGAATAGAATAGAATAGAATAGAATAGAATAGAATAGAATAGAATAGAATAGAATAGAATAGAATAGAATAGAATGGGATAGGATGGGATAGGATGGGATAGGATGGGAGAGGATGGGATAGGAAGGAGTGGGGGTGCCCGACCTCCCCTCGGCCCCTCCCGGTGCTTCTGCGGGAGCTGGAGCCGCTCCGAGGATGGAGGAGGAGGGATGGAGGGATGGAGCCCCGGAGGGAGGATACTGGGGAGAGAAAGACCAGAAGGAGGATGGGGAGGAGGAAGAGGAGCGAAGGATGCTGGGGGAAGGATGAAGGGCAGGATGAAGATGCGGAGCGCAGCGAGGATGCGGAGGGCGGGGTGTGCGCGGGGGATGCTGCGCGCTGAGGACCAAAGGGGGCGGATCGGGGGGGTGGGAGCGGGCCCAGGTGCGGTGCGCGGATGCAGGGGCGGACCTGGGGCGGTGCGGGAGGAGTGTCGCTGCGCGGGGCGGTGTCACTGCGCGGGGCGGTGCGGGGGAGTGTCACTGCGCGGGAGGAGTGTCGCTGCGCGGGGCGGTGCGGGAGGAGTGTCGCTGCGCGGGGCGGTGCGGGAGGAGTGTCACTGCGCGGGAGGAGTGTCGCTGCGCGGGGCGGTGCGGGAGGAGTGTCGCTGCGCGGGGCGGTGCGGGGGGAGTGTCACTGCGCGGGAGGAGTGTCGCTGCGCGGGGCGGTGCGGGAGGAGTGTCGCTGCGCGGGGCGGTGCGGGGGAGTGTCACTGCGCGGGAGGAGTGTCGCTGCGCGGGGCGGTGCGGGAGGAGTGTCGCTGCGCGGGGCGGTGCGGGAGGAGTGTTCACTGCGCGGGAGGAGTGTCGCTGCGCGGGGCGGTGCGGGGGGAGTGTCGCTGCGCGGGGCGGTGCCGCCCTGCCCGGGGCCGCTGCCGGCGGCTCCGCGTGGGAGGCGGCGGCGCCGGGCGGAGGCTCCGCGGCCGCGGGGCCGGGCGGGCTGCGCGGGGTGTACGGAGCTAAGCGGGGTTTTGGTGGCTGTGCCGGCTAAGCGGGGCTGCGCGGGGTGTACGGAGCTAAGCGGGGTTTTGGTGGCCGCGCGGGTTGCGCGTTGTGCTCAGGGTTGAGCCGGGTTTTGGCGGCCGCGCGGGTTGCGCGTTGTGCTCAGGGCTGAGCCGGGTTTTGGCGGCCGCGCGGGTTGCGCGTTGTGCTCAGGGCTGAGCCGGGTTTTGGCGGCCCGCGCGGGTTGCGCGTTGTGCTCAGGGCTGAGCCGGGTTTTGGTGGCCGCGCGGGTTGCGCGTTGTGCTCAGGGTTGAGCCGGGTTTTGGCTGCCGCGCGGGTTGCGCGTTGTGCTCAGGGCTGAGCCGGGTTTTGGCGGCCGCGCGGGCTCTGCCGGCTGCGCGGGGCTGCGCGGAGCATGTCGGCGCTGCGGCGCAAGCTGGGCGATGAGTACCAGGTGGTGAGCACCTCGGCCAGCGGCGGGGGCCTCCCGCCCCCGCGCAGCGCCCCGCGGGGGAAGCGCCAGCGCTTCGTGGACAAGAACGGGCGCTGCAACGTGCAGCACGGCAACCTGGGCGGGGAGACCAGCCGCTACCTGTCCGACCTCTTCACCACGCTGGTGGACCTCAAGTGGCGCTGGAACCTGTTCATCTTCATCCTCACCTACACCGTGGCCTGGCTCTTCATGGCCTCCATGTGGTGGGTGATCGCCTACATGCGCGGGGACCTCAACAAGGCGCACGACGACAGCTACACCCCCTGCGTGGCCAACGTCTACAACTTCCCCTCCGCCTTCCTCTTCTTCATCGAGACCGAGGCCACCATCGGCTACGGCTACCGCTACATCACCGACAAGTGCCCCGAGGGCATCATCCTCTTCCTCTTCCAGTCCATCCTGGGCTCCATCGTGGACGCCTTCCTGATCGGCTGCATGTTCATCAAGATGTCCCAGCCCAAGAAGCGGGCGGAGACACTGATGTTCAGCGAGCACGCCGCCATCTCCATGCGCGACGGGAAGCTCACGCTCATGTTCCGCGTGGGAAACCTGCGCAACAGCCACATGGTCTCGGCGCAGATCCGCTGCAAGCTGCTCAAGGTGGGTGCTGTGCTGGGGCAGGGGGGGATTCCTTCCTGGGGAGCTGCTCAGGGCAGGGGTGGAGCCGCTATCCAAGGTGGAGGTGGCGCTTCGGGGTGTGGGGGTCTTGGGAGTGGTTGGGGTGGTTGGACTTGGTGGTCTTGGGGAGGTTTTCCAGCCTCAGTAATTCCATGAGAGCCTTGGAAGTCCTGGGAATGGTTGGATTCCATATTCTTGGAGGGCCTTGGCAGTGCTGGGAGTGATTGGTGGTCTTGGGGAGCTTTTCCAGCCTCAATAATTCTATGAGGCCTTTGGCAGTCCTGGGAATGGTTGGGATGGTTGGACTTGGTGGTCTTAGGGAGTTTCCAGCCTCAGTAATTCCATGAGAGTCATGGCAGTGCTGAGAGTGATTTGGATGGTTGGACTTGATGGTCTTGGGGGGTTTTCCAGCATCAGCAATTCCATGAGAGCCTTTGTAGTGGTGGGAATGATTGGGATGGTTGGACTCCATATTCTTGGAGGGCCTTGGCAGTGCTGGAAGTGATTTGGATGGTTGGACTTGATGGTCTTGGGGAGCTTTTCCAGCATCAGTAATTCCATGAGGGCCATGGGAGTGCTGGGGATGTTGGAATGGTTGGATTCCATGGTCTCAGAGGCCTTGGCAGTGCTGGGAATGGTTGGGATGGTTGGGCTCCATATTCTTGGAGGGCCTTGGCAGTGTTGAGGATGGTTGGAATGGTTGGATTCCACAGGCCTGGGGGGCTTTTCCAGCCTCAGTAATTCCACGAGAGCTGTGGCAGTGCTGGGAATGGTTGGGCTCCGTGGTCTTGGGAGCTTTTCCAGCCTAAACAATTCCACGGTTCTATGGCAGAGCCGTGGCCCCACTGCCGCTCCCCTGGGGACATCCCACCCCTCCCGTGTCCCCTGGACATCCCTGGCTCTGCTGTGGCTGTCCCCACGTTCCTGGGGCTTGGAGCAGCCCGTCCATGGCCAGGGGAAGGACTGGATCGTCCCGGACCGGGTTTTTTTGGGGGTCCTGTTGCTGTCCCGGCATCCCTGTCCTGTTTTCCCGGTGCAGGGACCATCTCCGGGAGCCTCGGGCTCAGCCATCAGCACCGCATTCCCGAGCTCCTTGGAGATAATTCCTACATTCAGCGCAGGATTGGGATGGATATTTATAGATTCCTGTAAAATGCTCCATTTCCCTGACAAGGAAATCCTTTGTAGCTCCAAGCTTTCCGTGAGCCGGGAAGGAGAAAGCTGCGGGCATAATCCCGAGTTTTTTGGGCAACCCTGAGCGCAGCCAGGCTGAACTTTATCGATGTGAACTCCAGGGAAAGCGCAGTGCCAGGGTTAGAGCTGGAAAATCCAAATCCCTGCCCGGGAGGGCTGGGAAAAGGCGGCGTTGGTCTGAAACTCGGCCGGAGGGGAGAGGGAAGAGGGAATCGGGGATGGGGGATCGGAATTGGGAATCGGGGAGAGGGAATCGAGGATGAGGAATCGGGGATCGGAATTGGGAATTGGGAATCAGGGATGGGGAATCGGGGAGAGGGAATGGGGAGTCGGGGATCGGGAATCAGGAGTCGGGGATCGGGATTCAGGAGTCGGGAATGGGGAATAAGGGAGAGGGAATCGGAATTGGGAATCAGCGATTGGGAATCGGGGATTGGGGACTGGGGATCGGGGAGAGGGGGTCGGGAATAGGGAATCGGGAATTAGCGATTGGGAATTGGGGACTGGGGATCGGGAATAGGGGATCGGGGATCGGGGATCGGGAATCGGGAATAGGGGATCGGGATCGGGATGGAGCGGCCGGGAGGAGGAAGGGCTGGAAGGAAGGAGCCGGCTCGGGGGATGTTCACCGCATCCCGCAGGGATCCCCCGGGAATCGGGGTACCCGCGGGGGGTGCTGGGCAGGGAATGGGGGGTGTTGTCCTTGGGATGAGTGTCCGGCAGGGAATGGGGTGTCCTGCAAGGAATGGGGGTGTCCTGCCAGGAATGGGGTGTCCTGCCAGGAATGGGGTGTCCTGTCGGGAATGGGGTGTCCAGCAGGAAATGGGGTGTCCAGCAGGGAATGGGGATGTCCCTGGAGAGGGTGTCCTGCTGGGATTGGGGTGGCCTACAAGGACAAGCAAAATGAAAAAAAAGGGGAAAAAAGAAAAAATGGGAGAAGAGCAAAATAAAAGGGGAAAGTAAAATGAAAAGAGTGAAAGGAAAATTAAATGGAAAAGAAGAGGAAAAAAATAAAATTAAAAAGGGGGGGAAATAAAAGGAGAAATTAAAGAAAAAAGGAGAATAAAAGGAAAAGGGAAAAGGGGAAAAAATAGAAAGGGTAAAAAAAGACAATAAAAGAAAAAGGGAAGAAGAGGAGAAAGGAAAATAAAAGGGAGAAAATAAAGGAAAGGGAAAATGAAAGAAACAAAAATTACAAAAGCAAGGAAGGGAAAATAAAAGGAAACAAATCTGTGCAAAGCCTCATTTGCTGTAGTGGGAATTTGGGGGTGGGTTTTTGGGATTGGAAAGGGCTTGGATGTTGCTCAGAATTCCTGAGTTTTCCCCCTCATCCCTTGGAGCAAAGGAGTCACTCTGAGTTAATCCCTTTGCAAAATGTTCCCTCTGGAATTGCCTGGGATTGGATTCTTCCTGGGATTTGGGGAGGTGTAAAATTCAATTTGGTTCCTCTGGATTCGAGCTCTGGAATTCCATCTAAATTCCCTGGGAGCAGCTGGGAGTGTGTGACACCCCTGAATCCCTGCAGGGTGGGAAGGGTGTGCTGGATTCCCTGGGAATTCCAGGATCCAGGGAGGGGAGGGCAGTGATGGTGCTGTGGGAATCTAATCTGGGAATGATTTTTCCATGGGAAGGGAAAGGGAGGTCAGGAATTGGCACAGCTGTGAGGGCTGGGATGGAGTCACATTCCTGGAGGGATTTCTGCCCCATGGATGTGGCACGTGGGCACCTGGGGCAGTGCTGGGAGTGCTTGGGAAAGGATCTTGGAGGGCTTTTCCAACCCAAACTTTCTGGGATTCCACGAATTCATTCCCTCCCCCTGATGCTCTTGCTGTCTCCCTGGATTGGCCGTGTCCCCAAGCGCCACTTTGTCCTGAATTCCTGCAGAATTCTGGAATGTTTGGGCCTGCTGAAATCCCAGAACCCTGGAATGTTTGGACAGAAAGAGATTCCCATCCCAGTGATCCCATCCCATTAGCTCATCAATCCCATCCCATTATCCCAGTGATGCCACCCCAGTGATGCCATGCCATGCCATGAATCCCATTGATCCCATTGATCTTATCCCATTGATCTCATCCCATTGATCACATCTCATTGATCCCATTGATCCCACTGATCCCATCCCATTGATCCCATTGATCCCATCCCAGTCATCCCATCCCAGTCATCCCAACCCATCCCATCGCATTGAATCCCATTGGATCCAATCCCAGTGATCCCATGGATCCCATGGATCCCATCCCATCCCATCGATCCCATCCCAGTGATCCCATCACATTGAATCCCCAGTGATCCCATCCCATCCCATCCCATCCCATCCCATCCCATCCCATCCCATCCCATCCCATCCCATCCCATCCCATCCCATCCCATCCCATCCCATCCCATCCCATCCCATCCCATCCCATCCCATCCCATCCCATCCCATCCCATCCCAGTGATCCCATCCCATCCCAGTGATCCCATCCCAGTGATCCCATCCCATCCCAGTGATCCCATCCCAGTGATCCCATCCCATCCCAGTGATCCCATCCCAGTGATCCCATCCCACCCCACCCCTCTATCCCATCCCGCCCCAATCCTTGTCCCAGCTCACCCTCAGCCCTTCCATGGCTCAGTGTCTCCAGTCTCACCCTCCCTGTCCCCCCAGTCCCGCCAGACTCCGGAGGGGGAATTCCTGCCCCTGGACCAGCTGGAGCTGGACGTGGGTTTCAGCACGGGGGCTGACCAGCTCTTCCTGGTGTCCCCACTGACCATCTGCCACGTCATCGACTCCAAGAGCCCCTTCTACGACCTGTCCCAGCGCAGCATGCACACGGAGCAGTTCGAGATCGTCGTCATCCTCGAGGGCATCGTCGAGACCACGGGTCAGTGGGGACATTCCCGGGGAATTCCCGGGGAATTCGGGGCTCTGCACGGCTTTGGGGGGCTTTTCCAGGTGGTCTGAGACAGCCCAAATGGGGTTTTGGTGCTGGAGCTTTGTCCAAGAGGATGGATTTTGGGATGTGGGATGGGGAATGTGGAGCTCCACAGGTGAGTGGGGATGTCCCACTGCAATTCCCGGGGAATTCCCGGGGAATTCGGGGCTCTGCACGGCTTTGGGGGCGTTTCCAGGTGGTTTGAGACAGCCCCAAATGGGGTTTTGTGCTGGGACTCTGTCCAAGGGGATGGATTTTGGGATGTGGGATGGGGAATGTGAAGCTCCATGGGTGAGTGGGAACATCCCACTGGAATTTGGGGAGTTCTGGGCTCCATGTGGCTTTTGGGGCATTTCCAGGTGGTTTGAGACAGCCCCAAATGGGGTTTTGGTGCTGGGACTCTGTCCAAGGGGATGGATTTTGGGATGTGGGATGGGGAATGTGGAGCTCCATGGGTGAGTGGGAACATCCCACTGGAATTTGGGGAGTTCTGGGCTCCATGTGAGTTGGAATATCTTGCTGGAATTCCCTACTGGCCTTGAGAAGCTCGGGATTTTTGGGGCATTTCCAGGTGGTTTGAGGCACACTGAGGTGGAGTTTTGGTGCTGGAGCTTTTTCCAAGAGGATGGATTTTAGGATGTGGGGTGGGGAATATGGAGCTCCCCGGGTGAGTGGGGACATCCCACTGAAATTCCTGGGGAATTTGGGGCTCTTCACGGCTTTGGGGGCATTTCCAGGTGGTTTGAGACAGCCCAAATGGGGTTTTTGTGCTGAAGCTTTGTCCAAGGGGATTTTGGGATGTGGGTTGGGAATGTGGAGCTCCACGGGTGAGTGGGAACATTCTGTTGGAATTCTCCATGTGCTTCCCTAAAAACTCCCTGATGTTTCCCTAAAATCCCCCTGATACTTCCCTAAAATCTTCTGGATATTCCTCTAAAAACTCCTGGGTGTTCCTCTAAAAACTCCTTGTTATTTTCATAAAGATTCCCTGATATTTCCCAAAAAAAATTCCTACTATTTCCCTAAAATATTCCTGCTGTTTCCATAAAACTCCTCTGATAATTCCCTAAAAATTCACTGTATTTCCCCTGAACCTTCCTGATACTTCCCTAAAAATTCCCTGATGCTTCCCTAAAAACCTCCTGATATTTCCATAAAAACTCCCTGATTTTTCCCTAAAACCCCTCTGATACTTCCCTAAAATCTCCTGGATATTCCTCTGAAAACTCCATGATATTTCCATAAAATCCCCCAGATACTTCCTTAAAAACTTCTGATCTTTGCCTACAAACCCCCTGATAGTTCCCTAAAATTTCCTTGATATTCCTCTAAAAATTCCTTATTATTTTCATAAAGGCTCCCTGATACCTCCATTAAAAAATCCTGATATTTCCTTAAAAATTTCCTGATATTTCCTTAAAAATTTCCTGCTATTTCCATAAAACTCCTCTGATGCTTCCCTAAAAACTTGCTGATATTTTCCCTAAAAATTTCCTGATACTTCTTTAAAAACTTCCTGGTATTTCCTTAAAAACTCCTTGATACTTCCCAAAAAACCCCCTTGATATTTTCATAAAGATTTCCTGGTATTTCCCTATAAACTCCTTGACATTTCCATAAATCTCCCTTTTTCCCTAAATCCCCCTGACACTTCCCTAAAATCTCCTTCATATTTTCCTATAAAAACCCTGATATTTCCCTATAAAATCCCTGATATTTCCCTAAAAATTTGGTGATATTTCCCTGAAAATTTGGTGATTTTTCCCTGAAAACTTGGTGATATTTCCTTAAAAGTTTGGTGATTTTTCCCTGAAAATTTAGTGATATTAATCTAAAAATTCAGTGATTTTTCCCTGAAAATTTAGTGATTTTTCCCTGAAAATTTGGTGATATTAATCTAGAACTTTGGTGATATTTCCCTAAAAATTTGGTGATATTTCCCTGAAAATTTGGTGAGTTTTCCCTAAAAATTTGGTGATTTTTCCCTGAAAATTTGGTGATATTAATCTAGAACTTTGGTGATATTTCCCTAAAAATTTGGTGATATTTCCATAAAAACGCCTTGGAAAAGCTCAAAAGGTTTCTTGCTTTTATTCCTCAAAAAAAAATTAATTCCCAACAAAAACTCTTTTGTAAATAACTCCTGGAATTTTAAACCTTGACTTTGTTTTGGGAAATATTATTGACCTGGAAATTATATAGGGGAAAAAAAAAAAAATTAATTCCAGATTCTCCTCTCAATCCCAGAGTTTTCCCAGGAAATTCCCCTTCAGCAGAAAGGTCAAAACTCTGGAAAATCAGATTTTTTTTTTAAAATTGTTTTGGGAATAATGGGATGCATTTCCTATGGATCACAGCCCTGGATTGCTGTGGGAAGGGGAAAATGGGAAAAATTCAGAATAATTGGAGAGGTAAAGTGGGAATTTAACCCTGGAATTGGGATGAAACCTGGGAGGATCAGCTCAGCTTTGACAGGACCTGTAAAAAGTTTAAAAATTCACAAATCATATTTTTATTTTTTCTCTTTTTGTGGGATAATTTGGAGGGAATTTAACCAGGAAAGGTTGGAGCAGAGATCCATGAGATCAGCCTGGCCTTGGGCACTGGAAGGAATTTGGGATAAAAAATGAGAGGGAATGAAAGGCAAAGATGGGATTGGGATTCAGGGATGTGTTTCTAATGACATTTCTAATAATATTTCTAATAATATTTCAAATTGAATATGATTAAAATAGATATAAAATATGTGCATAAGTATATATAATATAAATATAAATAATATATAAAATGCATAATAATATATATTAATTATATATATTTCATGAAGAAGAATTCAAATAGAATATGATAAAAATAGATATAAAATATGTACATAAGTGTATATATAATATAAATATAAATAATATATAAAATATAAATATATGAAGTGCATAATAATATATATTAATGGAATATATTTCATGAAGAATAATTCAAATATAATGTGATAAAAATAGATATAAAATATGTATGTAAGTGTATGTATAATATAAATAATATATAAAATATAAATATATAAAGTGCATAATAATATATATTAATGGTATATATTTCATGAGGAATAATTCAAATAGAATATGATAAAAAATAGATATAAAATATGTACATAAGTATATATAATATAAATATAAATAAAATGTAAAATAGAAATATACAAAATTCATAATAATGTATATTAATTATATATATTTCATGAAGAATAATTCAAATAGAATATTTCAAATAGAATATGATAAAAATAGATATAAAATATGTACATAAATATATATAAAAAATAAATAATATATAAAATATAAATATATAAAAAAGCATAATAATATATACTAATGGTATATATTTCATGAAGAATAATTAAAATAGAATATGATAAAAATAGATATAAATATGTACATAAGTATATATAATAGAAATATAAATAATATCTAAAATATAAATAATTTATATTAATGATATCTATGTAATAAAGAATAATTATTTATACACTAATTTTAATGAAGAATTATTAGCAATAAGCATAAATAAAAACATTAGAAATACATAATATAAATTATATAACACTCTAATAAATACTGTAAATAAATAGAATTAAATATATAATTATCTATAATAATCAGGGATTTGGGAATCCAAACATCCATGGTTTGACCTGTGGGTTCATATGGAATTTTATTTTCATCCTGGATTTTCCTGCTGGGATTTGCCTCTGGATGTCTTTGGCATTTTTGTAACCCTTTAAAATTCGGTGTTATCCTGCAATTTATGAACCAAGTGCCAAAAATCCTGAAAAAGGAGCCAATAACAGGGATCTGAAACAGGAATTGTTTGTGCATCCCTTTTCCAAACTCATTAAATGTATTGAATTCCAAAATTGATTTTGGAAACTTCTTCCCGTGATTAAAGAGCTCCAGAGGCTGCCAGGATTTTTAATTAAAGGAACAGGGATGGCATCAAAGGCCTTTTTCCTGGTTTTGTTCTTCAAAACATGAAAAAAAAAAGTGGAATTTTGGAACCACAGGAAAGGTTCTCTCAGATCCAGGGAGGGGGGAGGGGAAAAAAGAGCTGAAAATTGTGAGAATTCCATCCAAAATTGGATTTTTTGGGATGTTTGTTCTCAGGGTCAGTGAGAAACTTCAGTGGAAATTCATCAGCTTTAAATGGGAACATAAATTATCAAAAATCTGGAATAATCTGGGTTGGAAGGGACCTTTAAAGCTCCATTTATTTATTATATTTTTTATTTTTCTATCCAAATGTTGGGATTTTTTTTTTTGGTGTGTTGGATGAGAGAACGACAGAAAAAAAAAAAAGAGGATTCAGAAGATTCAGCACTTCAGATATTAAAAACAGCTTTGAAATCACATTTATTTTATTTATTTTATTTATTATTATTTATTTATTTTATTTTATTATTTCCATATTTAAAGGAAATATTCCTTTAAAACTCTCAGGGCTGAACATTCTGCAGATCTTTTCCCAGTGCTGCTGTTATAGGAAATCTGCCAGTGGAAAATTCAATTTTTATTTTTTTTTTTTTGTCATGTGGACAACCCACGTTTGGTGCTGGCAGATTTCCTGGGGATGGGAAATTCAGATTCTCTCTGACCCCACGGAGCTGCAGGGCTGGAAAAGGGAAAAAGGGATTTTTAATGCTGAGGAAAAGGGGAAAAAGGGATTTTTAATGATGAGGGAAAATGGGAATTAAGGGCTGGAAAAGGGGGGAAAAAAGGATTTTTAATGCTGAGGAAAAGGGGGAATGGAAGGTTGGAAAAGGGAGGAAAAAGGGATTTTTAAAGCTGAGGAAAAAGGGGAAAAGGGATTTTTTTAAGTTGAGGAAAAGGGGAATTAAGGGCTGGAAAAGGGGGGGAAAAAGGGATTTTTAATGCTGAGGAAAAGGGGGAATGGAAGGTTGGAAAAGGGAGGAAAAAGGGATTTTTAAAGCTGAGGAAAAGGGGAATTAACGGCTGGAAAAGGGGGGGGGGGGGAAAGGGATTTTTAATGCTGAGGAAAAGAGGGAAATAATGGCTGGAAAAGGCAGAAAAAAAAGGGATTTTTAATGCTGAGGAAAGGGGGAAAAAGGGATTTCTAATGCTGAGAAAAAGAGGAAAAAGGGATTTTTAAAGCTAAGGAAAAAGGGGAATGGAAAGTTGGGAAAGGGGGAAAAAGAAATTTTTTAAGCTGAGGAAAAGAGGGAATGCAGGGCTGGAAAAGGGAGAAAAAGTGATTTTTAAAGCTGAGGAAAAAAGGGAATTAAGGGCTGAAAAGGGGGAAAAAAGGATTTTTAAATCTGAGGGGGAAAAGGGGGAATGCAGGGATGGAAAAGGGATTTTTAAAGCTGAGGAAAAGGGGGAATTAAGGGCTGGAAAAAGGGGGAAAAAGGATTTTTAATGCTGAGGAAAAGTGGGAAATAAGGGCTGGAAAAGGCAGAAAAAAAAGGGATTTTTTAAAGCTGAGGAAAGGGGGAAAAAGGGATTTTTAATGCTGAGGAAAAGAGGGAATGCAGGGCTGGAAAAAGAGGGAAAGGGGATTTTTAAAGCTGAGGAAAAAGGGGATTTTTAAAGCTGAAGAAAGGGGGAAAAAGGGATTTTTAAAGCTGAGGAAAGGGGGAATTAAGGGCTGGAAAAGAGAGAAAAAGGATTTTAAATCTGAGGAAAAGTGGGGAATTAAGGGCTGGAAAAAGGGAAAAGGGATTTTTAAATCTGAGGAAAAAGGGATTTTTAAAACTGAGAAAAAGGGGGAATGCAGGGATGGAAAAGCCATTTTTAAAGCTGAGGAAAAGGGGAATTAAGGGCTGGAAAAGGGGAAAAAAGGATTTTTAAAGCTGAGGAAAAGGGGAATTAAGGGCTGGAAAAGGGGAAAAAAGGATTTTTAAAGCTGAGGAAAAGGGGAATTAAGGGCTGGAAAAGGGGGAAAAAAAGGATTATGAAATCTGAATTTCCATCTCCCAGTGGGGATAGAGCAGGAAAAGGGGAATTTGCAGCTGTGTCCTGCAGCAGCAGAATTTGGGAATGGTGGGGTTTTTTCCTGGAGTGCTGGGTAAATATGGATCCATCCTGCTCCTCCTGGAACCTCTGGAGAGAAATAAAACCCTGCAGTGAACAGAGCCCTGGAAGGGATTGGGATGGAAAGGACCTGAGTACCCCTGGATATCCTTAAATACCATTGAATATCCTTGGGTATCCTTGAATACCATTAAATAGCCTTGAATGTTCTTAAATATCCTTAAATATCCATGAATATTCTTAAATATCCTTAAATATCCATGAATATTCTTAAATATCCATGAATATCCTTGAATATTCTTAATTTTCCTTGAATATCCTTGAATATTCTTAATTTTCCTTGAATATCCTTGAATATTCTTGATTTTCCTTGAATATCCTTAAATACCATTCAGCATCTTTGAATATTCTTAAATATCCTTGAATATCCTTGAACACCATTAAATATCCATGAATATCCTTGAATATCTTTAAATATTCTTAAATATTCTTGGATATTCTTAAATACCATTAAATATCCTTGAATATCCTTGAGTATTCTTAAATATCCTTGAATATCCATAAATATTCTTAAATATCCTTGAATATTCTTGAATATCTATGAATATCCTTGAATACCATTAAATATCCTTGAATATCCTTGAATATCCTTAAATATCCTTGAATATTCTAGAATATCCTTGAATATCCTTTAATATTATTGAATATCCTTAAATATTCTTAAATATCCATGAATATTCTTGAATATCCTTGAATATTCTTAAATATCCTTGAATACCCTTGAATATCCTTGAATACCATTAAATATCCTTGAATATCCTTAAATGTCCTTAATTTCCCTTGAATACCATTCAATATCTTTGAATATTCTTAAATATCCATGAATATCCTTGAATATCCTTAAATATACTTCAATATCCTTAAATACCATTAAATACCCTTGAATACCATTAAATATCCTTGAATTTTCCATCAATTTTCCATCAATTTTCAACCAATTTTCAACCAATATTCAATCAATTTTCAACCCATTTTCAATCGATTTTCCATCAATTTTCAATCCCACCATTTTTTTCTCTGCAGCAATTCCTTCCCTCTCCTTATTTCCCTCCTGGCAGCTTTCCCTGGATATTTGCCCTCAGTGAATTTTGGATGCTTCTGTCAGAGTTGTTTTTTTTTTTTTTTTTGTCACATCCCTCTTCAGTATTATTTATTTATTGTTTCAATAATCTGCCTGGGGCAGCAATGGTTTTTCCATGCTCCTTGCTCTGGATATTTGTATTTTTTTTGTAATATTATTTTTTTTTTTATTTAGCCCTGCACAATAGGGGGATGTTAAATATTCCAGCTGCCTCCTCCTGGATCCTGAGGGATCACGGCTTGGGAATGGCTGAAATTGCACCAGGGGAGGTTTAGGGTGGAAATTTGGGGATTTTTTCACGGCACAGAGTGCCCATTCCTGGGATGTGGCATTTGGGGCAGTGCTGGGGATGGTTGGACTCGATGCTCTGAGAGGTTTTTTCAGCCCAAAATATTCTGGAATTCCAGGATTCCAGCTGGGCTGCCCTTGCCAGGGTTGCAGTTCCAGTTTGGGGAAGGGACAAACCCTGAGCTCTGCTCGGGATGGGTTTTGGGGTTCCTCTGCCTCTGGAGGGCTCTGAGCCCCTGGAATTCTCTGGGAAGGGATGTGGGGTGAGGGCACAGCTGTGAAATCCCTGCAGGAATGGGATTCCACCTGAGGAATTGTCCCCAAACCCACCCTGCCCTCCCCTGGGGCTGTTCCCTCTCCTCCTGTCCCTGTCCCTGTTCCCAGATCCCAAATCCCCCCGGCTGTGCCCTCCTGGCAGGGAATTCCAGAGAGGGAAAAGATCCCTCGGGATCCTCCTTTGCTGCAGCCTCAGCCCCTTCCCATTTCCCTCAGGAATTCTCCATCCTTTCCCATTCCCCTCAGGAATTCTCCATCCCTTCCCATTTCCCTCAGGAATTCTCCATCCTTTCCCATTTCCCTCAGGAATTCTCCATCCCTTCCCATTTCCCTCAGGAATTCTCCATCCTTTCCCCATTTCTCTCCCTGGACATGCTCCAGCCCCTCTCTTCCATCCCATCCCATTGATCCCATCCCATCCCATTGATCCCATCCCATTGATCCCACCCCATTGATCCCATCCCAAACCCCTCCCAGTGGGGGGTGACATAACCCAGCTGTGGCTCAGGCTTTGTGCCCAGGGCTGGTTTTTGGGGTGGTTTTGAGGTGAGCTTGAAGGGGAAAGTGCTGCTTTGGCTCCCTGTGTGTTACACAAGCCCGGCTGCCGTGAGCTAAGTGATGATAAAAGTGGTTGGCAGGAGAAGGGGGAGAGGCCTGGCGTGCCTAAAACGCTGGGACATTCCAGGAGAGTCATCCAAAATGTCAGCAGGAATTGGGGATTCATGGAGGGGAAAGCTGGGCTGGGGATGGGGAGGGGCTGGGGGCTCCTCCTGCCTCCCTTCCCTGAGATGGGTTTTTCCTGGGATATTTTTTCTCTTATTTTATATTTACATATATCTATGTCCAGGACAGGAATGCTGGAGCAGCTGTGTCGAAGCTTTTATTATACAAATATATTTTTTACTATATTTATATATATATATATATAACATTTTACTGTATTTTATATCATTTTACAGAACCAAGCAGGGGAGGTGGAGCAGCTCCAGCTGCTGCCACAGCACACCCAGTTCTCTTTGTCACAAACTCTTTAACAACTTTCCAGCCAGTAGCAGAATATTAAAAACTGACCAGGGTTTGCTCAGGCCAATTAATAAAGCTGCAGTTACATCTTGAATTGAACAATGCTTGCTTGGAATAGCTTAAAACAATGGATAAAGCTTCATTATTAACCTGACAGATTTTTATTTTGCTGAATATATTTTCCTAAAGGGGCTCCAGGAGAGCTGAAGTGGGGACAAGGGATGGAGGGACAGGACACAGGGAATGGCTCCACTGCCAGAGACAGGGAGGGATATTGGGATGTTGGGATACTGGAAATTGAGATAATGGGATATTGGGAATAAGGATATTGGGTACTGGGATATTGGGATACTGAGATATTGGGATATTGAGATATTGGGATACTGGGAATTGGGATATTGGGAATTGGGATATTGGGAATTGGGAATTCCTGACCAGGATCCAAACCAGAATCAGGATCCAAACAAGGATCCAAATCAGGATCAGGATTCAAACCAAAACCAGGATCCAAACCAGGACCCAAACCAGGACCAGGATCCAAATCAGGACCAGGATCCAAACCAGAATCAGGATCCAAACCAGGTCCAGGACCCAAACCAGCAGCATCCATGGTTGTGCTCCCACAGCCCAAATGGTCCCAGCCCCCATTCCAGGGAAAACACAGGATTTATTTTGGTCACAACTTTCCATTTTGGAAGGTGATTATTCCAGCTGGAGAGCTGCTGAAAGCACAGGGACATTTTGTGTCTGCTCTCCTGGGTGTGGGGAGGATTTCTGGAGAGGGGATTGGGATAAAGACTTGGAGGGACAGGACACAGGGAATGGATTCCACTGCCAGAGACAGGGATGGATATTAGGAATTGGGATATTGGGATATTGGGAATTAGGAATTCCTGGCTGGGAGGGCAGGGACACCTTGGCACAGCCTGCAGTCAGCACTGGCAGGATTAAAAAAAAAAAAAGAATAAACAAAACAACAAAGAAACAGTTGTGCTCCCAGCCAGGAAAATGCTCCATGGAGTCGATTATGTGGAGATTTATAGATTGTGGAGCAGAGCTGGGTCAGCCCTTGCTGGGCTGGAATCCCCCCGTGCTTTTCCAGCTGCTGGCTCTGCTCTGTGCCCCCTCCCTGCCCCTGTGCTGAAATTCCTGCTGCTGCTGTGGGTTTGTTCCATCACTGCCTGCGAGGACTGTCAGAAAGGATAAGGATTCAAGGAGCTGCTGTGTGACAAGGACAAGAGGGAGCTTTGAGCTGGAGGACTGGGGTTGATTTAGATGAGATCTTGGGATGGAATTCCTGGTTTTGGAGGGTGTGGAAATGCCTCTGGAATTCCTGAGGGTTTAAACCCGGGGAGGTGTCCATGAAATCCTCAGCAGCCTCAAATCCAGTCCTGCCCTCTCCTCCTCTTCCCTTTGCTCCCACTGGAAGATTTTTCCACCTTCCCAACCCTTTCATTCCCTCCTGTTTTATCCAGATTCAGCATATTTTGCTCCGTTTTGCCCAATTTTCAACTCAGCTCCCAAAAAATAGGTCACACATTTGGATCCCTTTCCTAATTATGCTCTAAAGACCCAGCAATTCCCTGTTTTGTTTGGTTTTTTTTTTTTTTTTTCCCCATTCCCTGTATAATTTCCAGGCCAAGAATATTACCCAAAACAAAGCCAAGGTTTAAAATTCCAGGAGTTATTTACAAAGGAGTTTTTTTCCTTCCCTCATTTTGTCTGGAATTAAATTTTGAAGAATAAAAGCAAGAAACCTGCAAGGTGAGGCGTGCAAGTTTTCCATGAGCTTTTCCAGGGCATTTTTATGGAAATATCACCGAATTTTTAGAGAAATATCACCAAATTTTCAGGGAAATATCACCAAATTTTTAGGGAAATATCAGGGATTTTATAGGGAAATATGAAGGAGATTTTAGGGAAGTGTCAGGGGGATTCAGGAAATAGGGAGATTTATGGTGAGAGGTCCCAGAGCTGCTCTGGGGTGAATCAGGCACCCCAAACCCCCCAGGAATCCCCTCCTGTTCCATTGGGAATGACACCCCATAGGAGCAGAGATGAGAGCAGAGCAGGGCAGCTGCAGGAGCAGCGATTTTCCTGCCGAGGTTTCCTCTCCTCGTTGGGATATCGATCTGTGCCTGCAGGCAGATCCATCAGGACACAGCTCCGGGGTAAATAACGCGGGGCAGGCAGCGCTAATTGTGATGGAGGAGCTGGGCTGGCTCCCAGGGAGGGGCTCTCCATCTTCCTGCTCTCCTGCCTGGGCTTCTCCAGGGATTTAATGTGGGCTGGTTGTGGATTCTGGGATATTTTTGGGGTTGGTGGAATCAAGGATTGGGATATGTTTAAATTTCAAGTGTGTTGTCAGTGCAAGGGCAGGAAAGATCAGGGAAGCACAGGATCGTGGAATGGTTTGGGTGGGAAGGGACCTTAAATCCCATCCCAATATCCCATCCCATCCCTGTATCCAATCCCTGTATCCCATTATCCCATCATCCCATGATCCCATTATTCCATGATCCCATCCCATCCCATTCCATTATCCCATCCCAATATCCCATCATCCCCTCCTAATATCCCATCCCAATTCCCATTATCCCTGTATCCCATTATCCCATCATCCCATGATCCCATTATCCCATGATCCCATCCCATCCCATTCCATTATCCCATCCCAATATCCCATCATCCCCTCCCAATATCCCATCCCAATTCCCATTATCCCTGTATCCCATTATCCCATTATCCCATTATCCCATCCCATTATCCCATCATCCCATCCCAATATCCCATCCCAATTCCCATTATCCCATCATCCCATTATCCCATTATCCCATCCCAATATCCCATCCCATTCCATTATCCCATCCCAATATCCCATCCCATTATCCCATCATCCCCTCCCAATATCCCATCCCAATTCCCATTATCCCATGATCCCATTATCCCATTATCCCATCCCAATATCCCATCCCATTATCCCATCCCATTTTCCCAGGAGCTGGGCTGGGAATTACTGAATTTTCCAGTGTGCACCTCAGCACTCCCAGCTTTGTTAGGAGGGATTTGGGAAGAGTTGGGTTTCAGAACTCAAAGGACATTGGGGTCCTTTGGAGCAATCCAGGTCTGTGTGTCCAGTTCAGGTTCATCCTTCAAAATTTGCTCAAGGCTCAGGCTTGGGAAAAAATTGGGAAATTCTGTATCAAGCAAAGAGTGTCTCCATTTAGGGGAAGGAAGAAGGAGGAAGGAGAATGTTGGAATTGGGAGGGACCTTAAATCCCTTCCCATTTCATCCAGGGACATTCCCACTCTCCCAGTCTGATCCAATCCAGCTGCTCTGGGAATCCCAGCCCAGTATGGCCAGTGTCCCCTGGGGCTCCGGGCTGGGTGCGGTGGCAGCTGGGCTCGGTGCCCTCGGAGGGTTTTTCCAGCGCCAGGATCGCGGCTGTGGCTGCGGGATGCTGTCCTTGGTGCTGGATCCCTGCTGGCTTCGGCAGCAGCTCCCAATCCCAGAGAAATCGCATCCCAGAGCTCCCCAACTCCCATCCCTGCCAGCGAGCCATCCCTCTTCCCTTTTTATTCCATAGCCTTCCTCTAACCTTTTGTTTTTCTTTTCTTTTTTTTTTTTTTTTTTTTTTTTTTTCGTGGTGCTGAGCACATTCACAATATTCCTCTGGATCCTTTTGCCAGGAAAATGACCCCACAAACACCAGAGTTTCGTGTCCCAAAGGAGGCAGAGGAGTCCTTGTGCTTTATTCCACTAAAGGGAGAGGCCATGGGACATTCCCCTGGGGTCTCTCAGGTTTTTGGAGGCTGCAGCCTCCTTTTTATCCCAATTTCCCTCTCTCTGTCCCCATTGCTGAGGCACTTGAGAGGCACAGGCTGCCCAAACCCTGACACTGAGATTCCCTCTCATCTACAGCCACCCTTTGATTTTTAATTCTTATGGAATTCATGGTTTCCCCCCATTGCTTCTTTCATCTCTCAATATCCAGTTTAATTTATCTCCAAACCTTCAGTTTGTAAAAACAAAGATCTTTTCCCATTCATCAATCGGTGGAATCCATCCCATTGTTCCTTTTCTCTCTCAGTGCTGGTTTTATCCACCCACAGCTCTTTTGTAAACCCAAATGCGACATTCCCTCATTCTCCTGTTCCCCATGGTGTTCCAGACACTTCAAATTCCCGGGGCTGGAGTTGGGATGGAATTTCAAGAATTTAAAAGCTGCATGGGAAACATGCCTGGAGTTGTGGCTTGATCCATGATACCTCTGAAAACATCCCAGATTTCCACTCTGGATGGGATAGTGGGAAGGAATTCCTGGCTAGGAAGATGCTGGAGCCCTGGAATAGAATTCCCTGGGGAAATTCTGGGAATTTCCCAGAATTGTGGCTGCCCCTGGGAGTGTCCCAGGCCAGGCTGGGATAGTGGATGTGTCCCTGCCCACGCAGGGCTGGATTGGGATGGGATGGGATGGGATGGGATGGGATGGGATGGGATGGGATGGGATGGGATGGGATGGGATGGGATGGGATTGGATTTAAGGTCCCTCCCCACCCAGCCCATGCTGAGATTTTGTGTTTATGTGTCTGAATTCCCGCAGGAATTCAGGATTTAGGGAATGCCGTTCCCCGGGTGCTGGGAGGCAGCAGCTGAGCTCACCTGGTAATTAATTCATCAGCAGAACTGCCTGGAATTAGAGCTCTGCTCGGAGAGAGGCTCCTAATTGGGAGTTAATGGCTCATTAGTGCTGAGCAGATCAGCCCGAGAGCCCCGACAACACAAACAAGGCAATTAGTGATTTCCAGGGACTGGGATCCACCGATTCCAGCCTCTGCTGGAGGGGGGCTGGGCCAGGTGTGCTCTGCAGCAGCTGCATTTGGGGGTTTTGGGGGTGCTGCTGCCCAGGGAATTCCCTTTGGGATTTTCTTTGGGGGCTGTGGGTTCTGCTTTGGGGTCTCCTCCCTGCTCATCCCAGACTGGGAAGCTGGAATGAGGTGGGGGAAATGAGCAGCAGTGGCTCCTACCCAGAAAACTTTAGGATGGAAATGAGAATTTCGGGGTGGGTTGGGGGAGAGGGAATCTGAGAGCCCATCCCAGTCCAGCCCTGACCCTTCCCACTGCTCCAGGGTGCTCCAAGCCCTGTCCAGCCCGGCCTTGGACAGTTCAGGGATGAGAAGAGGCTGTGGGAGAGCTGGAGGGGGATGGGACGTGCCAGGACACAAGGAATGGTGTCCCACGGCCATTGGGGAGGAATTCCTGGCTGGGAGGGTGGGGAGCCCATGCACAGGTGATTCCATGGAATCCTTGGAATGTCCCAGGCCAGCCTGGGATGGTGGGAGGTGTCCCTGCCATGGCAGGGATGCGTTGGGATGGATTTAGGGTCTCATCCAACCCAAACCAGTCTGGGATTTTTGGAACGAACTCCAGAACTGGAATAAGGTACATGAGATTTATTATACAAAGAAGAAAAAGAAAGGGGAAAAAAAATAAATTTAGGATCCAGGCTGGGACCCTGTGAAAGTGTGGCAGCCCCTCTGCAGCCCAGCAGGATTTTTCCTGGAAGCAAAGCAGTGCCCTGACGTTTGGGATGGGAAAAGGCAAAGAACCCCAGCCAGAATTCCCAGTGCCATAAATGCTGAGCCACTTCTGAAACCTTCAGGGTGGAAAAAAAAAAAAAAAAAAAAAGAAATAAAAAAAGGCATGATTTTCCCAAAAATGGCAAAACTGCTCCAGACTTGGAGGCTTTTAAGGCAGCCTGGGGAGAGCTAAATCAGCAGGGTGGGGACGGCAGGCAAGGCTGGGATGTAAAATTAGAAACCCCTGGCAGGCACGTGGGTATTTGTGCAGCTCACACGGATCCTGCTGGGAACAAGGAGCCTGCATGACATCAGCAAGCAGGGATGGGAGCCCCCCTTAACCTGCCCTGATGGCAGCACAGCATCCCCCCCCTCCCCTCCACACCACGGGGAGGGAGCAGCCTTGGCAGTGTCCCCATTCCCTGGGAAGAGCCTTTCCCTGGTCTCCATCCCAACCCCGGGCCCAGCTCCAGCTGTTTTCCCTCTCCCAGGGTTGATTTTGGGAGTTCCTTGGCCGTGCTGAGGCTGCAGGAATTGTTGGAAGCAGTTTTGGGGGGGATTGATGGCCTCAGAATGTTCAATATTTAATGTTTTAAGGAGACTCAGCCAATCAATGCCTGTGTTAACCCAGCAGCACTAAATCCTGACAGGTTATTCCCAAACACAGCTCCTGTAAAACCACAGAATCCCAGAGTGGTCTGGGGGGAAAGGGACCCCAAAGCTCATCCAGCTGCACCCCCTGCCATGGGCAGGGACCCCTCCCCTACCCCAGGCTGCTCCAGGGATGGGGATTCCACAACTTCTCAGTCAGAGGTGGATGATCCTGTCAGGAAAATGACCCCACAAACACCAGAGTTTCGTGTCCCAAAGGAGGCAGAGGAGTCCTTGTGCTTTATTCCACTAAAGGGAGAGGCCATGGGACATTCCCCTGGGGTCTCTCAGGTTTTTGGAGGCTGCAGCCTCCTTTTTGTCCCAATTTCCCTCTCTCTGTCCCATTGCTGAGGCACTAGAGAGGCACAGGCTGCCCAAACCCTGACACTGAGATTCCCTCTCATCTACAGCCACCCTTTGATTTTTAATTCTTATACAATTCATTATTTTTCCCTGTTGCTTCTTACACCTTCCAACATTCAATTTGATTTCTCAGCAAACCTAGATTTGTTTATAAAGGCAAAGATCATTTTTCCCATTCATCAATTGATAATCCATCCCATTGTTCCTTTTATTCTCAGTGCTGCTTTTATCCACCAAATAAAGCCAAATCCAACATTCCTCTCCACCTGCAGGTCCCTGGTGCTGCTTCAGATGATTTTTCAGCTCACAAAGTGGCTGCTGATTTTCTGTCCTGGTCTCAGCCTCCCAACCCCCCTTTTCCCAGCTGGATGGAGCTGCACCCCCCTGGCACCCCCAGGGAGCACCCCCAGACCCAGCAAAGTGTCACCCCAGCCAATTGTCCCTTCCCATGTGATTTTCCACCCAGGGAGGCGTCCCTGGTGCCTCAGGGTGTTTTTTGGGCAGCTCTATTTTGGTGCACAGCCCATATGGCCGGGTGGGTGTTGGAGGAGCTGCTGTGAGAGGGGAGGGAGGGCTGAAAATGTTCTTATTTGGAGAGCAGGAATTATTGTAAATGTATTTTGGGTTTTTTTTTTTTCCCTTTTCTCTCTGGTCTTCAGATTTCCCTCAGGTGTTGCTCCTGGGATTTAACAGAATATTCCTGTCTCCCTGTGGCTCTTCCCCACCATTCCCAACATTGAGCTGCAAATTAATCCCCTCATTTCCAGCTGCACTCTGGAACCCCAAATCCATGAAAATCAAAACCAATATTTTCTTTTGTTTTTGTTTTTTCGTGGTTTTTTGGGTTGGTTTTTTTTTTTTTGGGGGGGGGGGTTGTTTTGTTTTTTTTTGTTGCTGATTTGGGTTTTTTGTTTGTTTTTGTTTTTGGTGGGGTTTTTTGTTTGTTTGTTTGTTTTCAGTTTTTTTTTTATAAATCCCTCTGAGACCACAGAGTCCAACCATCCCTAAACTGCCCAGCCCACCCCCCATCCCCAGGCAATTCCTCCAGGGATGGGGCTGCACAGCCCTTCCCATGAAGGAATTTTTTTTCCTGGCACAGATTCCCAGAGAATCTGCCCTGGAAACATCCCTGGGCAGGGCTGGGAGAACCTGGGATGGTGGAAATATCCCTGCCCAAGGATTGGGAATTCTGTTCAGCATGAGGAATGTTTCCATAGGGGGAAAAATCTGGGAATCCCTGAGGCTGATGGCAGCTCTGCAGAGCATCCATCTCATTTTTCCAGGCTGTGGATGGGCAATTCCAGTTTTTATCCCCATCCCTTCCCCCTGGTGATGCTGGCAGGAGCAGGGAGGGAAATCAGCCCCAGCCAGGTGGGAGGGGAGTGATGCACACCTGGGGAGGTGGCAGATGCCTCTGGAAAAGGCACCTGCTCCAAGGAAAAGGCTGAGATGGGCCCTGGCACATTCCAGAGGAGCAGAGCCTGGGGCTGAGATTAAACAAAAAAAAAAAGAATCAGGAGAAGATAAAAATAGCAGCCAGGATTAATTATTGTGTGCTCCATGTGTTCTTGCATGGAGTGTTTGATCCAGATAACTGCTCCTGCCTCTGCTTTTCCCAAAGGATGGAAAACCCTGCTCCAGCCTGCCAAACTTTCATTTTCCCTGCTTTTTTTTTTTGGTACAAAAAAAGGAGATTCCTCACCTGCCAGCAGCCCTGGGTGGGGGAGCAGGATGTGCTTGTGCCTGTGCTGCTTCCATGGGATTTTGGAAACCAGAATTTGGGCTCAGGATGGTCCTGGCAAAGAGCAGGATGAGCTGCTGAGGGTGCCAGGGAAATCAGGGGGTGGGAGGGATTAAAAAGTGTCCCTGATAAGGGAAATGCCTGTGGTGTCCTGGCTCTGATGAAATGTCAGGAATGGAGATAAAAAATGTGTCTGAACTGAGGGGCAGGAGCCTGGGGCTGGTCCTCAGGGTGAGGAGGAGTAAAAGGTTTGGGATAAAACCTTTTTTGGTTTTTTGGGGGTTTTTTTGGGATGCTGGAATGGTTTGGGCTGGAGGGGATCCTGGAGAGGGTCTGGTTCCCTTTTGCACAGATTTCACTTGGGAAACCTCTGGGTTTTGGGGTTAAATTCCCTGGAAATGCTCCAGGCCAGGCTGATGGAGAACCCTGGCATGGTGGAAGTGCCCATGGGCTGAAATTTGAGGGTTTTTAATCATCTTCCAACCCAAACCACTCTGGGATTCTGTGGTATTTTCATGGATTGTAAAGGGAATTTCTGGTTGGTACCTTTAGCACATGTTTTGTGTCTTCCATTTCAGGAAATGCTGGGTTTGTTTTTTTCTTTTCTCTTTAACCAAAGTGGGTTTTTATGGGAAAAAAGGGAACAATTCCTGCCCACTATCCCAATATCCATCCCTGCCAGTTCTCTTTGTTACAAACTCTTTAACAACTTTCCAGCCAATAGCAGAATATTAAAACCTGACCAGGGTTTGCTCAGTCCAATTAATAAATCTGCAGTTCCATCTTGATTTGATTTTGCTGTGGGAATCCTTTTCCTGCAGCAGCAAATCCTCCCTCATCCCTACAGCAGCACATGAATTTTCCATGTTTTTATATCAAGTCCTAATCATCCTTTATTCTATATATGGGCCTTAAATTGCAGTCCTGAATTAGCTCAGTTATCAGAAATTCATCAAATTTTGCTGTCTGGTTAATTTTTAATTGGGGTTTTGGGGGTTTTTAGAGATAAACTGCAGGCTCAAGGCAGATCAACACCCCAGAATGAGCAGAGAGGAGCCCCTGGCTCAGCTCCAGGGGTTTTAACCTGCAGGTTAAAAAAAGAAAAAAAGTTTAAACCATGACAAAAAGAAGGATATTGGTGCATCATGGCCAGGAATTCCTGCTGGAATTCCTTTTCCTGCCAATCCTAGGACACAGAGATGCCTTTTTTGTTGGGACCACATCCATAATTCCCAATTAATTCCCTCGTTGGTTAAGATGAACTTTTCCCCTTTGGGAAGGACACCCAACGTCCCTGTGTCCAGCAAACTTCATTCCAACAGCTCAGGGTGAGGGAAAAGAGCCAAAGGACCTTTGGGTGCCAGAATTGCTTCTCCCAGGGCAGGGGGGGCTGTGAAAAGCTGATTAATGATCTGTGATTTCCCAGGCAGTGGCCAAGCTGGGGATAAAACAGGATAAATAACAGGGCTGGGATTCTTTTCAAGGCAGTTTATGATGAGCTCCAGCAAACAGCCAGCTCCATCTGGGCCCTTTGGAAATTTGAAGTAATTGGAGGATTATTAGAGGGTGGAGTTAGGCAAAGCATTTATTTATGGCTTTTTTTTTTTAGGTTTTTTTTTTTTTCTGGTTTCCATCTGCCCCCTCATTAATCTGGGGCTGCAGCTCTGAGCTGGGCTGGCAGTGAGTCACACAATCATGGGATTGGAAGGGAAATTAAGGATCATCCTTAATTGGGTGGCTGGGATACCTTCCACTGTCCCAGGTTGTTCTTTGGACACTTTTAGGGATGGGGCAGCCTCAGCTCTGGATTCCCAATAAAAACCACTCTGATTTTGAGGCCATGGAGAGGAGGTTTGTTGGGTATTTTGGGATATTTCCCCTGGAATCTGCAGCTGCTCAGGTGGGGTTTGTGTGCAGGCTGAGCTTTGCTTTGGAGCAGGAACGAAACACTCCAAAGCCTTTTCCTGTGACAAACAACTGCTTAATTCCATAATAAACAATCCCACTGCAGGCAGCCTCAATAAACAATTCCACTGCAGTTTGCTTCCAAGCCAGGGCTGGAAATTTATCCTAAAAATGAATATTAATGGTGAGGAGAACTTGGGAAGGTGGGAGCAAGGCTGTGAATGGGGGTGGAGGCATCAGAGGGGGGAGAAAAGCTCAGAAAATGAAAATACTTCCATGCCAACAGCAGGAACTGAAAACTGGGAGCTGGGAGGGACATGCACGAGCAAAATAAATGGAAAATAATCTTGGGGTGGTTATGAGAAGGGCTGGTAGAGGAGGGGAGCATGCAGCTGATCCTGCTCTTTCCGTGGGAAATCTGGAAATACTCTGGATTGGGGATTTGGTGCTTTCCTGGAGGTGTGGTGGGAATACAGGTGCTGGTGGAGGATGGAGCCAGGCTGGGAGAGCTGGGAATGTTCTCCTGGAGAAGGGAAAGATCCAGGCAGAGCTTCCAGAACATTCCAGGGTCAAAGGGGCTCCAGGAGAGCTGGAGAGGGGACAAGGGATGGAGGAACAGGACACAGGGAATGGGGCATGGATATTGGGATATTGGGAATTCCTGGCTGGGCTGGAGTTCCCAGAGCAGCTGTGGCTGCCCCTGGATCCCTGGATGGGGCTTGGATCACCTGGGACAGTGGGAGGTGTCCCTGCCATGGCAGGGGTGGGGTGGGATGGTTTTTAGGATCCCTTCCCACCCAAACCATTCTGGGATTCTGTTGCTGCTGGAATCCAAGTGGAATCCACTGAGAGCTCAGGGCTGGGGCTGAGACATTGCTGAGAGACCAGAACAAAAAAGGAAAAGCTGGAAAAAGCAGCAGAGCTGGAAGAGAATCTGGGAATTGATTTCTTGTCCTGGCCAGGGTAGCACCTCTCAGCACTGTCTGTTGGCTGACACCTTCCCAGGAATGTTGGGAATGTTGGGAATGTTGGCTGCTGCTCTTCATCCTGAGAGGCTCTGAAATAATTTGTGCCCTTGGGTTTGCTGGGGAAGGAGATAAATGGATTTGAAAGAGAAATGATATTCCTGCAAATATTTTTCCCTCCAGTGAACTGATGTGGGAAGGAGACAGAATCTGCAGCTGATTTTGCTGAGATTCTGCTGATCCATTTTGCCATGGTGATAGTGGGGACAGAATTCCTCCTTGGAAATCCTGCTGGGACAGGCAGGAGCATGGGGCAGGAGGTGGAAATGGCCCTTGGGACATTGCCATGGGATTGCCTGGGGTGGGAATGTGGATGCAGAAGGGACAGGGGATGGGATTGGGATGTGGATGGAGATTGGGATGGGAATTTAGATGGGAATGGGAATGGGGATGCAGATGAGTCTGAGTCTGGAGATGTGGATGCAGAAGGGGATGGAAATGCAGATGCTGACAGGGGTGTGGATGAGGATTGGGATGGGAATTTGGATGGGAATGGGAATGCAGATGCTGACAGGATGTGGATGCTGATTGGGATGTGAATTTGAGTGGGAATTAGGATGGGAATGGAAATGCAGATGGATCTGGAGATGTGGATGAGGATATGGATGGGATGGTAATGCTGACAGGGGTGGGAATGCAGATGTGAATATGGAAATAGAAGGGAATTTGGATAAGATGGGAATGCAGATGGGTCTGGAGATGTGGATGCAGAAGGAAATGAGGATGTGGATGGGATGGGAATGCTGACAGGGGTGGGAATGCAGATGTGAATATGGAAATAGGTGTGAATGGGAATTGGGGTGGGAATGGGAATGCAGATGGATCTGGAGATGTGGATATGGTGCAGATGCAGAAGGGGATGGAAATGCAGATGTGCATGCAGCTGTGGGCACGGATTGAGATGTGAATCCCACGTTCAGTCCCTGGGAGGTCCCAGGGGGACCCAGGGCTGGGGCACAGGGGGGAAGCTCTGGGATCTGCTGATGAAGCTGCTCCTGAGCAGCTGCAGAGCCAAGGGCACAGCTGGAGGAGGAACTCACTCAAATTGCCTTTTCTGTCACGATTGCTGGTTTCTCCTAAACCTTTAGGAGTGGGATTGCTTCCACTGCACTCCATAAACCACCTGGGCTCTGGGTGAGAATTCACTGGGAAATGCAAATTATGTCCTGGGCTGGCTCTGGGTGTGCTCCTGCAGGTGTGAGGCCTCCCTGGCAGTGGGAGCAGCACCCAGGGCTAAAATCCCTGGATTCACATTTTCCTCCCAAGAGATGAAGTGGGAAACAGAGTTTTGCCTTGTGATCAGCAGCAAAACCAGCACGGATTCCATCAGCAGCAGCACAAAGTGGGATGGACTGGAATTTTCCTGGCTGTGTGTCACATCCCATCCCACTCCCCCTCGCTGCAGCCCCGCTGTTGTTTTTCCTGTGCTTTCCCAAGTTCCTTTCCTTTTCTCCTGGCTCCTGGTGAGCCAGGCAGGGGATATGTTTGCAGAGGTGGATGGAGCTTCCTGAAATCCAAATGTCACATTTCCACTTGGCTGCGTGAGGAGCAAATGGCAACCTGGTTCTATCTGCAGATTTCTACAGAGAGTGGTTAAAGATAATAATAATAATAATAATAATAATAATAATAATAATAATAATAATAATAATAGTAAAAAAGAGCCCATAAGCATCATCTCCCTCTGATTGCCAGGGTTACCAGGGTGGCCAGTGGGAGGAAGAGGAAGGGCAGTGCTGTGCCTCTTAGTCATGGATTTAATTCCCTGGTAATCTTTTGGAGCTGGATCCCAGCCTGGCAGTGATGGGTGTGGGAGCAGATTGCTGGTGAGGCCTTGGGGAGGAATAAATGTGTCCTGTAGGAATTGCTGCTCTCTGATGGGTTGGGGTGTGCTGGTGAGGGGCTGGTTTGGTGTTTGTTCATGGATATGAGGGAAATGTGGAATAAACTGGGAATACTGGAGGAGCTGACAAGTCCCAATTGCTGCTTCAGTCCCAGGGTTCTCAGGCAGCCCTGGTGTCCCTTTGGCAGCAGCACCTTCACAAAGGGTCTGTAAATGCAGGTGGGAATTCCTCAGTTCTGGAATTCCTTGGGAATTCTTCAGTTCCCCCCCTTCTGTTGATGTCGGCTCCTTCCCCCTTGGGAACAATGATTTAACAGCTGCAGAATCCCAAAATCACAGAATCCTTACAGCTGCAAAAGACCTTTAGGGCCATCAAGTCCAACCCTCAGGCAGTGCCACACAGGCTTTGAAAAAAGAGACTCCACCTTTTCCAGGAAGGAATTTTCCCTGATATCCACCTAACCCTCCCCTGGTGCATCATTTCCTCCAAACGAGGGCAGGCCAACGCTTTGTTTTGTTTTTGTAAAAAAACCCATAAAAAATTGAAACCCATCAAATCCATTTCAATTTCCTGGAAGCTTCTCCTGCCTTCTCCTCGCAGGGATGACGTGCCAAGCCAGGACATCCTACACGGAGGACGAGGTGCTCTGGGGCCATCGCTTCTTCCCGGTGATCTCCTTGGAGGAAGGGTTCTTCAAGGTGGATTATTCCCAGTTCCACGCCACCTTCGAGGTGCCCACGCCTCCCTACAGCGTGAAGGAGCAGGAGGAGATGCTGCTCATGTCCTCGCCCCTGATCCCACCCGCCGTCAGCAACAGCAAGGAGAGGAACAGCTCCGTGGAGTGCCTGGACGGGCTCGACGAGGTGGGCACCAAGCTGCCCTCAAAACTGCAGAAAATCACCGGCAGGGACGACTTCCCCAAAAAACTGCTGAGGATGAGCTCCACCACCTCGGAGAAGGCTTACAGCATGGGCGACCTGCCCATGAAACTGCAGCGCATCAGCTCGGTGCCCGGCAGCTCCGAGGAGAAGCTGGGCTCCAAGACCACCAAGATGATCCCGTCGGATCCCATCAGCCAGTCGGTGGCAGAGCTGCCCCCCAAGCTGCAGAAGCTCTCGGGGGGCGGCGGGAGGATGGAGGGAAACCTCCCGCCCAAGCTGCGCAAGATGAACTCAGATCGCTTCACATAACGAGGATGGGGGCTCAGGGGGCTCAGGGGGCTGGGGATGGGGGCTCAGGGGGGCTGGGGGTGGGGGCTCAGGGGGGCTGGGGGTGCCCAGGAGCCGGGCAGGACTCAGGGGGAGCTGCAGCAGCAGGAGCAGCCCGACCCCAGCGCATGCAATAACCGTGTGCAAGCTCGTCCGTGGCATGACCCCTCCTCTATTTACACCCTGTGCCCCCCCAGCCTGCAGGGTTCCCCCAGGGGACAGGAACAGCACCCACTGGGGAACTTGCAGGGTCAAGTTGAGCTTGAGTTGAAAGCATTTTTGGGTTTTTTTCCCCTGCTGCGGGTCGTGGTTTGCTCACCCAAGTTTTTTGCTGCATGTGTTTTTGGTTGTTTTTTTTTTTCCCCTCCAAGGAGGTGTTTTGTTTCACACCAAAATCTGCTTGCCTTAAAGCTGGTTTCTAGTTTGCTTTCAGGTTTAGTTTTTTTTTTTTTTTTGTTCCCCGTGTCAAAGCCACTGGGAAAACCACCAGGAAAATAAAAGAATTCTGTATTTTATCAGGTTTTGCTTAGAGAAGAAACTCGCGTTCTTAAACCTGGGGCAAAGTGATAAATAAATGACTCAAGTTCACACTTTAGGTACAATTAGTAACATTTTTATAAAATCTTTGTGACTTATGTGTGGAAGCAAATCAGCAGGACGTGCTTGATTTCTCCTGTTGCTGGAACAGCCAACCATGACAAAAGCTGAATGTGTCCGTGGTGCCCAGCAGGTTCTCCTGATGGAGGAGCTGCACCCCAAAAGCAGAGCCCCCATTCCCCCCATCCCTCTGGGCTTGGAGTTCCTTTGGGTGGCCCCAAAATTCCTCGTTCCTCGGGGATTTTTGTGGTGAAAACCCAGTTTGAGCTGGTTCTGTGACCTGGGGCTTTCAGAGTGAGCCAAATGGGTGAATGTTGAAATGTTGGGGTTGATTCCTCTGTGCTTGTCCTTGGGTTTCCTTTGCCCACCTGGTTTGGGATGGAGCCAGGGTGGGCTCTGGGATGAGACCTGGAGGTGCTGGAGTCCAAAATCCAAAGGGTTGAGGAGCCCATGGACCCCTTGGGATGTTTTTGGGGCCTTCCAGAGGCTCCTTGGAGGAGCTTTGGGATTGAGGATAATTAATAACTGAGCTGATGGGCTTTGAGGGGAAAATTGGGATTTTATTGATGCTGGCATGGAACAAGGGGTGGGAAGCCAGCAGGGCTGGAGCTGGCCCAGCCCCAGTGTCCCTGGAAGGTTCCAGATGTCACTGGCACTGATCCCCAGCACTCTGGGCAATTCCAGAGCTCCTTCCCATGGTTTGTCTTGATCTTCCTCTTATTCCTTCCTGATTCTATTCTAATTCTATTGGTTTCCCTTATTCTTATTCTTATTCTTATTCTTATTCTTATTCTTATTCTTATTCTTATTCTTATTCTTATTCTTATTCTTATTCTTATGCTATTCTTCCTTCTATTCTTCCTTCTATTCTATTCTATTCTATTCTATTCTATTCTATTCTATTCTATTCTATTCTATTCTATTCTATTCTATTCTATTCTATTCTATTCTATTCTATTCTATTCATTTCTAATTATTTTCTCTTCCATTCTAATTCTTCTTCTTTATTATTATTCTTAACCCATTACAATTCTATCCTTCAATCTATTCTTTAGTCAATTTTATATTCCTATGCCATTCTAATTCTGTTCTATTTTATTCTGTTTTCTATCCTACTTTATTCCAATTTCCAATTCTATTTCCTATTCGTATTCTTGATCTATTTTTATTCTTATCCTCACCTTAATTTATTCTATTTCCTGTTCTTTTTCTTGAGCTAGTCTTGTTCTAGTCTATATTATTTCTATCCTAAATTTTATTCTACTCTGATTTTAATTTCTAGTTCTAACTGTATTTTCTGTTATTCTATTCTATTCTATTCTATTCTATTCTATTCTATTCTATTCTATTCTATTCTATTCTATTCTATTCTATTCTATTCTATTCTATTCTATTCTATTCTATTTATTTTCTGTTTTCTATTTAATTTTCTCCTCTTCTTTTCTCTTTTCTGTATCCTATCCCATTTTATTCCATTGTATTTCCTGACTCTGGCACAGCAGCCCAGGTGCAATTTTGGGTCCCCTGGGGTTATCTCCACAAATCAAATGGAAACCATTCCAGGGAGAAGAGCTGGAGCTGGAAAAAACCCCTCCAAAAACCTCCTGGAAGTGGGGCAAAAACTGGGAAAGAGCCTCACTTAACCCAATTAATTCCACAAAAACATGAAGTTGGGATGAACTGGAAAATTCTGATTTTTTAAAATGAAAACGTGCCAAAAAATAAAAGCAAATATTGAGGGAATTATTGGAGTGGTAAAAACCATCCTGGGTGCTGGAGGGGCTGGGATTGTTGGGTTTGAAATCCTTCCCTGCTGGATGCAGAATTCCCAGGAATTCTGTGGCTGGGATTGAGGTGCAAGCACAGCCACACGTCCACATTCATTTATTTTAGGGGCTTCCTGCTGTTGGTATTTCATTTTTTTATGGGCGTGCTCACTTTCTTTTAATTAATTAAGGAACATCTGAACCCAGCCCTTGCTTCTGCTCATTAAGAAGAGCTGTAATTAGCAGTAATTGATTGATGGATGGATTGCACAGCCGGTCTGTGTTCTCTCCTGCTGAATTCCCGCTTGGATTCTCCTGGAAATTGTAAATATTTCAATTCAAATAAAAGAAATGGAAGGAATAAAAGTTGGTTTGGGCGTGTGGTGTCTCCCTGGGTGAAGGTTGGGTTTGGGTTCTGCAGTAAAACCAAGTCCTGGATTAAGGCTGCAAAGCTCAGCTTTATCTCCAGCTTTGTTAAACTGGCCCAAACTGGGCTGGTTTTAAGGCATTTGTCACTTTCTTTGTCACTTTAATAAAATTAAAAATAACAAACTCCTCGATTTCCTCCTCTCACCCTTGGGGGGTGGTGAAAACCAAAGTTTCTTTGCTCTGAAAACCAACAAAAAAATCAAAATTGGGTTGGGTTGAGAAGAGCTTCAAGGTCTTTGTATCCCCTCAGGAAATGTAAAGATCCCTGTCCTTGGAAAAATGGGAATTTTCATGGATATTGTCCAAACCCAGCCCCAGGAAGGAACAGGAGCCTTCCAGGATTTAATGGAAATTTAGGACCAAATTTGGGGTTCCAGTGGAAATTTTAGTGCTGGGCACCAGCATTTGTGTAATAACAATAAAAATAAAATTTAAAAATTAGTAGTAATAATAATGATGAAAACGAAATATATAAACACAAACAGAAACATAGTTTGTTAGTAATAAATAAATAATCTATAACAGCACAATATAAATATAATAATGCACATTTTCCTCTCAGTGCTGATCACACAGAGCTGCTCCAGAGCCATCCCACAGCTGCTCCTCTTGGAATCCAGGTTGGATCCAGGTCCGTGTGTGGATTCTGGGTTTCCATGGTGATGGAGCACAGGAATTTTTGTGGTCCTGCTGCCTCCAGCAGTTGCTTCCCCACAGGTCTCCCTTACCCACACTAAAAATCCAATTATCCAATCCCCCCATGGAGGAAACTATGGGATGAAAAAAAAAAAAAAAAAGAAAAAATCCATGAAAAAATCCCTCATGAGGAAATTCTGGGCTGTGCCAGCACAAAGAAAAATTCCCCAATAATTCAATCCTGGGAGGAAGCAGGAATTCCTGTAAGGAAATGGGAAAAAAGGAAATTCAAGATTTTCCATTGCCATGGACAAAACAGGATCTGGAAAATCCAGAGGAGCCCTAGAGAGCCAGGAGAGGAGGCAGAGACAGGAGGCTCCAGAAATTATTTGGGAGGGAATTGAATAATAAAAAAAAAAAGATGTATTTCCAAATACTCCCTTTTTGTCCTTAGCTCTGGAATCTCCCAGTCCTGGTTTGGCTCCCACACCCATGGGAGAGCCCAGTGGGAGCTCTGGAGTCAGGAAAAATGGGAATATTAGCAAATCTTCCACCTGGAAACACTGCTGGGACCTGAAGTCCTTCCCAGCCTCCAAAATCCTGGAATACAAATTTTATTCGGAATAAAATCCGAATTATCATCCTTTTATCAGCCCAGCTGACAGGGTCTCCTCACTCCTAAAACTTTAATATCCCAAATTCCTGTTTGGATCCCTCTTTTCCCATCGGGATTTTGGGATCGGTCACTTCCACCTGAACACCTGAAATATTTATCCAGATTTATTGCAGATATTCTTGCCAAATCCTGAAAATCTGATGGAAAATCCTGCAGAAGACAATGCTGTGGAAATGCTTTTTTTTTGTGGGGTTTTTTTTTGGTTTTTTCGTTTTTTTGGGGGTTTTTTTATTTTTGTTTTTGTTTTTGGTTTTTTTTTTTTTTTTGTTTTTTTTTGTTTTGTTTTTTTGTTTTTTTTTTTTTTTTTTTTTTTTTTTTTTTTTTTTGTTTTTTTTTTTTTTTTCTTGTTTTTTGTTTTTTGTTTATTTTTTTGGGTTTTTTTTGGGGGGGTTTTTTCTATATATTTTTTTTAATCAGTCATTTCCAGCAGTACAAACCCTCCTGGGTTTTATTCCTCTTTTCCTGCTGCTGGTCAGGAGCAGTTTTGTTTCTGTTTCTGTCCCAAACTTCCCACACAGCTCCTGGCAGAGCTGGAATGCTGCATCCCAGGCTTTTTCCAGGATATTTTGGATGTAGACACTGCACATGCAGAGAGTAGAATTTCCAGCACTAAATCACCCACAAAAAAAAAAAAAAAAAGGGATTAATCCAACCCAAAGTGGAGGGAAGTCACCCTTTGGAATAATAACTTTGTAATTCAACCAAAGGAATGTATATTCCCATAAATATTCCTGCATTCCTATGGAATCTGCTCCCAAAGGAGCAATAAATGAGGGAACACTCCTGAGTTTCCCTGGGAGATTCAATTCCCTGTGGAATCTCAGCTCCTGCCAGCCCTTGCTGGGAATGGGGCAGGAATAAACAATAAATAATAACAAATGCATCAAAAATCGAAGATTTCACCCAAGAAACTTTTGGGTTTTGTCCTCAGAGAGGGGAAAATCCCTGAGGTTGATCTGTCTGGGACTGATCCTCCTAAATAAATAACTTTGTGTGTATTTCCCATCCAACTCTGGTTATTTCACCCTTTATTGGCTCAAAAGAAATTGAAATACTCCCATCCTTCCACACATATTAAAAGCCCCTTAAATCTATGGAACCCATAATATTTCTTCTCCTTTCCCCTCCCTATTAGGGCAAAACAACCCCAAATTTGTCCATTTGAGACCTTCCCAGCTGCTCGTTCTCATCCCTCATTTTCTCCTCCTGCTGCTGTTAATTTTCCAAACGTTCCTGCAATGAAACCCTGGAGAAGAGACTGCAGCAAGCCCAGGGCCCGTTTCTATAGAGACAGAGCTGCCTGCATCCCAGAAATCCCTGGAAAAACAGGGAAAGGAGCAGCAGGACAATGGCAGCACCCCTGGCAGGTCCTTCAGGTCCCCTCCAGCCCATTATTCCAGGATTAACCTGCTGGGAGATTGGGATCCGTGGTGACCTGGGTTTAGAGCTGCCTCTGGTTAGGGAATAAGGGCTTGGAAATGGGATTTGCTGCTGGGCTCCCACTTCTGCCAGCACTGAGTGTCCCAGCTTTTCCCTCCTGCTCTTCCCTGTGTATCCCAGCTTTTCTGTCCTGCTGTTCCCTATTCTGTGTCCCAGGCTTTCCATCCTACTCTTTCTCTATCCCATATCCCAGGTTTTTTCCCTCCTACTGTTTCTCTGTCCCATATCCCAGGTTTTTTCTTTCCTGTTCCCTCTATCCCATATCCCAAGTTTTTTCCCTCCTGCTGTTTCTTATCCTGTGTCCCAGCTTTTCTCTCCTGCTGTTCCCTGTCCTGTATCCCAGTTTTTCCCAGTTTTTATCCCAGTTGCTGATGCATCCCTATCCTGTGTCCCAGGCTTTCCATCCTGCTGTTTCCTCTATCCCATATCCCAGATTTTCCATCCTACTCTTTCTCTATCCCATGTCCCAGTTTTTCCCTCCTGCTGTTCCCTCTATCCCATATCCCAGGTTTCTTCCCTCCTGCTCCTCTGTCCCACAGTGCAGGGGTTGCTGGTTTTAGGGCTCAGGAGGATCCCAAGTCCAGGCTGGAATCCCAAATCAGGGTTTCCACAGTTCCATGTACACACCAGGACAAAGGAATTCCCTGTGATGGGTCAGCAGCACAAAATAGGGAAAGGGGAGACTCCCCTGGGACCCACTGGAATCAGAGCCCAGGGATGGAGAGGAGAGTGGCTGTGACCACCACTGAAAATGCATTTACCCAAAAAATCATAAAATATCACCAAAAAACCTCGTGTGGAATCCCAGACTGGGCTGGGCTGAAAAATTCTCAATCTGTTCCAACCCCAGCACCTTCCACTATCCCAGGCTGCTCCAGCCTGGCCTTGGACACTGCCAGGGATCCACAGCCTCTCTGGGAACTCCAGCCCAGCCAGGAATTCCTTCCCAATATCCCATCCAGCCCCATCTGGCAGTCCAAGGCCATTGCAATGGGAGACAAAAACCCAAAGACCAGCTCACCTTTGCCACCTGCAGTCCCCACCAAAAATCTGAGCCCAGGCTGGCAGAGGATGGAGTTGGGATGGAGAGTCTGGAGACACCCAAACCCTTCTGCCTGGGGAAGATGGACTTCCCGAGGTTCTGCCAGAGCCAGGCTGGAATTTGCAGGGGATTCACTTCCCTTGCACACACATGAATTGTCCCCCGTGGGGAAATGCAGTCACACCCCGAGAGGGAAGCAGTTTATCAGGGAATGGTTCCAGCTCCCAAATTCCCTGCCAGGGATGGGATGTTTCATAATCAGCACTGCAGCAACCCGAGTAAAGCACATTCCAAAAGCCCTGGGCAGGAGGGAAGGGGATTTTCCATGGGCAAGGTTGGGGAGCCAGGAGTTGTGGTGGCCATAATTCAGATTATTGCTTTAAAAAGAACTGGGGAGGTGGTGTTGGGGTCACTGTGGCACTGCCACACCCCCAAAACACCCCCAAAATCTTTCTGAGGGACAATTAATGCCAGAGCTTTGTGCTGGCTGCCCACATGGAAACAGCTCCCACTAATTAGTGCCTGCCAATCAGCAGGATGTGCCCTTTAATGAGTGTCTGCCCTTCCCCTGCCCATCCAGCACCCACCTGCAGCCGGCACAGCCTGAGACCTCCGGGGGAAAAGAAGAACAGAACTGTCTGGCAAAAATACACACAGATCTTCCAGGAATTCCCAGGGGATGTTGCAGGAATTCTCAGGAGATGTTGCAGGAATTCCCAGGGGATAATGCAGGAATTCTCAGGGGATGTTGCAGGAATTCTCAGGGGTTTTTGCAGGAGTTCCCAGGGGTTGCAGGATTCCACAGGGATAATGCAGGAGTTCACAGGGGATGTTGCAGGAATTCTCCGGGGATAATGCAGGATTCCACAGGGATAATGCAGGAGTTCACAGGGGATGTTGCAGGAATTCTCCGGGGATAATGCAGGATTCCACAGGGATAATGCAGGAACTCACAGGGGATGTTGCAGGAATTCTCAGGGGATGTTGCAGGAATTCTCAGGGGTTGTTGCAGGATTCCACAGGGATAATGCAGGAGTTCACAGGGGATGTTGCAGGAATTCCCAGGGGATAATGCAGGAATTCCCAGGGGATGTTGCAGGAATTCTCAGGGGATGTTGCAGGAATTCCCAGGGGATAATGCAGGATTCCACAGGGATAATGCAGGAGTTCACAGGGGATGTTGCAGGAATTCCCAGGGGATGTTGCAGGAATTCCCAGGGGATAATGCAGGATTCCACAGGGATAATGCAGGAACTCACAGGGGATGTTGCAGGAATTCTCAGGGGATGTTGCAGGAATTCCCAGGGGATGTTGCAGGAATTCCCAGGGGATGTTGCAGGAATTCCCAGGAGATGTTGCAGGAATTCTCAGGGGATGTTGCAGGAATTCTCAGGGGATGTTGCAGGAATTCTCAGGGGATGTTGCAGGAATTCCCAGGGGATGTTGCAGGAATTCTCAGGGGATGTTGCAGGAATTCCCAGGGGATGTTGCAGGAATTCTCAGGGGATGTTGCAGGAATTCCCAGGGGATAATGCAGGAATTCCCAGGGGATGTTGCAGGAATTCCCAGGGGATAATGCAGGAGTTCACAGGGGATGTTGCAGGAATTCCCAGGGGATGTTGCAGGAATTCTCAGGGGATGTTGCAGGAATTCCCAGGGGATAATGCAGGAATTCTCAGGGGATGTTGCAGGAATTCCCAGGGGATAATGCAGGAATTCCCAGGGGATGTTGCAGGAATTCTCAGGGGATGTTGCAGGATTCCACAGGGATAATGCAGGAACTCACAGGGGATGTTGCAGGAATTCTCAGGGGATGTTGCAGGAATTCTCAGGGGTTGTTGCAGGATTCCACAGGGATAATGCAGGAGTTCACAGGGGATGTTGCAGGAATTCCCAGGGGATGTTGCAGGAATTCCCAGGGGATGTTGCAGGAATTCTCAGGGGATAATGCAGGAATTCTCAGGGGATGTTGCAGGAATTCTCAGGGGATGTTGCAGGATTCCACAGGGATAATGCAGGAGTTCACAGGGGATGTTGCAGGAATTCCCAGGGGATGTTGCAGGAATTCCCAGGGGATGTTGCAGGAATTCTCAGGAGATGTTGCAGGAATTCCCAGGGGATGTTGCAGGAATTCCCAGGGGATGTTGCAGGAATTCTCAGGGGTTGTTGCAGGATTCCACAGGGGATGTTGCAGGAATTTGGGCCCAGCTCTGGTAAATGATCCCAGGCTGTTTCCAAGGCTGGAACGGGCAGGGACAGCCCCAGGGCTGGGATCAGGGATTTGTGGCACTGGGACAATGAGCCCATGAATGGTTTGGGTTGGGAGGGACCTTCAATCCCATCCCACAGGGCAGGGACACCTCCCACTGTCCCAGGCTGCTGCAGCCTGGCCTGGACACTTCCAGGGATGGGGATAACCTGTGCCAGGGCATCTCCCCCCTCCCAGCCAGGAATCCCACCCCAGTATCCCATCCTATCCAGTGGAGCCATTCCCTGTGTCCTGCCCCTCCATCCCTTGTCCCCAGCCCCTCTCCAGCTCTCCTGGAGCCCCTTCAGGCCCTGGAATGTGCTGGAAGCTCTGCCTGGATCCTTCCCTTCTCCAGGGGAACATTCCCAGCCCATTCCAGAGGAAATCCCATGGCAGCTCCAGCCCCTGACTGCCCATCAGCCCAGGATGAAGCTGCAGCTTTTCCATCCAAAATCCCTGCAGTTCTCTCAGGGCGCTGAGAGGAAGGTTCTGGAGCTCTGGGATCCTTCCCAGCCCTTTCCCCACTCCGTGTGTCCGTGGGGAAGGAGCAGAGCAGAATTCCCAGCGCTGGCAGCAGAGCCATTCCCGGTCCCACCATCCCGTCTGTTGCCATGGAAACAACCTTGCTGGAAAGGACATCTCAGCATCCCCCGTGCTGGATTTCAGAGCTGCAATTCCAGAGGGCTGGGAAAGCCCATCTTCCATCACCCAGCCCGGCTGGGGAGGGTTTATTATTATAAATATTATTATTATATTCCATTATATATATATAAATTATTATTATATTCCAAATTCCTCCCCTTAAAATGCCCCTTTAAAGCACGGGGGTGGCTCTGCTGGCACCCCTTGTGCAGCAGAGCAGGGCTGGGAAAGCACCTGTGCCTCCCCAGGACTCCCAAATCCCCCCAAATCAGGGCTGGGAGAGCCCCTGTGCCTCCCCAGGGTTCCCAAATCAGGGCTGGGAGAATTCCTGTGCCATCCTAGGATTCCTAAATTCCTCCAAAATAGGGTTGGGAGAACCCATGTGCCTCCCCAGGGTTCCCAAATCAGGGCTGGGAGAATTCCTGTGCCATCCTAGGATTCCCAAATTCCTCCAGAGCAGGGCTGGGACAACCTCTGTGCCTCCCCAGAGTTCCCACATCCCCCAAATCAGGGCTGGCAGTGCCCCTGTGCCTCCCCAGGGTTCCCAAATCCCCCAAATCAGGGCTGGCAGTGCCCCTGTGCCTCCCCAGGGTTCCCAAATCCCCCAAATTAGGGCTGGCAGTGCCCCTGTGCCTCCCCAGAGTTCCCAAATCCCCCAAATCAGGGCTGGCAGTGCCCCTGTGCCTCCCCAGGGTTCCCAAATCTCCCAAAAGCAGAACTGGCAGTGCCCCTGTGCCTCCCCAGGGTTCCCAAATCAGGGCTGGCAGTGTCCCTGTGCCTCCCCAGGGTTCCCAAATCCCCCCAAATCAGGGCTGGCAGTGCCCCTGTGCCTCCCCAGGGTTCCCAAATCCCTTCCAGCCCTGGGAAGCTCAGCTCCATCTGGCCCATGGAATGCTTCATTAAGGAGCTGTTTTTAACCTCACACCTTGCAGCAGGTGAGGGGAGGGGTGGCACCTGCAGGGCTCTGGCAGGACCTGCTGGATCCCATGGATTCCTTCTGGAAAAGGGCAGGAAATGTTTGCACTCAGCATTCACAGGCTCCTTCACACGTCAGTCCCACCAGGAGCAAAGCAGGAATTTGCTGGGATGGGCAAGAAATGTTCCCAATATCCACCCTGACCTCCCAGGTTTTATCCCAAACATCCCCATTTATTTGATATTAACCCATGCCCTGGGTGTTTATGCAGAGCTGTATTAAAATGTCACCTGGAGGTTCTCTCTGTTTCTGAGGTCACTGTATTTTTAAAAATGCATTATTTTAAAAATAATTTTCAAGGGAATGACATTAATTAACGTGGGAAGGGCTGTTAAAGGCAGCAGGCAAAGCTCCAGCATTTCACTGCTCACATTGCTCAGCCTGAGCTCTTTCTTCTCCCTCCCCTGGATGGAAAATTCATTCCTGCTCTGTCCTTCCCCAGCAGCTGGTGAGGGAAAAGGAGCTGCCCTTGGGATTGGTTCTCACTGTAATCACCTGCCTTTATTTCCTTGCCTGCCTCTTGCAGGATATTCCCAGAAAATCTCACTGGAGACATCTGGAAGTTGTTAATGGAGGAGCTCTGGGTCACACCTGACTGTCACCACTGGTGGCTCTGTCCCCAGAGTCCCTCATTTGTCCTGGCAAGTTCCTCCTCCAGAGGGCCATCCCTTAAACTCCAGGATCATTAAGGGAAGGTGTTAAAAAACAAACCAGAGAGCAGAAAAACACTCAGCAGTCCTTCAATGAAAGTGCCTTAATGAAGCAAAGAAAGTGATTATTATTAGAACCTCATTTCTTATTTATAAGCAGCAGCAAATGTTAATAAGGGGAAAGTCAGCAGTTGCTTAATGAAACCCAAAGCAGTTGGGTCAAAGCACAGAGTGCAAGGAAAAATAAAACTCCAGCAGCTCCTGAGCAGCAGGGATGCAAGATTCGGCTTGGAAGGAGGAGCAGGCAAATCTGCAGAGCTGGGAAGGGTGAAAAATTTCAGAATTCCTGAGGCTGGAAAAGCCCTCCAGGGTCATCAGACCCAGCCTGTGCCCCCTCCCCACCCAGAGCACCAAGTGACTCTGCTCCCAAACAGTTTTTATGATGGTTTTCTATTTCCAGTTGTGTCCTGGTTTGAAGGACAGGTGACGCCAATAAAGGAAAAAGCTTCTCTTTGAGATGGAGAATGTAAACCCCCTCCCTCCAAATTATTATTATCATTTTGAAATTAAGGGGCTCTCAGGCAAAGATATGGGAATAATAGTTATCTACTAGGAAAATTAAAATAAAAATAGTGTATTAAAAAGAAAATAAACCAACAAAACCCTGCCAGAGTCAGAATCCAAGCTGGCACAGTCAGTCAGTCAGGGTGGTGGCACAGTCCCATTCCATGGTGCTGCATCCTCCTGCAGGGGCAGATGTGGCTCAGCTGGAGCAGTGCTCCTGGAGAAGGTGCAGTTTCCTCTGAAGCTCCAGGGATGATGTGGGAGGGTCTGGTTTTCCTCTGGGATCCAGTGGAAAGGTGCTCTGCTGTTCCAAATCTCAGTTTTTATCTGGGTAGGAAAGGCTTGGTTCCTGCCCTGGCTGGAGCATCTCCCATGGGATGATGGAATTTTATCAGCCATGCCCTGGGACTCAGTGGCCATGAACAGGAGATATCTCCTGGAGGGAGGATGGGCTGTGGGAAGATAAAGATGATTGCCCAGCTGGTTTAAAGATGGCCATTAGCAGGAGATATCTCCCACAGAGATCAGGGGCACTGCCCCAGCTGGTTTAACAGATGGGGACAGAATCCACATTTCTGGCCACATCCTGTGTCGCAATCCAAGACGTCAAAACTTTCAAGGGAAAGTTTTTAGGAATTACCAAACCCAAGGATTTTTTTCTCTCCCCAAACCAGAAATACCTGAAACGGCTGGGGGGCTGGGAAAGGGGCTCAGCCTGGAGCCAGGGAGCTCAGCACAGAACAGAACTGAGCTCTGCTCACCCCCAGACATTCCTCAGGGCAGGGATGAGGAGAAGCTGCTGCCCTCAGACCTGGGGGCCAGAGCTGATTTCCACCCAGGCATATTTTCCCTGCTTTATGCAGGGCTTGCAATTATCTGCTTGACCACAAAATTACAGGCTGTTAGGAATAATTTCATTCATCTGATAATTACAAGATTAACCGAAGCTCTCTATCTAGCAAGAGTTCATCTTGCACATGGGGTGGGCTGGAGCTCATTAGCTGGAACTGGCTGTGTTTAATTTTAAGGATAATAGCCCTGTACACCCAGAAAAAAATCCTAATTTCCTCTCCAGCACCTAGCACCTGCATTTTTCCATGGCAAAGTGGCTCTGCCAGGGGTAAATCCCAGCTCAGGGTTTGAGCTGAGCCCTCCAGGTTTGTCCTGGTGCCACCTTTGGGACACTGGGTGTGAAGAGGGGCAGAAGGGAGGGTTGGTGAGGGAAGCAGGGCTTTGGTACAGGCTGGGGGGTGTTTTTGCAGAGGAGCAGTTTGGGGGTTCTGCTGTTACAGCCCTGAGCACTCCTGAAATCAACTGTGCAGAAACTCCAGAATTACACCGTGCTGTCCAGCCCTGTTTTGGGTTGCCAAGCAGGACGTGCCCAGCAGTGTGTGTTCTATCCCTGGTGTGTTAAACCAGCTGGGGCAGTGACCCTGACCTCAATGGGAGAGATCTCCTGCTAATGGGCCATTGTTACAAACTGGGTGTGGCAGCGATTCTTATCCCTGTGGGAGATATCTCCTGTTAATGGGCCATTGTTACAAACTGGGTGTGGCAGCGATTCTTATCCCTGTGGGAGATATCTCCTGTTAATGGGCCATTGTTACAAACTGGGTGTGGCAGTGCCCCTGATCTCCTGGCACACATTATCTGCTCATGGGCATCTTTAAACCAGCTGGGCAATCATCTTTATCTTCCCACAGCCCATCCTCCCTCCAGGAGATATCTCCTGTTCATGGCCACTGAGTCCCAGGGCATGGCTGATAAAATTCCATCATCCCACTGGGAGATGCTCCAGCCAGGGCAGGAGCCAAGCCTTTCCTACCCAGAGAAAAACTGAGATTTGGAACAGCAGAGCACCTTTCCCACTGGATCCCAGAGGAAAACCAGACCCTCCCACATCATCCCTGCACCTTCAGAGGAAAACTCAGAGTGTTCTGGACAAATCTTGGAATCCCTCTCTGCTGCTCAGACTGGGAATTGTGGAATGTTGGGTTGGGAACAACCTCAAAGGTGCCATTCCTGCTTTTCTCTGCCCGCAGGTGTGGGAAGCTGACTTATGAATTACACCTTTGGGTTCAGGCAGGGGAGAGTTTGCAGTTTTCCTGACATCCTTTTCCTGCCGGGCCATGACTTCATCCCACTCCATGAAATATTCCTGCGTGACTCAGCTGCTCAGTCATCACCCCTCTCCTCCCAGCCCCTCAGTGTGAATACGCAAATTAAACAACCTTCTGAGCACTCCTTTAGAGCTGACAAGTCATTAATTAAATACATTCCTGTCTGCAAGTGCAGTTCTGTTCCCTAGGGAAAACAGGCTGGGACGGGGCTGGCAGCAGCAAATGCAAGCCCTGAAAAAAGCTAAACCATGAACTTGTGCAAGATCTAAACACCATCAGGTATTTATAACCCTGTCCCTCATTATCTATGGATGAGCATAAAAGGTTTTTACCTCCAGAGAGGGGCTTTGCATATGGAGCTTTGCAGATGGAGCGTGGAAAAAGGAATGAAAAAAAAGGAAAAAAGGAAAATTTTCCCTCAGGAAAGTCAGAGAGCAGCGCTGTGAGTGCCTTTCTGTGTAGGGCTGGCGTGACGTGTTCCTTCATTTATAATGCAGATTGTTCCCACTCTAAATATATCCCTGCTCCTCTGGATCTGCCCTGCTCAGCCCTGGAGCCCAGTGGGTTCAGGAACATCTGGGGTATCCTGTGGGATTGGGATCCAGGGGCTCCTGGGTGGGTTTTCCTGGAGTTGCAGCCCCCTTGGGTTGGGATTGGGATCCTGGTGGGTTCTCTTGGAGCTGCAGCCCCATGTACCTCTTAATTTGGGCTTTTTGTGCCTCTTAAATTTTTTTATTTGTGCCCATTTATTGGGCTTTTTGTGCCACTTAAATTTGGCTTTTTGTGCCCCTTAAATTGGGCTTTCTATACCTCTTAAATTGGGGTGGTATTTTTGCCCATTTATTGGGCTTTTTTGTCTCTTAATTTTGGCTTATTGTGCCCCTTACATTGAGCTTTTTGAGCATCTTAAATCGGGGGTTTTGCACCCATTTATTGGGCTTTTTGTGCCTCTTAAATTAGGGCTTGTTGTGCCCCTTAAATTGGCCTTTCTCGGCCCCTTAAATTTGGTTTCTTTTGTGCCCATTTATTGGGCTTTTTGTGCCCCTTTAATCGGGCTTTTTGTGCACCATAATTTGGGGTTTTTGTGCCCCTTTAATCAGGCTTTTTGTGCACCATAAATTGGGTATTTTTTTCCCATTTATTAGGCTTTCTCTGCCCCTTCAATTGACTTTTCCTGCGCCAAAAGGAGGAGGGGAAGGGCACAGAGCCTCGGTGCCTGCCTGAAGCTGGCAGCACAGGGAATTGTGCCCCCCTGAGCACTCTGCTCTGGCTGAACCAAGGGCTCTGGCACAGCTTCCAGGTGCTCTCTGCCAGGAGCAGCAGCCGTGCTCTGCCCAGTTTTCCCTCTCCAGCAGCTTCCCTGAGGATTCAGGGCACAGATGCTGGAGATTCATCACCCCCATGGAGGTTCAGCCTGGCTGAGTCTCCAGCCCTGAGCCCTGGAGAGGATGATGCAGAGCCCAGGGAAGCCTCAGTGAAACGTTGGATTTTCATCCGTGCCATGGAAGGGTTTGTTCTTCCTCCCTCCGCTGGGAAGAGATTATATAATTATTTAATTATTTATATGAAATTGAATTAACTATCCGATTAATTAAATTCTGTTATTCGTTATTTAATGCGTTAAAGTATTTCCTCTTTGGAACACCTCCTGGGGTTGGTTTGGGGAAGGGCTCCCCATGTGCTGAGGGAGCTGAGAGGATCCCAATCCCATTTCACCCTGATAACTCCTTGTTCCTGTTTATCACCAGGCCTGGCATTAACCAGGTGATTGATGAGCTCACTGTGCTTTTCCTTGGGAATCCGTGCAGGGAATGCTTGGATAATTACCTGTGAGCACAGAAGACCCTCCCCAGCTGTGGTTTAAATGAGCTGAGGGACTGGGATCGTTCTCTCTTTAATTAAACTCCTGACACATCCCATATTTCAGTTCTCTGTTAGCCTTGGACCTTTCCAAGGCTTGTCTTGAATCCCAGATTCCAGGGGTTGTGCAGGAGGAACATACTGTGGAGCATCCCCTTCCAGGACCTGCTGGCCTTGTAATAATCCAGGGAATTCCCTCCTAAAAATTTGGAATTGCAAAGCCCAGCTGTCTTGATTTGAAACATAGGTGTCTGCTTAGAAAGGCAGGAGCCTCTTTTGAAATACAAAATGTAAAGCCACTCCCTCCAAATTATTATAATTTGGAAATTAAGGAGCTGTCAGGCAAAGATATTGGAATAGGAGTAAGAGTTCTTTACTAGGAAAATTAAAATAGAAATACAGTATTACAGAAAATAAACCTCAGAAACCAAAAAAAAACAAAAACAAAAAGCCAAACCCAAACCAGAGAGTCAGAATCCAAGCTGACACCCGTCAGTCAGTCAGGGTGGTGGCAGCAGTCCCATTCCATGGTGGCTGCAACCCTGAATGGACCTGGGGATCCATTCCCTTTGGAAAACCAGTCTTCCCTCTGAAACTGGGGAATGATGTCCCTGCTGGGATGGACTCCATGGCGAGGTTGGAAGGGATGACCTGGAACAGCTCCCTGGGGAAGGTGATGTCTGAGGTTTCAGTACAGGATGTGCCCAGCAGTGTGTGTTCCATCCCATGTGTTAAAACAGCTGGGGCAGTGACCCTGATCACCGTGGAGATATCTCCTGCTAATGGGATCTTTAAACCAGCTGGGCAATCATCTTTACCTTTCCCATGACCCACCCTTCATCCAGGAGGTATCTCCTGTTAATGGGCCATTGTTAAAAACTGGGTGTGGCAGTGATTCTTATCCCTGTGGGAGATATCTCCTGTTAATGGGCCATTGTTACAAACTGGGTGTGGCAGTGCCCCTGATCTCCTGGCACACATTCTCTGCTCATGGGCATCTTTAAACCAGCTGGGCAATCATCTTTATCTTCCCACAGCCCATCCTCCCTCCAGGAGATATCTCCTGTTCATGGCCACTGAGTCCCAGGGCATGGCTGATAAAATTCCATCATTCCACTGGGAGATGCTCCAGCCAGGGCAGGAGCCAAGCCTTTCCTGCCCAGAGAAAAACTGAGATTTGGAACACCAGAGCACCTTTCCACTGGATCCCAGAGGAAAACCAGACCCTCCTACATCATCCCTGGAGCTTCAGAGGAAACTGCCCCTTCTCCAGGAGCACTGCTCCAGCTGAGCCACATCTGCCCCTGCAGGAGGATGCAGCACCATGGAATGGGACTGTGCCACCACCCTGACTGACTGACTGTGCCAGCTTGGATTCTGACTCTGGCAGGGTTGGGATTGTTCTGTGTAATACTGCATTGCTAGTTTAATTTTCCTAGCAAGGAACTGTCATTCCTATTCCCATATCTTTGCCTGAGAGCCCCGTAATTTCAAAATTATAATAATAATTTGCAGGGAGGGGGTTTACATTCTCCATTTCAAGAGAGGCTCCTGCCTTTTTTAACAAACACCTGTCCTTCAAACCAGGACACCTTTGCATTAATGTCAAAGCCAGAGAGCCCAGGCCAGACTTAAAAGTGCTGAACCCAGCTCAGTAATTTATGGGGAGAGCAATCTGAAGCCTCATTTTTCTAGGAAAAAACCAGATCCAGGCTGTTTTCTTTTACCCCAAGCCCCCTGGGCCCAGAATGCTGCCAGGCAGAGGGATCTGCTGCCAGCAGTGACAGCCAGGCTCAGGCTGGGGCTGTGCCTTCCAATCTGGAGACGACACCAATTAGCACTCCTAATTATGTTAATGAGGCAATTAATAGGATTTCTCCAAGGAAAAGCAATAATCAATCAAATCCCAATCAAAGAGAGATTGCTGAGCTGGGTAAAAGCAAAGTTTTGTATCCAGGTGGAAAAACTTTTTGCCTTTTCTGAGAGGATTGGAGCATCTCCTGAATGGGGCTGGGCTGGGAGAGCTGGGAATGTTCTTCTGGAGAAGGGAAGGATCCAGGGAGAGCTTCCAGAACATTCCAGGGCCTGAAGAGGCTCCAGGAGTGCTGGAGAGGGACAAGGGATGGAGGGACAGGACACAGGGAATGGCTCCCACTGGAAAAGGGGAGATTTGGGTGGGATCTTGGAAAGGAATTCCTGGCCTGAATGGAATTTCCAGGGGCAGCCACAGCTGCTCTGGGACAGTGGCAGGTGTCCTGCATTTAAGGTCTTTTCCCACCCAAACCATTCCATGATTTCATTCCATATAATACTGGGTTACTTGTCTCTCCCTCCCTGGGCAGTGATTCCCATGATTTCTCACAATATTCCAACAGATTCATCATTCTGCAGCAGCCCAGGGCTGGAGTGGATCCTCTCCTGGAGCAGGAATTATCTCAGGATGGGAAATGATGGTCCCAAAGTCAGCCAGGCACCAGCTGCTCCCAGATTCTGGAGGCTAAAAAAAGCTCCATGGCAAGGAAACAGCAAAGGGAGGAAACCAAATAAATCTGAAGATTTATAGAATGGACAAAGAGGAGTCAATATTGCCAAGGCAGGCAGATGCTCCTGGTAATTTATGGGCACAGATTCCAGCCTGGGATGGACATTTCCCATCTGGAATCTCCAGTCCACATCCACAGGCTGGCTGTTGATTAGGGCTGGGGCACTAATTAGGGCAATTGCCAAAATCTTGGTTTTAAATCACTCAGGTGTTTGGCTTTGTGCTAAACTTGAATGAAGATTCTCCCTGCCTTTCTAAAAAACACGGATGAGAAACCAACAGCCTGAAAAGCTTCAATGATGGGTTTAAACCTGTTTGATATTTGGCTCCATGTTCAATTCCAAGCTCTTTCCAAAAAACGTGGAGAAATAAACAGCTGGCACAGCTTGGAAACTTCAGTTTTGTGTTTAACCCAGTTGGAATGAGACTCCACAGGGGAGAAGGGAGAGATCCCATTTTTTTCTGGAGTGCAGGCAGAGCAGGGAGGTGTTTAATGGCTGGATTTACACCCAGCTCTTCCCCTTTTCCACAGGGATTATTCCAGGGAAGGCCCAGGGATGCACAGACCCATCCAATGTCTCATCAAACCAGAATCCTGGAGTGGTTTGGGTGGAAGGGACCTTAAATCCCATCCCATTCCATGGGCAGGGGCACCTTCCACCATCCCAGGCTGCTCCAAACCTGACCTTGGACTCTTCCAGGGATGGGGCAGAAAATCTGCAATTTTTCTGTGTAATAAACACTCCTGATAGGGAACAGCCCTTCCAGCATCACCAAATCCTTCAGGTGGATGAAGAAAACAACAACAACAAAAAAACCCCAGGGTAAAATATAAACCCCACTCTCTGAAAGACCTCTGCCACCATCAATGGGGTTTTTCCTGAAGGGAAAGAGGAAAAAAATAATCTGTTTTTGTTCTCCCTTGTTGTCCCACCGTGCTGGAGGAGCAGCTGACCATGGAGGCAGCTATTTCTGGGCTGTAATTAAACACTGGCAGAGTGGGAGGCACGAAAGCAGCACCATCTGCCACCCTGGTGGCACAGAAATAGAGCTGGAGCTGCTGCCTTTTGTCCTTCCCACAGCATCCGGGATCCAGGGGGATTCTGAGCAGCTCCTGCCCCAGGGCTGGGGCTGTCCCTGCCCGGGGGGGGTCCCAGGCTGGGCTGGATGCTTTGGGATGGGCTGGGGTGGTGGCAGAGTCCCTGCCCGTGGGGTTGGGGTGAGGTTTGAGTTGCCTGCACCCAAAGTGGGGTTCAGTGAAATCCCTGCTGCAATTCCTGGCAGAAAATCCACCCTCAGCACATTTGGGAGGTTATTTTGGGCACAGTCAGATGAAATCCATCGATATTCCTCACTATGGGAAAACTATATTTGGCCAGCTACAATACTGCAGCATGGACTCCAATCCCAGAATTTTGGGGGGTTTTTTTGAAGGGTTTTGAGCTGCTGGCTCTGCTTCCCCTCCACCCCAGGCAGAGGGAGGGCTGTGAATCCTTGTTCCAGGTGGGACAGGACTGAGCAGCCCCATCCACTGCCAGTGGCTGGATGGGATTTGGGAATTCCATCATGGGATAGGGTGGGATGGGATCCATGGGATGGGATCCATGGGATGGGATGGGATCCATGGGATGGGATCCATGGGATGGGATGGGATGGGATCCATGGGATGGGATGGGATGGGATCCATGGGATGGGATCCATGGGATGGGATCCATGGGATGGGATGGGATCCATGGGATGGGATCCATGGGATGGGATCCATGGGATGGGATGGGATCCATGGGATGGGATCCATGGGATGGGGCTGTGCCCTAAAATAAGGAAGTTGGGATGGGATTGTGCCATGAACTGGGCATTGCTCTCCAAGATTTCTGTTTTGCTGCTGGAAATAAACTCATTAAAGTGGTTTCCAGCAAAGGATACACCTTAAAATGCCCTCTGGGACCAGAGCAGCTTCCAAGGGGAAGCTTTTGGGGTGAAGGGACAGGACTGTGCCACCCCAGCTGCTCTGGATTGCCCAGGGAAGGGTCAGGGGGCTGGATTAGCCTTCCATGGAGGCTGGGCCCCCCTTCCCCATCAAATCCCTTTGGAGAGTCACTGGAAGGTCCTGAGGGACCTGGAAAAGCAGAGCTGAGGCTGAGGTCCAGCTCCATCCCATGGATATTCCCACACCAGGACACAGATCCCCCATGGAATAAAGAACCCCCAAGACATCAAACCTCCTGCTGGAGTTTTTGGATGATCCTGATTCCCTGGCACCTCTGCTGTGCCCCTGCCTGCCACTCATCCTCTGGCACCCCCAGAGCAGGGACTGCTGCCCAGCCACGGATAAGGATCCAGGAATAGCCCAGCACGAGGCTTGTGATGGCCACAAACCCCTGGAGAGCTGCTCTTGAGCACCTCGGATAAGGGGGCTGCCAGAAAACACAGGAGACAAGAGCCTGCTGCAATTCCACCCAATACTGCTGAAATTGCATCCAAAACTGCTGAAATTCCACCCAATACTGCTGAAATTCCACCCAAAACTGCTGAAATTCCACCCAATACTGCTGAAATTCCACCCAATACTGCTGAAATTCCATCCAAAACTGCTGAAATTCCACCCAATACTGCTGAAATTCCACCCAAAACTGCTGAAATTCCACCCAATACTGCTGAAATTCCACCCAATACTGCTGAAATTCCATCCAAAACTGCTGAAATTCCACCCAATACTGCTGAAATTCCACCCAAAACTGCTGAAATTCCACCCAATACTGCTGCAATTCCATCCAAAACTGCTGCAATTCCACTCAATACTGCTGAAATTCCACCCAATACTGCTGCAATTCCACCCAATACTGCTGAAATTGCATCCAAAACTGCTGAAATTCCACCCAATACTGCTGCAATTCCATCCAAAACTGCTGCAATTCCACCCAATACTGCTGAAATTCCATCCAAAACTGCTGAAATTCCACCCAATACTGCTGCAATTCCATCCAAAACTGCTGCAATTCCATCCAAAACTGCTGAAATTCCACCCAATACTGCTGAAATTCCATCCAAAACTGCTGCAATGCCACCCAATACTGCTGCAATTCCATCCAAAACTGCTGCAATTCCATCCAAAACTACTGAAATTCCACCCAATACTGCTGAAATTCCACCCAATACTGCTGAAATTCCATCCAATACTGCTGAAATTCAATCCAACACTACTGAAACTCCATCCAACACTTCTGAAATTCCATCCAACACTGCTGCAATTCCACCCAATACTGCTGAAATTCCATCCAAAACTGCTGAAATTCCATCCAACACTGCTGAAATTCCATCCAATACTGCTGCAATTCCACCCAATACTGCTGAAATTGCATCCAAAACTGCTGAAACTCCATCCAAAAATGCTGCAATTCCACCCAACACTGCTGCAATTCCACCCAATACTGCTGAAATTCCATCCAAAACTGCTGCAAGTCCCCCCAATACTGCTGCAATTCCATCCAAAACTGCTGCAATTCCACCCAACACTGCTGCAATTCCACCCAATACTGCTGAAATTCCACCCAATACTGCTGAAATTGCATCCAATACTGCTGAAATTCCATCCAATACTGCTGAAATTCCATCCAATACTGCTGAATTTCCCCCCAATACTGCTGCAATTCCATCCAAAACTGCTGCAATTCCACCCAATACTGCTGCAATTCCATCCAAAACTACTGAAATTCCATCCAACACTGCTGAAATTCCATCCAATGAGGAAGGAAAAATTTACCTTTTTTGAGGGATAAGTCAAATGCTCCACATTCAGTTTTCACATTTTTTAAGTTTGGGTCCATTTCCCCATTAATTGTCCAGTCCCAGCTGCAGGTTCTGCAGTCCCACCCTCCCAGATTCTCCCCCCAATTCTCTGTTTGCACTTTTTGGGGCCGGAGCTGCAGCAGAGCCCTTGGGCTGGGGCTGGATTGGTTTGTGTGGCTGAGCTGGGAGAACTTGGAGCACTTTGTGTGGAGTTCAGAGTCACATATTAATGCAGTACAAAATCTGAAAAATACAAAATTTAAAACCCAAGGCATCATTTGATGTGTTCCAGCCTGTCCCACACCCCACAGGCTCTGTGCCAGCCCTGGCAGTGCCCAGGAGTCACAAGGACACTGGGCTGGCCCCCAGCCCCTTCTCAATCCTCATTTTTGACCTTCAACCATCATCTCCAGCCCTTATCTGAACATTCCCACAGCTCCATCCTGCCAAGGGCTGCTGGAATTTGTTCTGTGGGTGCTGGAATTCAGAGTGCAAGAAATTCCCAGAACTCTCAAATGAGAGTTTTCTCAATTCTCAAAGAATTCTCATTCTTTCCCTGTGCCTGGAAAAGGGCACAGGGTTTGAACTGAGGCTTTGGTGCTGGAAGCAAGAATGAAGATTTAAAGCTTAGAGGAGTTTAGCTATGAAGTTTAAGATGTAGAAAGAATAAAGTGAATATAAAGGTGACAGAATAGCCTTAAGAATAAATCTGTGTGTTAGAATACAGATTTATTGGATTGGCTGACAAAAGGTCACGCTGTAATTAGTGAAAATTTCTTAATATTGGATTAGAAACATAAATATCCTTGTGTTGGATTCCAGAAATTTGGGTTTTTTGAGCTTTCTGTGCTGTCTGGTACAGATCCCCCCTGGAGAACTCTGCTTTTGACCAGAGGCCTTGGAGAATCTTCCAAATTTGAGTGATGGATTTAAAAACCTCATTAAAAAAAACAGGATAGCATCCCTGCTAAGGCAGAGGGGATTGATTTGGGGATTGATTTGGGGATTGATTTGGGGATTGATTTGGGGATTGATTTGGGGTTTGTTTTGGGGATTGATTTGGGGATTGTTTTGGGGATTGATTTGGGGATTGATTTGGGGATTGATTTGGGGATTGATTTGGGGTTTGTTTTGGGAATTGATTTGGGGTTTGTTTTGGGGATTGATTTGGGGATTGATTTGGGGATTGATTTGGGGTTTGTTTTGGGGATTGATTTGGGGATTGTTTTGGGGATTGATTTGGGGATTGATTTGGGGATTGATTTGGGGATTGATTTGGGGATTGATTTGGGGTTTGTTTTGGGAATTGATTTGGGGTTTGTTTTGGGGATTGTTTTGGGGATTGGTTTGGGGATTGATTTGGGGATTGTTTTGGGGATTGTTTTGGGGATTGATTTGGGGATTGATTTGGGGATTGATTTGGGGATTGATTTGGGGTTTGTTTTGGGAATTGATTTGGGGTTTGTTTTGGGGATTGATTTGGGGATTGATTTGGGGATTGATTTGGGGATTGTTTTGGGGATTGATTTGGGGATTGATTTGGGGTTTGTTTTGGGGATTGATTTGGGGATTGTTTTGGGGATTGATTTGGGGATTGATTTGGGGATTGATTTGGGGATTGATTTGGGGTTTGTTTTGGGAATTGATTTGGGGTTTGTTTTGGGGATTGTTTTGGGGATTGGTTTGGGGATTGATTTGGGGATTGATTTGGGGATTGTTTAAATCCTGCACAGAAAAAGTGAAAAATTCCATTTCTGCTGCTTCCAAGGGCTGACAGAACAAACCCAATCACCAGAAATGATTGCAGGGCACAGGAAATGTGGGTTGGGACATTGGGAATTATCCAGGGACACCCCTGGGGCTGCCCCAAAATTCAGCCTGGAATATCCTTGGACATTCCCATAAATCCAGGGGCAGCCACAGCTGCTCTGGGAATTCCAGCCCAAATCCTCCCAGAATCCCAAAATCCCAAAATCTCAAAATCCCCAAATCCCAAAATCTCATCCATCCCTGCTCCTGATGCCACAGGAAATAATGATAAATATTGATAAATATTGATAAATATTGATAAACAATGTTAAAAAAGGGATAAAAAACGATAAAAATATAAATAACAATAAAAACGATAAATAAGGACAAATATTGACAAAAAAATATGAAAAACGATAAAAAACCTAAATAAGAATAAAAACTATTAATAAGGATAAATAAGGATAAATACTGACAAATATTGATAAATAATGATAAATAATGGTGGATAAGGAAAAATAAGGAAAAATGAGGATAAAAAACAATAAAAAACGATAAAAATGTAAATAAGAATAAAAACGATAAATAAGGATAAATATTGACAAATATTGATAAATAATGATGGATAACAATAAATAGCCATAGTGATAAATAATTATAAATAAGGATAATTAATGATACATATTGATAAATAGTGATAAGTATTGATAAATAACGATAAATAAGGATACATAAAAATAAATAGCAATAAATAACGAGAAATAAGGATACATAAAAATAGATAGCAATAAATAACGAGAAATAAGGATACATAAAAATAGATAACAATAAATAACGATAAATAAGGATAAAAACGATAAGTAATTATAAATAAGGATAAAAATTATAAATAACGATTAAAAATATAAATAACGAGAAATAATGCTAAATAACGATAATTAACGATAAAAAATGAGAAATATAAATAACAATAAAAATCTCCCTTTGCAGGCCCGGGGCTCATTGCTGGGATTAGAGCTCCCCTCAGTGGGATGCAGGGATGGCACAGCCACAACCTGGAAATTCCTGCAAAATTCTGGGAAAAAAAAAAAGGTCTAATGGTCAATTAGATCCCCAGAGAATTGCCAGGGAAATCTTTGGGAATGGAAAGGGTTGGGAAGATTTGGGGGGAGTGGGGAGCAAGCATGCCTGGAAATGTTTGGGAATTGTTCAGGAATTATGTGCAGGAAATACATCCAGAAAAGGAATTATCTTCGGGAATTACATAGGAAATATATTCAGGAATTATCTAGGAAACACATCCAGGAAATGAATTATATTCGGGAAATACATTCAGGAAAGGAATTATCTTCGGGAATTATTTAGGAAATATATTCAGGAATTATATCCAGGAAACACATCCAGGAAATTAATTATATTCGGAAAAGACATCCAGGAAAGGAATTATTTAGGAAATGAATTACATCCAGGAAATTAATTATCTTCAGGAAATACATCCAGGAAAGGAATTACATTCAGGAATTACTTAGGAAATATATTCAGGAATTATCCAGGAAACACATCCAGGAAATTAATTATATTCGGGAAATACATCCAGGAAGGGAATTACATTCAGGAAATGAATTACATCCAGGAAATTAATTATCTTCAGGAATTACTTAGGAAATATATATAGGAATTATCCAGGAAACACATCCAGGAAATGAATTATATTCAGGAAATACATCCAGAAAAGGAATTACATTCAGGAATTACATAGGAAATATATTCAGGAATTATCCAGGAAACACATCCAGGAAATTAATTATATTCGGGAAATACATTCAGGAAAGGAATTACATCCAGGAAAGGAATTACATTCAGGAAATTAATTATCTTCAGGAATTATTTAGGAAATATATACAGGAATTATATCCAGGAAACACATCCAGGAAATTAATTATATTCGGGTAATACATCCAGGAAAGGAATTGCATTCAGGAAAGGAATTATTTAGGAAACATATCCAGGAAATGCATCCAGGAAATTAAATATATTCAAGAATTATATTCAGGAAATGAATTATATTCAGGAAATACATTCAGGAAATGAATTATATTCAGGAATTATTTAGGAAATATATACAGGAATTATATCCAGGAAACACATCCAGGAAATTAATTATATTCGGGAAATACATTCAGGAAAGGAATTACATTCAGGAAAGGAATTACATTCAGGAATTACATAGGAAATATATTCAGGAATTATCTAGGAAACACATCCAGGAAATGAATTATATTCGGGAAATACATTCAGGAAAGGAATTACATTCAGGAAAGGAAACACATCCAGGAAATGCATCCAGGAAATGAATTATAATCAGGAAAGGAATTATTTAGGAAACATATCCAGGAAATGCATCCAGGAAATTAAACATATTCAAGAATTATATTCAGGAAATGAATTATATTCAGGAAATACATTCAGGAAATGAATTATATTCAGGAATTATATTAAGGAAAGGAATTATATTCAGGAATTATATTCAGGAAAGGAATTATATTCAGGAATTATTTAGGAAACACACCCTGGAAACAGACCCAGGAAACATATTCAGTAAAGATGTGGCTCAGGGGGCAGGGTCAGTTGGATTTTGTGACCTCCAAGGTCTTTCCCAGCCTTAGCCATGCCCTGGATTCACAGTGCAGCATTTCCCAAGCAAGCTCAAGGCAGGGATTTTTGTTTATTGATAATACAGCAATTTATTTATTTACCATTTAAAACACTGTTCATTGTGTCCAGATGATACAACAAATTATTTATTTTTAAAATGCTGTTTATCTGTGTCCAGATAACACAGGAATTTATTTATGTATTTATTTTTTAAAATGCTGTTTATTGTGTCCAGATGATACAGCAATTTATTTATGTATTTATTTTTTAAAATGCTGCTTATTGTGTCCAGATGATACAGCAATTTATTTATGTATTTATTTTTTAAAATGCTGTTTATTGTATCCAGAGGATTCAGCAATTCGTGGGTTGTGGGTGGAAAATGGGTTGGAAAAGGGTTTTTGTGACTCAGCAAAGGATAAACCCACCTCAAACAGAAAATTATTTTACCAAGCAAAAAGATTTCACTAGAAAACAAAAATTGCCAACATTTGAGGAAAAGAATTTTCTCAGAATTTTCCACTGCAAGAAATCTGAAAAATAATTTCTATCTTAAACTGTGACACACTAACTTGTGATTGGAGAATAGTAACATGAATATATGTCAGTTATGACAGTCTATAGGTAATAGCAAAGGTATTGATTTGTTGTTATGGATTAAAATCAAATTAAATAATGCATTGTGACAGAATTAGAGTTGGCTTCAGGTGACACCTGCGAGCTGGGCTCTGCCACCCACAACCCATGAATTGCTGAATCCTCTGGACACAATAAACAGCATTTTAAATAATAAATAAATAAATTGCTGTATCATCTGGACACGATAAACAGCATTTTAAAAAAAATTAATAATTTGTTGTATCATCTGGACACAATGAGCAGTGTTTTAAATGGTCAATAAATAAATTGCTGTATTATCTGGACACAATACACAGCATTTTAAAAAATAAAGATATTGTTGAATTCTCTGGATACAATAAACAGCATTTTAAAAATAAAAAATTGCTGCATCATCTGGACACAAACAGCATTTTAAATAGTAAATAAATAAATTGCTGTATCATCTGGACACAATAAACAGCATTTTAAAAAATAAAGAAATTGTTGAATCCTCTGGATACAATAGAGAGCATTTTTAAAAAAAAAATAAATAGCTGCATCATCTGGACACAATAAAGAGTATTTTAAATAATAAATTTCTGTATTATCTGGACACAATAAACAGCATTTCCAGAGCCCCCAGCCCTGGTTTCAGCTCTCACAGGTGGGTGATTCCCAGGCTGGGCTCAGGAATTCTCTGCAGCCTCAGCCCAGATTTGTTATCCCCCAGCCCCTGGGGGTCCCTGGGCTCCTGTGGCAGATCCCAAGGGAATTCTGACCTTCCTCACCTGGTCCCACACTCACCTGAGCTCTGAGCCATTCCAGCTGGGATCTCACCTGCCCGCCCTGCAGCCTGAGCAGGGTTGGTGACAATTCCTGGGACACCCCTTTGGATTCTGGTGAGTTCTGCTGAAGAGTTTCCTGTCAACAAGCAGAGGAGGGAAGAAGGATAAATTCAGAGTTAGTTCAGGGCAGGGATCAGGGATGTCTGGGCTGATCACAAATGTCAGGATGCGGGATTATTTTGTTAATAATGAGCTGCAGTGGGGGCACTTTGATGTCCCCCAGGGGTCACTTCACGGCTGCTTTCCCCTCCTACCCCCAAAATGGGGCCTCTCAGGGATTCTTAGGGGGATTAAGCAAATTCCAGGTTTTGTTTCCTTTCCTGGCAGCCTCGGGCAGAGCTGCTGGGACAGGGAATGGGGAGGAGATGGGATCAGAGGGATGGGATGGGATGGGATGGGATGGGATGGGATGGGATGGGATGGGATGGGATGGGATGGGATGGGATGGGATGGGATGGGATGGGATGGGATGGGATGGGATGGATGGGATGGGATGGGATGGGATGGGATGGGATGGGATGGGATGGGATGGGATGGGATGGGATGGGATGGGATGGGATCAGTGGGATGGGATGGGATGGGATGGGATGGGATGGGATGGGATGGGATGGGATGGGATGGGATGGGATGGGATGGGATGGGATGGGATGGGATGGGATGGGATGGGATGGGATGGGATGATTGGGATGGGATGGGATCAGTGGGATGGGATTCAAGGTCCTTCCAACCCAACCCAATCTGATTTTCCATCCTTTTCTCCTGTAACTGATTTTTTCCTCTAAGGAAAACATCTTAGGAAGAACCCAAGAATGTTTGGGCACAGCTGGAGCCATTCCCACCTTTAAATCCACTCTGTTATCACACCCCCAAGACTTTCTAAACTCCCCAGCAAGTTCCTGAACGAGACCAAAAACTTTTCCAGACAATGCCTGCGAGATGATCAAATTAGAGCAGGGGAAAATATTTTCTCTGGCGAACAAATATTGAAATTTGTTTGAAATACACCATTTCCACCACGCTGCCATTTGAGTTAATTACTTTACTGTAAATGTACCTCTTAAATAATTGCTAAACCTCAAGAAATGCTTTCAATAATTGACGGAGTTTTCCGAGGGAAAAATGGTGTTATTAAATCCAAATTAAATGCACATTTGAGACACTCCAGTAGAGTGCTGCCAGAGCAGAGCTTCTCGTGCTGTATGAGGAATAACTTTGGGAATTAATGGCAGGAAACCTTCACTCTGCAGCCATCCATGGGAGTCTCCTTCCCAGTTTTTCCCAATTCCCACACATTCCAGGATTTTGGTGAATAATCCCGAGGTGTGGGATGTTCAGCACAGGCTGAGGGGGGTTAAACCCAGCTCAGGGTGATGAGGAGGGGCTGGGCTGGGATTTTAGGGGTTCCATGCAGACCTGGGTGGGTTCAGGAGAGATTTGTCTTTACAAATGAGCTGTGGGTAGATAAATCCAGCACTGAGAATAAAAGGAACAATGGGAAGGATTCGAAAATAAAAAGATCTTTGCCTTTACAAACAAACTGAAGGTTTGCTGAGAAATGAAATTGGATATTGGAAGATGAAAGAAGCAATGGGGGAAAAGCATGAATTGTATAAGAATTAAAAATCAAAGGGTGGCTGTAGATGAGAGGGAATCTCAGTGTCAGGGTTTGGGCAGCCTGTGCCTCTCTAGTGCCTCAGCAATGGGACAGAGAGAGGGAAATTGGGATAAAAAGGAGGCTGCAGCCTCCAAAAACCTGAGAGACCCCAGGGGAATGTCCCATGGCCTCTCCCTTTAGTGGAATAAAGCACAAGGACTCCTCTGCCTCCTTTGGGACACGAACCTCTGGTATTTGTGGGTCATTTTCCTGACAGTGGGAATTTGGGATAGCCCAGTGTCCCCCCACGGGGAGGCTGAGGAGTCCCTGGGTGGGCTCCACTCAGGGAATCCAGGAGCCCCCAGCCCCGGAGATGCTCTGTGATCCCTCCCAGCTGGAATCCCGAATTTCCCATAGAATTTTGGAGAACTCTGAGTTCTCCCAGGGAATCCAGGAGCCCCCAGACCCAGGGATGCTCTGTGACCCTTCCCAGCTGGAATCCCGAGTTTCCCATAGAATTTTGGAGATTTTTCCAGCTGTAACTCAGCTCATCCAGAGCAGATCAGCGATTCCCTCCCTGCTGCCATCCCATTTTTTCCCCGAGTGTTCATCTCGGACAAAATCTCCCTCCAGCATCCCTCAGGATTGGGGCTTTCACTCCAAAAGTCCCTCAGCCCTTCCATAAACCCCCAAACCCGGCCCAGCAGCCTCCAAATCTGGCAGAATATCCAGTTCCAGCCTGGCCGCGGCCGGCAGCACTAGAGGGAAGCATCTCCCCGCATTCCCGGGATTCGGAGCCGCTGGAAAACAGCCGAGCCCGGCAGCACGAGGGGTCCCCGCTAATCAACGGCAATTAACGGGGGAGCTGCGATCACTGCCCCTGACAAAGCTCCCAGCGGATATATATTATATATATATATAATATATAAAATATATTACAATAGATAATGGATAATATATGCTACATTATTTATAATGTAGTATATATTTTATAGTATATAATGTGGTTTATAATATATAATATATTATATATTTTATAGTATCTATTATGTGTTATATGATACATATATCATATAAATATAGGTATATTACGTATACACACATAATGATAATAATAATGATAATAATTAATAATAATAATAATAATTTGGTGTATATAATGGGATTTCAGCTGATATTCGGGAATGCCACCAGAGCTACGCTCATTCCAAAGGGAGAGAAAGAAATTCCGAGCTGGTTCCAGAACCCAAACTCTCCTTCTGCTCCTCCCCCAGGTGCAGCCCCCGAGAAATTCAGGTTTTATGACCTGGGTTCGGGAGTTGCAGGGTCCGCTGGAGGTGTTAATTAGGGGCGTTAATTAGGAGATACCCATCGGTGATAAGGATTTGGCGCTGCCGCTTCTGGCAAGGAGAAAAAAGGATTTTAACACTTTTTCCCATGGGCCGGAAAAAGAAAAATCCTTCCAAAATTCAGTAGGGTTGGAAGGGGAAAATCCAGCGGCTGCTCCAGAAATGTGGGATAGATTTGGGAAAGAGCTAAAGAAAGGAGATGTCCTTAATTCGAGATGTTGATGGTCACAGAGGAGCTGTGACATCCCATATCCCATATCCCATATATCCCGGATATCCCGAATCTCACATCCCGTATCCCGAATATGCCATATCTCACATCCCACATCCCGAATATCCCGAATCTCACATCCCATATCTCACATCCCATATCCCGGATATCCCGAATCTCACATCCCATATCCCGGATATCCCGAATCTCACATCCCACATCCCGAATATCCCGAATCTCACATCCCATATCTCACATCCCATATCCCTGATATCCTGAATCTCACATCCCATATCCCATATCCCATATCCCGGATATCCCGAATCTCACATCCCGTATCCCACATCCCACATCCCATATCCTATATCCCATATCCCATATCCCACATCCCGAATATCCCGAATCTCACATCCCATATCCCGGATATCCCGAATCTCACATCCCATATCCCGCATCCCATTCCCAGACCCGCTGGTAGATGGAGCTGCAGCTCCAGGAATGGGCAGGCACAGCCCGAGCATCCTTTAGGATCGTTTTTATGGGAATTCATGGAGGCAGGGAAGAAATCCCCTCACAGGGACAAGCAGAGCTGCTCCCGAAAGTTAAAGATGTTTTTTTTTTCTTACAAACTCCAGGGGAGCAGGACAGGAGATATTCCCTGTCCTGGTGACTCCAGGAATTCCCACCTGGATCACACCTGTGCAGCTCCATGGGGCCGCTGGGAGGGATTGGAGGGACAGGAGACCCTGGAGCTGGAACAGCCAAAATCCCATGGATGGAGCCTGGGAATTGGTGAAACCCGGCAGGAAAATGTGGGACATGAAAATATGGGAAAAGAAAATATGGGAAAAGAAAATATGGGAAAAGCTGCCTGCACCTAAGGAGTGTTTAATGGGAATTGGTGAAACCCGGCAGGGAAATGTGGGAAAAGCAGCCAAGGGATGTTCAATGGGAATCTATCCCTGAAATCTCCTCCTGAACCCGGGAAAAAGAACAATTCCAGAATGGGACAGAGAGGGGATACAAATGGGAAAACATTGCTGGACATGGCAGGACAGAGGGAAGGGATATTCCTGTCTCGGGATAGGGGCAGATGCACTCGGTTCCAGGGATCCCAGGAATCAGGGAATTCACAAATCCCCAGAAATAAGTGAATTCGTGGATCCCCAGGAATCAGTAAAATCACAAATCCCCTGGAATCAGGGAATTCATGGACCTGTAGGAATCAGGGAATTCACAAATCTCCAGTAATCAATAAACTCAAGAACCTCCAGGAACCAGTGAATTCATGGACCTGCAGGGATCAGTGAATTAATGGATCTGCAGGAATCTGTGAATTCAAAAATCCTAGGGAATTAGTGAATTCAAAAATCTCCATTAATCAGTGAATTAATGAATCTGCAGGAATCTGTGAATTCAAAAATCCTCGGGAATTAGTGAATTCAAAAATCTCCATTAATCAGTGAATTAATGGATCTGCAGGAATCTGTGAATTCAAAAATCCTAGGGAATTAGTGAATTCAAAAATCTCCATTAATCAGTGAATTAATGAATCTGCAGGAATCTGTGAATTCAAAAATCCTAGGGAATTAGTGAATTCAAAAATCTCCATTAATCAATGAATTCATGGACCTGCAGGGATCAGTGAATTAATGGATCTGCAGGAATCTGTGAATTCAAAAATCCTCGGGAATTAGTGAATTCAAAAATCTCCATTAATCAGTGAATTCATGGATCTGCAGGAACCAGGGAATTCACAGATCCCCAGAAATAAGTGAATTCACAAATCCCCAGGAATAGATGGGATGGGGTAATGGGATGATCCCTCCTGTCCCTTCCAGCCCAAACCATTCCAGGATTTGCTGATCTTTCCTTTCTCCAAGGAAACAATTCTCCATTAATTAATAAAAACCAACAACACAAACCCTGGCTATTCCCAGCTCCTCCAAACTAAAAATTCACCGGAGCCCCCCAAACAGCCTGAGATGATTCCGTGAGGATTTATTCCCGCCGGGAATATCCTTTGAAATATCAGAGCCGGGCGATTCCCACAATTTCCACTGCCGGAGCTCGGCAGCAGCACACGGGCTGCAGGAATTCCGAGGGAGCTCGGGAACGGCTGCTATTTGCAGGACTCATCCGATTTTTAATTATTATTTTTTAAATTGATCGTTTTTTCAAAGAGGAAGTGTCAGCTGGGTGGGATAAGAACGTGCTGTAAGGACCTGATGGTTTTATTTTATTTTATTTTATTTTATTTTATTTTATTTTATTTTATTTTATTTTATTTTATTTTATTTTATTTTATTTTATTTTATTTTATTTTATTTTATTTTATTTTTTCTGTTCTTTCTAACAAAAGCCAGGCAGATTTCTCAGGAAAACCTTCCAAGCTGCCCAGCTCTGCTCCCAAATCCTGGAGCATCCACGGATTTGTTTCCCAGGCCCAAAAGGTGTAGGGAGATGGAAACAGCACCAAAAAAAAAACCCCCAAGTTACTTTCCCTGTTTCCTCCATATGGAAAAGTGTTGGGATGTAAAATCTTTCCCAAGATCCATGATGTATTTCTGATGGAATATTTGCTTTGGATGCTACAGATTAAGAAAAAAAACACCACCCCCCCCCCCCCACCAAAAAAACAAAAAAACAAAAAACCCAAAATAAACCAAACAAAACTAAACCCAAACCAACTAAATAAAAAAAACCTCCAACAACCCTCACACTAAAAAATCGAAGCAAATCCAAAGTTATTTTCCAGATTTTCAAGGCATTTGAGTATCACAGTGTCTGTTAAAAACTAATATTTTAAAAATGACTGAAAGCTTGGAGTTTCAGTGCTGGACTGAGAGCTCTGCTCCCAAAATCCACCCCGGGGGAAGGAGAGGGTTGGCCCTGGAAATCTGGGATGACCGAGATCCTGGTGCCCACCTGCCCCCAGGTTCCCTTTGGGAATTTCCCTCTGGAATTTCCTGCCCCAGGGCTGGGTGTGAATGATCCTCCTTGGAGGCGCGGGAGCTTCTCCATCGCCCACGGAGCTCATTCCTGGTTCCAGCTCTGTGCAGGCTGGGTGTTTGATCTGAAAGTTGTTAGCAGTGAGCGGGAGCAAATTAAAAAATAATAAAAATTAAAAGGGTGAAATCAGATAATTTAAGCTAATTTAAAAAAAAATAGAAATAAAAAGTGAAGTTGCATATATCTCGGACTGCAGCCTGATTTTCCTTATTCCTCTGCTAATTCCTTCCTTGCAGCCCTAAATAAATCTGCGGGGAGAGCAGCCACCCCAATAATCACACCCCAACCATCCTTATCACCACCCCAATAATCACACCCCAACCATCCTTATCACCACCCCAATAATCACACCCGAACTATCCTTATCCCACCCCAATAACCACACACGAACCATCCTTATCCCACCCCAATAATCACCCCCGAACCATCCTTATCAAAATCCCAATAACCACACCCCAACCATCCTTATCACCACCCCAATAATCACAACCAAACCATCCTTATCACCACCCCAATAATCACACCCGAACTATCCTTATCCCACCCCAATAATCACCCTGAGCCATCCTTATCACCACCCCAATAATCACATCCCAACCATCCTCATCACCACCCCAATAATCACACCCCAACCATCCTTATCCCACCTCAATAATCACACCCGAACTATCCTCATCACCACCCCAATAATCACACCCTGAGCCATCCTTATCACCACCCCAATAATCACACCCGAACCATCCTTATCACCACCCCAATAATCACACCCGAACGATCCTTATCACCACCCCAATAATCACACCCAAACCATCATTATCACCACCCCAATAATCACACCCGAACCATCCTTATCACCACCCCAATAATCACACCCAAACCATCATTATCCCACCCCAATAATCACACCCAAACCATCCTTATCACCACCCCAATAATCACACCCGAACGATCCTTATCACCACCCCAATAATCACACCCGAACCATCCTTATCCCACCCCAATAATCACACCCGAACCATCCTTATCCCACCCCAATAATCACACCCGAACCATCCTTATCCCACCCCAATAATCACCCGAACCATCCTTATCCCACCCCAATAATCACACCCCAACCATCCTTATCCCACCCCAATAATCACACCCCAACCATCCTTATCACCACCCAAATAATCACACCCGAACCATCCTTATCACCACCCCAATAATCACACCTGAACCATCCTTATCACCACCCCAATAATCACACCCCAACCATCCTTATCACCACCCCAATAACCACACCCCAACCATCCTTATCACCACCCCAATAATCACACCCGAACCATCCTTATCCCACCCCAATAATCACACCCGAACCATCCTTATCCCACCCCAATAATCACCCTGAGCCATCCTTATCAAAACCCCAATAATCACACCCGAACTATCCTCATCACCACCCCAATAATCACACCCGAACCATCCTTATCACCACCCCAATAATCACACCCCAACCATCCTTATCCCTCTTTTGCAGCATCCCAATCCCGGGAATCCCCGATCCCACCGCCGGCCTTCCCATGGGAAACGTCGGGAGCTTCCCCAAAAGCAGAGTTGAAAAACTGGGTGGAGAAGGGATTTGTGTTTTATGGCTCAGAAAGCTCGGGCGGGATCAGATCCTGATTTTGGGGTCGAGGTTGGGCTCTGGGGACCTGGGGCCAGGTCCTGATTTTGGGGTCAGGCTGGGTTTTGGGGACCCGAGGTCATTTCCCGGTTTTGGGATTGAGGTTGGACTGTGGGGACGCGGGTCAGATCCTGATTTTGGGCTCTGGGTACTCGGGTCATATCCAGATTTTGGGCTCTGGGTACTCGGGTTAAAGCACGATTTTGGGGTTGGGCTGTGCTCTGGGGACCTGGGTCAGACCCCGATTTTGGGCTCTGGGGACCCGGGTCAAATCCCGATTTTGGGCTGTGGGGACCCGGGTCAAATCCTGATTTTGGGCTCTGGGTACTCGGGTCATATCCCGATTTAGGGCTGTGGGGACCCGGGTCAAATCCCGATTTAGGGCTGTGGGGACCCGGGTCAAATCCCGATTTTGGGGTCGGGCAGGGCTCTGGGGACCCGGCCAGCAGCACTAGGTGGCATTGTGAGACCGGCGGCCGCCCAGCCCCAAATTAGTGACAATTATCCCTCTTGCCGAGCTTCGTGCGATGGAACCGGTTCCTTATAGCCTGCAGGATAAATTCTATAGGGTGCCTGCCTCAGTCAGGGCTGTTCCTTCACAGGCTCTCCCTTCCCAGCTTTCACCTCAATCTGTCATCCAGATTTGACACTGCCTCGTTCCAACAGTGCTCAGGAATGACATGTATATAATGTGGAATATTGTGCACATTTACAGCCAGCGCTTTTGCCCCTTCAAACATTGCTCATTGCTGGGTTCTGGCAGCCGCCGTGCTGGAGAGAAAATAAAATTACCGGGAAAAAAAAAAACCGGAAAAAAACAAACCCAAACCGCCACAACAGAGGGTTCTGCTCTGATCACTGGAAAGGAAAACTTTGATTTGGGTGCTGGGCAGAGCGAGGTTGGATTTTAGGGGGTTTAGGGCTTGGAATTGTCCGGCAGCTCGGGGCTAATTAAAGAGGAGCTGCACGGCGCTGGGCGAGCTCTCCGAGCTGGCTGCTTTATGATTCTCTTCCATTAACACTCCGGATTATAAATCAAATTAACTGGCATTTCTATTTAAAAAAAAAAAAAAAAAAAAAAAAAAAAAGGAATCCTTTGAGGAGAGCACCCAGCCCAGCGCGGCTGAGCCCCTTTTCCCGGGGAGGATAAATCCCATCCCAGATAAATCCCATCCCAGCTTTTCTCCCCCCCGCTGCCACCATCACCCTTTCCCTGCGCTGTCGGAACAATCAGAGGAGGACGGGCAATTATTGCCTTGAAAAAAAACCAAAACCCAAAGTCCCAATTAGGCTGGGATGACTTCCCGGCTGAGCTCGGGGAGCACCGCGCTGATCCCGGCTGCTTCCAGCGGGAATTCCGCGCCCGCAGCGCCAATTCCTCCCTGCCCGAGCCGCACGCGGGGAAAACACAAATATTTGTGAGCACACAGCGCTCGGTGGCCACAGGGCTCCCAAATCCTCTCTCCACCCCCCAGCCCTGGGGTTTCACAGGAATTTTAAAATCGAGTTGTTCTGTCCCCTTTCCGCCCATCCCGGAGCTGCTCAGGCGCGTTCCCGGTTTTTCCCAGCCTGAATTTCTTTGGGATGGGTTTTATTTCCTGCCCACGTTCCCCCTTTGTGTGTTTCGGGCTGGAATTTGGGGTTTGATTCCGCAGCACTGGCGCTTGGAGCTGGTAAGCAGGACGCGGAGTTAAAGCTTTGGAATAAACTTTGAAATGATGGAGCTGCAGTGGGGAGAGAGAAATTCCTGGCTAAGGGGAAAAAGCCGGGCTAGAGCCGAGCTCCTGGCACAGGGAGCAGATCCAGCCCGGATTCGGGTGGAATTATTGCAGGAAAACTCAGATTTATTGTCACTGCGTGAGAGCAGAACGGCAAAAGGAGATTGTCACTTGGCTAAGCACCGCACTTCCAGAAAAAAAAAAATAAAGGTCCCTATTCCAGGGATTTCTTTTAGCTGGGAATTTCCCCGCAGAGCTCAGCACGGCCAGGGAGATTCCAGACGGAAATCTCTGCCGAAATTCTTTATTTGAATGTTTGATTTTAATACTCGGAGCAGGATGCCCGGGCCGGGGTTGGGGAGCGGAGGCAGGAGCGAGCGAGCGGCTCCAGCCCCGGGCGCGGCTGCCGCTGATTTCTCCATGAATAATAAACCCGGGAATTCCTCACTGCCATCCCTCACTGCTCCCCGGACCTGCCTCGGCCTTCATTTCCATAAAAACTTCCATCCAGCCACCAGCTCGGCGGTTTTGCTTTCTGTTCGAAATGATCCTCGAGGATTTAACCCCTGGCTGGGCAATAAAGCCTGGACAGAAGTTTTTTTCTCCCCCTTTTTCCAGCGCTGCTGTTGTTCTCCCTGCAGGAAAAATGATCTTTTAAATCACCCCAGCCCTTGCTCTTTAAAATGCCTTGGGAAACTGGAGGGAAATGGAAAATAAAAAAACCTCTTTGGGAGGGATTGTGCCAGGCCAGGGCTTCTCCCGTGGGATCCCAGTCCCAGCGAAGGTTCGGGAATCACGAAGCCCCGGAGCAGCTCCGAAGCTCCTGCTCCATGACCCTTCCCAAACGCCTGATTTTCCAAGGAATTACGGCTGCAGGGACTATTATTAGCCGGGCACGTGTCTCTCCCGGCTCGCCAGAGCTTTCCTGGGAGCGAGGGAGGGAAAAGGGAGAAAGGGGAGCGGGAGCGGCTCCGCAGGGCTCGAGGGATGGGACTGGATCCAGCGCAGCATCCTGGAAATCCGGGAAAATGGGGAGAGGAAGGATCCTTCCTGCAGATTATTTATTTACGGCTTTTCCTGGTGACAGCACAAATGAATCAGCTGTGACTCCCTGAGCTCCGGGAAATTCTGCACATCCAAGTTTTCCTGCTGCCTTCGGAGTGCAGCGTCAGGCAAGGGTTATTATCCACTGCAGCTCAGCTCTGGATAACCCCGAGTTTTGCTCAGACCCTCCCAAATTATTTCTTTTTCCTCCCACATTTGCTCTGGGCTGCAGGGAAGGAGCAGTCATGGATGGATTGATCCTGGATGAGCTGGGAATTATTGTCATTGGAAGCATGGATATTCCGCTGGCAGTTCTTTGCTCTCCAGTAGAAACTTTGTTCTGATTCAAAATAACGGTGGGGGCTCAGGGAGGGTGGGAATGGGGGGTTGGACACGGGAATCCTCACTTAGGAAAAGTGGCAGCTGAAGTTCTGCTCCTTTAGAACTTCCCAAAATTGTCCATTTAATGTAAAAGCTTGAAATTCCTGAAGACTCCTCCACAATGGGAATACCTGAGTTGGGATGTTCCAAAAATTAACCCCGATGAAGGCGGGGATTGACTCTCTGTGAAGCTGGGAATTCCTTATTCCAGAAACACGATTATTGGCAGCTCCTGAAAAACCCAAATCCCATCTCCCCTCTGGATCAGCCGGGTAATTATTCCTGCAGAGGCAAATTAATTCCCACCACCCTTCACGTGCTCCAGGGGCATTTTTGGGACCCCTTGGAGAGAGGATGGATGGAGCCACAGCAGAGGTTCACCCACAGCAGTAAATACACCTGGAATATCCATGGAATATCCATGGAATAACCACGAATATCCATAGAATATCCATGAAATAACCATGGAGTATTACTGGAGTATCCACGAAATATGCATGGAATATTCACAGAATATCCATGAATATCCATAGAATATCCATGGAATATCCATGGAGTATTCACAGAATATCTATGGAATATCCATGGAATATCCACAGAATATCCATAGAATATCCATGAAACAACCATGGAGTATTACTGGAGTATCCACGAAATATGCATGGAATATTCACAGAATATGCATGGAATATTCACAGAATATCCATGAATATCCATAGAATATCCACAGAATGTCCATGGAATATTCACAGAATATCTATGGAATGTCCATGGAATATCCACAAAATATCCATGAAATATCAATAGAATATCCATGAAATATTCATGGGATATCCACGAAATATGCATGGAATATTCACAGAATATCCGTGGAATATCCACAGAATATCTATGGAATATCCATGGAATATCCACAGAATATCTAGAATATCCATGGAATATGCACGGAATATCCATGGAATATACACATAATATCTATGGAATATCCATGAAATATCTATGAAATATTAATGGAATATCCATGGAATATCCACAGAATATCCACTGATATCCCTGGAATATCCATGGAATATCAATGGAATATCCCTCGAATATCCACGGAATATGTATGGAATATCCATGAAATATCTATGAAATATCCCTGGAATATCCCTGGAATATCAATGGAATATCCACGGAATATCTATGGAATATCCGTGAAATATCTATGAAATATCAATGGAATATCCCTGGAATATCCGTGTCCCGCCCCAGGCAGCGCACCCCCCGATCCAGGCACGAGTTGCAGAAAAATGGGATTTTTTCCCAGGGCTCTGCAGGAATGAGGATCCAGGGAGGATGCAGGGAGCAAACCCCCCTCGCCCGTGGCAGCCCCGGCGGAGCGCCCTGCCATCTCCATGGCAACCGCGAGCCAATTACAGCAATTAACATTCCCGCGGAGCTGGCCCTCATCAGCGGCAGCCGCGCTCCTTCAGCTCCGTGTTTATCCCTCCGAGCCGCCCCCGGCCCGGGGATGGTCCCAAAAGGGCCCGGGGATATTCCCAAAAGGGCACAGGGATGGTCCCAAAAGGGCACAGGGATGTTCCCAAAAGGGATCAGGGATATTCCCAAATGGGCACAGGGATGGTCCCAAAAGGGCTCGGGGATGGTCCCAAAAGGGCCCGGGGATGGTCCCAAAAGGGCACAGGGATGGTCCCAAAAGGGCCCGGGGATGGTCCCAAATGGATACAGGGATGGTCCCAAAAGGGCTCGGGGATATTCCCAAAAGGGCACAGGGATGGTCCCAAATGGATGCAGGGATGGTCCCAAAAGGGCTCGGGGATATTCCCAAAAGGGCACAGGGATGGTCCCAAAAGGGCTCGGGAATATTCCCAAAAGGGCTCAGGGATGTTCCCAAAAGGGCTCGGGGATGGTCCCAAAAGGGCACAGGGATGATCCCAAAAGGGCACAGGGATGGTCCCAAATGGGCACAGGGATGGTCCCAAAAGGGCTCGGGGATATTCCCAAAAGGGATCAGGGATGTTCCCAAAAGGGCACAGGGATGTTCCCAAAAGGGATCAGGGATATTCCCAAATGGGCACAGGGATGGTCCCAAAAGGGCTCGGGGATATTCCCAAAAGGGATCAGGGATGGTCCCAAAAGGGCTCGGGGATATTCCCAAAAGGGATCAGGGATGTTCCCAAAAGGGCACAGGGATGTTCCCAAAAGGGCACAGGGATGTTCCCAAAAGGGATCAGGGATATTCCCAAATGGGCACAGGGATGGTCCCAAAAGGGCACAGGGATATTCCCAAATGGGCACAGGGATGGTCCCAAAAGGGCACAGGGATATTCCCAAATGAGCACAGGGATGGTCCCAAATGAGCACAGGGATATTCCCAAATGGGCACAGGGATATTCCCAAATGGGCACAGGGATGGTCCCAAATGGATGCAGGGATTTTCCCAAATGAGCACAGGGATGGTCCCAAATGGATGCAGGAATGGTCCCAAATGGGCACAGGGAAGTTCCCAAATGAGCACAGGGATGTTCCCAAATGAGCACAGGGATATTCCCAAATGGGCACAGGGATATTCCCAAATGGGCACAGGGATGGTCCCAAAAGGGCACAGGGATGGTCCCAAATGGATGCAGGGATTTTCCCAAATGGATGTGGGAATGTTCCCAAACAGGCACAGGATTCCTTCCCGAATTCCACTCCTTCCAGTTGGCCCCAGGCAGTGCAACAGACACAAACCCACAGGATAAAAAAGTCATAACAATCATTTTCAGCTGTCCTGTTCTGTAATATTTGCTGGTTCTATCCAGACACTGAGGTTCAGCGTTTGAATCCATTTTCTGTCCCAAAAACCGAATTAGAAATGGGGATAAAACAGAAAGCAGAGTGACTGGCTGGGTAAATCCCAGTAAAATTATCCTTACAGCATCCTGGACATGAATACAAAACCAATTTGGAACAAACCTGCAGAGCGAGCTGGGCAGGAACTGAGCCCAAATTCCCAATAATTCCCAATTCCCAATAATTCCCAATCCGCTCACCCTCCATCCCAGCCCGTGTGGGAGCCCAGGGTGTCCCCCTGGCCTCCTTGGGGGTCTCAAAACCCCCCTGGCCAGGGTCTCAAAGACTCTGAGTGAGACCCTGATGTCTCAGGTGCTGAATTCCAACCCCTGGGGAAGTTGTCAGCACAAGGAGAATGGAAACAAGCTGCCAAAATTAGTGAAGTGTAAATTAGACCTTCAGAATGTAGATAAATAGGTTTTTTTGAATGTTTATGAAAAGGGACACGTGGCCAAGATGGAGAATTTGGGGGGTGGACACCTTTTCCTCCTTCTTCTCCCTGTCATCCATGTTGGGTGACACGTTGGCACTCTTGGATTGGATGGGGTCAGGGCTGGACCATTTAATAAAATTATATTGTATTGGGAAAATTGTTGTAAACATGTAATATGTGGTACAAACTCTCTAAGCTCAGCCCTGCCCTCAGCAGGCAGATTCCACCATGGGTGCCAGGCTGAGCAGACCCTGCTGGCCAGGCTAAAAGTCCCTGAGAAAAGAAACAATAAACAATCCTTGGGAAAAGAGAAAACCATCTCCAGCAATCTCTCTTTGGCTGCTTCAGAGAAAACCAGAGTTTGAACCTCCTCATGTCCCTCTGGGGTGATCTGGGGCAGAGGAGAAACCCCAGGGTGGGAGAAGCCCGAGCCCCTCCCTGCCCCGGGGGAAGCCAGCCGAGCCCACCGCGGCCGTGCCGGGACAGAAGCGCATGGAATGTGACTCCATGCAAATCCCGGAATTCCTGCTCCTCCCAAACCCCTCCCGGGACAGCCAAAGCCTGGCTCAGGCGGCGACACAAAGATTTAATCCAGCACCAGGCTCTAGGTCCAGCATCCCTGTCCTGTCCTCTCATTCCCAGCTCTGCTTCTGGATAAAGCCAGGGGTTGTCCAGGTGTGGATCAGCACATCTGGAATTGGGCACTGCTGGTGGGATCCCCCCTTCAAACCCCACAGGTGTAGGAGGATGATCCCAAACAAGAGTTGGAATAATTCAAAGTTTATTTTTTAGGGAAAAACACCCCAAAACCTAAAAATACTCACGACTAAATAGCTTTAATTTAATAAATAAATTATTGACATCCCTGCATGGGATCAGCACAGCCATGGAATCACCACAAGTGTCCCCACCTGCCTCAGGTGACACAGCTCATAACACACAGGGAAAACAGCCACAAATGACAGGGAAAGGATCAGGGTGGGAATTATCAAATCCCAGAATGATCTGGGTTGGGAGGGGATTTAAATCCCATCCAGGGCCCCTGAGCCTGTGACCCTCTGTGACCCTCACTCCTGTGACAGCAGCAGTGCCAAAGACAAGAGCAGCAGCCCAGCCTGAGTTCAGCATTTCAGCTGAAGGGCTGGAGGTGCAGCCAGTGCAGGTTTGGGGCTGGCATTCCACCTTCCACCAGGACTCGAGGAAAGATTACAACATAAAAACTCCTCAAAACCCAAAACACTCAAACAAAAAAGAAAAAACACTCAAAAAAAAAAAATACACCCTCCCCCATCAAATAAATCTCCTGTTTCTTTACCTTAATAAAAATAAGGATTTTTTAAAATTGCTTGGATACTCTGCAGTTTATTTTAAATATTAAAAATAATTTTAAACTTCACTAAAAGCAAAATTCTAATGAGCTCTTTCCCTTCAGTGGGTAATTAACAGCCAGACAGAAATTGCAAATAACAACTGCCACTGACCCCAGGTGTATTTCCAAAATCAGAGCAGAGCTCCAAACCAACAACTCTGCAGTTATCCCCATTCCCATCCCCATTCCCATCCCCATTCCCATCCCCATTCCCATTCCCATTCCCATTCCCATTCCCATTCCCATTCCCATTCCCATTCCCATCCCATTCCATTCCCATTCCCATTCCCATTCCCATTCCCATTCCCATTCCCATCCCATTCCCATTCCCATTCCCATTCCCATTCCCATTCCCATCCCATTCCCATTCCCATTCCCATTCCCATTCCCATTCCCATTCCGATCCCATTCCATTCCCATTCCCATTCCCATTCCCATCCCCATTCCATTCCATCCCATTCCATTCCATTCCATTCCATTCCATTCCATTCCATTCCATTCCATTCCATTCCATTCCATTCCATTCCATTCCATTCCATTCCATTCCATTCCATTCCCATTCCCTTTCCCTCCTTTAGACCCAGCTCAGGGAAGGGTTACTGAACACCAGAGGCACAACTTCCAGCCAATTCCCTGCCTGGGAATGTCCCAAAGCTCAGGGAATCCCTGAGCACCTGTCAGGGTTTGTGTTGAAACAGGAATTTTTGTGTTGTAGGGGGGGCTGCAGACCCTCAGTGCTCTGCCATTCCCAGGAATCCTGACAGGTACAGGGAGTTTTAATTCCAGCCACAAAGTTCATCTGGTACAGACTCTCCTAAACCCACCTTAAAGTGTTGGGGTTTTTGTTTGTTTTTTACTTTGTGGTTGTTTTGGTTTTTTTTTTTTTTTTTTTTTTTTTTTTTTTTTTTTTTAATTAGGGATAAGAACCACAGAATCCTAAATCTTTTGGTTCAACATAAAAAAAATATTTCAAACATCAAAATATTTCAAATATTACAATACTTCAAGTAAGAAAATATTTCAAGCATCAAAAGATTTCAAATAAGAAAATATTTCAAGCAGTAAAATACTTCCAGCATCGAAAATACTACAAAAATAAAAATATTTCAAAATATTGCAGCTATTCCTGGATGGGGGCACAGCTTGGATTTGATGATCCTGGAGGGATTTTCCAGCTTTGGGCATCCTGGAATTCTGTGCCTGAGCCACATCCAATCCTCCTGGTGTAAAAACCCAAATTTTTCCAATCCTCTTTTCCTGTAGGATTCCAGGACAATCCCAGGAATTCACCCCCTGTGCCAAAGTGCTGCTCCTGCCACCCCCACCCCAGAGCTCCTCCTGCATTTTTCATTATCCCAGAACGAGCTGGGAAATCCTTAATGAGACATTTCCCCAGCCTCTGTTTCCACATTTTGCCGATGGCATAATGAGGCTGAGCTGGAATTTAACATCCCCAGCACTTCCCACTCCCTCACTTCCAGCCTTGCTGTGGGGTTTTTTTTTTTTTCTTTCCCTGCTGGATGTTGGGAATTTATCACAGCTATCAATAATTCCCGTGTCAAAGGCAACTCTCTGCCATGCTGCCTTTTTTTTTTTAATTTTATTTTTTTTTGGTTGGAGAGAATTCCTTCCCATTTATCTTCAGGAATATTGAGGGATGATTGCAGTCTGATAAATCCAGCAGCAATTTCTCCTTCACTCCCAGCCCCTCCTGTGGATGTTTCCCAATTTTTGAGTTGTTTATCTGAGCAATTCCAAACCTTCCCAGGGAGATTTTCCAGCCTGGCTCAGCTTCCCACAGAACCCAGCACTGGAAATTTTGTGCCTTCAGCTTTCCAGTGATGTCCCAATTAAAGATTGAAGATTTATGGGAAGGTTCAGCTTATTGGGCTAATTTGGGCAACATGTTGGGCTTGTTTAAATCCCATGGGACTCTCAGAAATTTGTCTTTCCTTTGCCTGCTTTTGGTGGTGTTTACATGGGCTGGGCCAGGTGCTGGTGGGGAAGGTCAGGGGATATCCATGGATCCATGGATTTCCCTTCCAGGACAGCCCCAGCTGCTCTGGCATTTTCCTCCTGTTGAAAAATGGCACTGAGGACTCACAGCCAGCTCTGAACCCTTCTCAAAGCAGCAGAATTTTTCAAAATGTGCCCCCAAATCCTCTTTTTCCAGCCTATTTTCCTTTACATTTTTGTTTGGGATGGATGAGTTTGTTGTTTGAAGTGTGGGGTGATGGAGAACTGTGTGTGCCCTGCAAATCTCAATGATTTATTCTGAATTCTGAAACTTTCAGCACACTTTTAGGGTGTCTCAGCCATTCTTTAGGATGTTTTTTCCCTGACAGATCATTCATTTCTGTGGCTGAGACCCAAAATCTAGATCCCAAGTGTGGCAAAAGAGGCACCACAAAGATGGAAATCCTTTTTTTTCCTTGCAGTGTCAACAGGAGCAAAACTTTCCCTCTGCCCTAATTCCAACACAAACGGGAGCTGCTTCCCTGTTACAAAGAAATATTCCAGATGTGGACAAGGCTGCCTTGGGAATGTGCCAGGTCCCCTCTGGGGGAGGCTGGATTTGTGACACAACCTTCAAAACGGTGACACTTCTTTGACACCAAATGGATTTTCCTGGTTTTCTCATCATCCATTTACCACAGAATGTGGCAATAAATCCCATCCCAACTCAGGGATCTCATTGATCCCATTCCATCCCTTTGATCCCATCCCATCCCATTGATTTGAACCAGTGATTCCAGTGATCCACAGGCACTGCAGAGGGACCTCAAATCCTATCCCAAGGATCCCATCCCATCCCATCCCATTGATCCCATCCCATCCCATCCCATCCCATCCCATCCCATCCCATCCCATCCCATCCCATCCCATCCCATCCCATCCCATCCCATCCCATCCCATCCCATCCCATCCCAGTGATCCCATCCCATCCCATCCCATCCCAAGGATCTCATCCCATCCCATCCCATCCCATCCCATCCCATCCCATCCCATCCCATCCCATCCCATCCCATCCCATCCCATCCCATCCCATCCCATCCCATCCCATCCCATCCCATCCCATCCCACTGATCCCATCCCATCCCATCCCATCCCATCCCATCCCATCCCATCCCATCCCATCCCATCCCATCCCAAGGATCCCATCCCATCCCACCCCACTGATCCCATCCCTCCTGCTGGCAGACAGGGAAGATCTTTGGGATGCTGTTTGGGATGATCTCCCCTCCCATGAATTCCCAACCCAGCACTCCCAGAGATCCCAACATCCCTGGGCTGATCTGACAAAACCAGGAATTTCTCTGCTGGATCCGGGGAGTTAGGAGCAGAATTCCTGTTTATTTGGATGTCATATCCCAATAATTCCTCTCACCAGTGACTCCAGCCCAGGCCTGGAGCTTTCCCTGCTGCCTCAGCCCCTCATCTCCCACTGTCAACATTCCCAGCCCGTGGCAATCCACAGCAGTGTTTGTCTTAACCCAATATTTGCCTCATTCCTGCTCCTGCCTGTTTGCCTTATTCCAGACCCCTCCCTGCTCCTGCTCCTCACAGCTGGAAATGCAGCTGGAATGAGAAAAATGCCAGGAAGGGTCAGGACAGGGAATTCTGAGCCACAGCTCTGCTTCTCCAGCAGGTCCTGCACACGTGGGGACGATTCCTACCCCAAATCCAAAGGGAAAAGGTCCAGTAGGACCTGCACACATGGGCAATTTCAATCCCAAATCCAAGGTGAAAAGATCCAGCAGATCCTACACAGGTGGGCAATTCCCACCCCAAATCCAAAGGAAAAGGGCTGATGGACTTCGGGAAATTGTTTTACAGAAATTAAGAATTTTATTCCCCATCCCAGCAATGGAGTAGGATCAGGTTGTTTTCTCCATCCTGACCCTGAGCAATTCCACTGAGGAAAGGACAAACAACCAAAATGTGGGATCAGGATGGGTGGGGTGGGAGGGACCTCTGGGGATCTTCAGGATGGGGGAAAGGGGAAAAGGGAAAAAGAAAAAAGAGAGGAGGAGAAAAAGGAAAGGAAAGGAAAGGAAAGGAAAGGAAAGGAAGAGGAAGAAAGGAAAGAAGGAAAGGAAAGGAAAGGAAAGGAAGGAAGGAAAGGAAAGAAGGAAAGGAAAGGAAAGGAAAGGAAGGAAAGGAAAGGAAAGGAAAGGAAAGGAAAGGAAAGGAAAGAAGGAAAGGAAAGGAAAGGAAAGGAAAGGAAAGGAAAGGAAAAGGAAAAGGAAAAGGGAAAGGAAAGGAGGAAGGACAAGGAAAAGGAAGGAAGAAGGAAAGGAGGAAAGTAAGGAAGGAAGGAAGGAAAAGGAAAGGAAAGGAAAGGAAAGGGAAAGGAAGAGGGAAAAGGAAAGGAAAGGAAAGGAAAGGAAAGGAAAGGAAAGGAAGGGAAAGGAAAGGAAAGGAAAGGAAAGGAAAGGAAAGGAAAGGAAAGGAAAGGAAAGGAGGAAAATCCAGGATTTTAGGTGTGTTATTTAACACCTTCCACTCTCTCTTCCCCTTCCTCTCATCTCTCTTACTGCAATCATGGCTTGCCTTTCATGCTGAGGACCAGGCTGGAGAATTCACAGATAGAAAAGATAAAAAAGCTTCTCTCTGGATATCTAAAATATTCCCAAGCTCGAAGTTCTTTCAGGGAGTAAAAAAAAAAATAAAAAAAAAAATTAAATTAAAGTGTTCAAAATCAGCAGTGACCTTAAACCAAGGAAATTGTGCCCATCCCTCCCTCTCCTGGCAGCACAGAGCCCAGGACGTCAGGAATTCACAGGCACAGCATTTCCAGAGCCTTCTTGGACAAGGTTTCTGTTTAATTGGCTTAAAAAGCCACTCTTCTCCCACACAGGCTCCTGCAGAGCCATCTGTGCCGGGAATTGGCAATCTGGGGAAAGAGGCTGTGGAGGAATCCACCCTGGATCACGGGGGAGAAGAATTCCAGAGGTTGTGCCCAGCCAGGAGGGCTCCAAAGGGCACTGGGAATTCCAGGTGTGCTGGGAATTCCAGGTGTGTTGGGGTGTGGGGAAGGACAGAGAGGAAACCCTGGGATGGAGGAGTTGGGCCCCTTGAGAGAAATTGTGGTGAGGAGATGAAAATTTGCTCTGCAGTTCCTCGTTTTTTATGGATAGAAGGAACTTGGGAAGAGCCAAGGAAATGAAGGATTGAAATGGGGAGAGGAGCACAGGGGGTTTAGGAAAATGCTGCTGCAGGGTCCTGCCTCACAACTGCTTCATTCCCAAACATTCCCAAACATTCCCAAACATTCCCAAACATTCCCAGAGTCAAACCACAGCGTGTGGAGATGGGGCTCCTGCTCCAGCACATCCCATCTGCTCCCAGAACAGGGAAAAGCTGGAGCCAAACCCTGGGAGGAGGCTCCCAGGGGATTTACCAAGCCTGGAGCAGAGCACCAGGAGCAGGAACACAGGGGGTTCCCCTGGAGAGGGGAAGGATCCAGGCAGAGCTTCCAGAACATTCCAGGGTCAAAGGAGCTCCAGGAGAGCTGGAGAGGGGCTGGGAACAAGGGATGGAGGGACAGGACACAGGGAATGACTGCACTGCCAGAGGTAGGGATGGATATTGGGATAGTGGGAATTCCTGGCTGGGATGGAATTCCCAGAAAAACTGTGGCTGCCCCTGGATCCCTGGAAGGGTCGATTTCCAAGAGCCAGATGTGCTTTTCCTACTTCTCAGTGCCAAACTTCCCCCCCATGAGCTTTCCTGGCTGTGTGGATCCAGTGGTGCCAGGACAGGGTCCATCCAACCATCCATCATCCATCCATCCATCCATCCATCCATCCATCCATCCATCCATCCATCATCCATCCATCCATCGATCCATGGATCCATCCATCATCCATCCATCCATCCATCCATCGATCCATGGATCCATCCATCATCCATCCATCATCCATCCATCCATCCATCCATCCATCATCCATCCATCCATCCATCCATCCATCCATCATCCATCCATCCATCCATCCATCCATCCATCCATCCATCCATCCATCATCCATCCATCATCCATCATCCATCCATCAATCCATCCATCATCCATCCATCCATCCATCATCCATCCATCATCCATCATCCATCCATCATCCATCCATCCATCCATCCATCATCCATCCATCATCCATCATCCATCATCCATCCATCCATCCATCCATCCATCCATCCATCCATCCATCCATCCATCCATCCATCATCCATGGATCCATCCATCCATCCATCCATCCATCCATCCATCCATCCATCCATCCATCCATCCATCCATCCATCATCCATCCCCCTTTCCCAATCCATGTCCCCATTCCATGCCCCCTGGTGCCACCCTGTGCCCCATCCTGGCCCAAGGCAGGTGAGAAGAATGTTGGATTTGTCTTCACAAACAAGATGTGGGTGGATAAAACCAGCACTGAGAGAGGGAAAAGATCCCTCGGGATCCTCCTTTGCTGCAGCCTCAGCCCCTTCCCATTTCCCTCAGGAATTCTCCATTCCCTTCCCATTTCCCTCAGGAATTCTCCAGCCCTTTCCCATTTCCCTCAGGAATTCTCCATTCCCTTCCCATTTCCCTCAGGAATTCTCCAGCCCTTTCCCATTTCCCTCAGGAATTCTCCATTCCCTTCCCATTTCCCTCAGGAATTCTCCATCCCTTCCCATTTCCCTCAGGAATTCTCCAGCCCCTTCCCATTTCCCTCAGAAATTCTCCATCCCTTCCCATTTCCCTCAGGAATTCTCCAGTCCTTTCCCATTTCCCTCAGGAATTCTCCATTCCCTTCCCATTTCCCTCAGGAATTCTCCATTCCCTTCCCATTTCCCTCAGGAATTCTCCATCCTTTCCCATTTCCCTCAGGAATTCTCCATCCTTTCCCATTTCCCTCAGGGATTCTCCATCCTTTCCCATTTCCCTCAGGAATTCTCCAGCCCCTTCCCATTTCCCTCAGGAATTCTCCATCATTTCCCATTTCCCTCAGGAATTCTCCATCCTTTCCCATTTCCCTCAGGAATTCTCCATCCTTTCCCATTTCCCTCAGGAATTCTCCATCCTTTCCCATTTCCCTCAGGGATTCTCCATCCTTTCCCATTTCCCTCAGGAATTCTCCATCCTTTCCCATTTCCCTCAGGAATTCTCCATCCTTTCCCATTTCCCTCAGGAATTCTCCATCCCTTTCCCATTTCCCTCAGGAATTCTCCATCCCTTCCCATTCCCCTCAGCTGCTCCTCCTGTGCTTTAATCCCCCCAGACCATCTCAGGGATTGCTGGCAGTGTCCTGGACCAGCACCCCAGGCTGCCCAACCCCCCCGAACACAAATTTTGAGCCACAGGGAGCAAACCCCAAAACCCTCCTGTCCCCATGAGCTGGTGGCACCTAAATCAGGGCAGGTGACCCCAGCCCCAGCTCTGGCACCTCAGGACAGCTGAGTATTTTCCTCACATGCCACATTTCTGCAGAACCCCAAAGAGGAGATAAATAAACCCCTGTTACTGGCAGGATCAGCCCTGGGTGAGCACAGGTTGAAGTGCCCGAGTTGTGAGCAGATAACAATTACCAGCAAGTCATTACTTACAAACAGGATAATTTTTCACGCAAGCCTGAATGAATCTGCACATTCCCAGCCAGCAAATAGCTTTGAGAACCCTCTGAGCTGGAAAAAACCATTGTGAATCCCGAGCATCTGCTTTGCTCTGAGTGTGTTTTAAAAAATATTTGTTTAGGCTGATAATCTAAAGAGGGAACCGTGGCTGTGAGTGTGGCTGAGATGTTTAGCCCGTGGCTAAACAGGATTTTCCTGTTCACAGTTATGATTTTGTGTTTGGCCATAATATAAAAAAAAAAAAAAAAAAAAAAAAGCCTTGATGAAAAATATAGATGTTCCCAGCGTGAGCACTGTCACATCACTGGTTTATAAATAAACATGGATTACGTTCAAAAAAGCTCCTTAAGCACAGTGACCTCGCCTCCCACTGCCAGCCCCGTGCTCCCAAGGGATGCTCAGGGGATTCCAAGCTTCCAACCCACAGCAGGGGGTGGAACTGAGGGGTTTTTATGGTCCCTTCAACCCCAAACCCCTCTGGGATTCTGCTGTGTGGGGGAACAGCTTTTCCCCCCACTGCTCAGGAAGAAGTTCTGGAAATAAAATTCAAGGGGTTGGGAGGGTTTGGGAATGGGAAAACACCAGGGATGCTGGAGCTGCCCCAGATTCTGCAGCCTTTAATGTAGTGCCATATAAATAAAAATTTGGGATATGAAAACCAGGGGGAGTGACTTTTTATATGGGCAGAGTGATGGGACAAAGGGGAGTGGTTTAAACTGGAGAGGGGCAGGGATAAATGGGATACTGGGAAGGGATTCCTGGCTGGGATGGAATTCCCAGAGAAGCTGTGGCTGCCCCTGGATCCCTGGGAATGTCCCAAGCAAGGCTAGGCATGGGATGGGATGGGATGGGATGGGATGGGATGGGATGGGATGGGATGGGATGGGGTCCATGGGATGAATGGGATCCATGGGATGGGATCAATGGGATGGGATGGGATCCTTGGGATGGGGTCAATGGGATGGGATGGGATCCTTGGGATGAGTGGGATCCATGGGATGAGTGGGATCCATGGGATGGGATCCATGGGATGGGATCCTTGGGATGGGGTCAATGGGATGGGCTGGGATCCATGGGATGAGTGGGATCCATGGGATGGGATTCGAGGTCCCTCTGCCATGCCTGTTCCAGGGTTTTGCTGCTTTATCTCCAGAGCCCAGCACAGCATCCCCATCACTCCTGGGTGGGATCCCAGCTTCTCCTTGCCCTCCTTCCTTCCCTCTCCACCTTTCCCAGCTCTCTCCTCCTGCCAGTACAGCCCAGCAGGGCTAATTCCCAGATTTCCCAGCCCAGACCCCACCTCCCAAGGCATTTCCCCTCCTCCTTCAGGGTGGCAGCTCTTTGCTTGTCACTTTTTTTGCTGGGAAGTGTCATTTGTTTACCTTTTTTTTTTTTCCCCCAGCTCTGTGAAATGATGTCTCCTGCACCAAGGTGCTGGTAAATGACAACCTAATGGCCAAGCTGAGTGTGCTCTAACAGTAAAAGAAAGAAATCACTAATCAAAGTCTCTCAAATTATATGGAATACTGACAGCTTTTTACGCTGTTTTAATTAAGTACACTGTAATTTAAACCACTGAACCATAACAACCCAACGTTTAGTGTTATATCCCTGGGAGAACTTTAAAAATATGCATAATTCTGCCTGCGAGGTAATTGAGGGATATTTTTGGGGTGGTGGGGGTAATTAAAGGTTATACAGGAGAGTAATAGGAATTTTACTTGGGTACTGATGATGTCAGCAACTGTGCTAAAAATTCCTGGGGAAAGTGATTCCTGTGGCCAGCTGAGGTTGCTGCTGGTGGTTTTGGAGGTTTGGGAACGGCTCTGGATTCTGGGGAGGTGGTGAGGGGCACTTTTGCTGCCATGGGCAGCTCTCCCTGGCCCCAACAGCAGAGGGAGGAGGGCAGGGAAGTGATTTTTGCCCTTGGGATGGCTCTGTCCTGGATCAGGGCCCTGTGCTGGGGCACAGAGGGAGGGATGGCAGGGCTGGGGTGATGAGGATGATGATGGAGGAGAGGGAGGGGAGGAAATCGGCCCCAGTTATCCCCAAGCAGAAAATGATGTTCCAAGCACTGGGGAGTCCTGGGACTGGATGAGGATCCTGCCTGGATGCAGAGGAGCAGCCCAGCCCTGCTCCATCTCCAGAGGAGGGGACAGAGGGTTGGGATGATGATGATGGACGAGAGGGAGGGAAGGAATTCAGCCCCAGTTATCCCAAACAGAAAAACGTGTTCCAAGCATTGGTGGGGAGTCCTGGAACATTCCAGACCCACACAGGGATCCTGCCTGGATGCAGAGGAGCAGCCCAGCCCTGCTCCATCCCAGGAGGAAGGGACAGAGGGTTGGGATGATGATGATGGATGGGGGAAGGAAATCAGCCCGTTATCCCAAACAGAAAAAGGTGCTCCCAGCACCCGGGAGCCCTGGCACAGGGTGGGGTTTGGATGCAGAGGAGCAGCCCAGCCCTGCTCTGTCCTGGCAGGAAGGAGCAGCAGAGCTGGGGTGATGATGATGAAGGTGGATGGGGAAGGAAATCAGCCCCAGCTATCCCAAACAGAAAAAGGTGCTCCCAGCACCCGGGAGCCCTGGCACAGGGTGGGGTTTGGATGCAGAGGAGCAGCCCAGCCCTGCTGCCTCTCGCTGGTGCTCCGGCTGCCCGTGCAGCTCCTCCCGTGCGTCCTGGGAGCAGCAGGGTTTGCAGGAGAGGCGCTGGCAGCCCCCAGAGCTGCAGCTGCCACGGGATGTACAGCGAGATTCAATGTGAAAAGTGGAAGATAATGTGCTCACACACTAATGGGCACTGAACTAGACACAGGCTCATTTTTCACATCATGTCATCTCTAAGGTTTGAATAAAAAGTAATGGCGAGAATGAGCCTGGATCTATCTCAGACATTATCATTTGCCTCCTCGGTTTTATTTGTGTTGACTTGTACAGTCTCAGGAGCTGACAGAGCGCGGGCCCCCGGATCAGAGTGAGTGATAATACACAGCACATTACACTGCTGGTGACAGCTCCTGTTCCCCGCGCTGGCATCTGAGCGCCGCGCATCTCCCTCCGTCAGCTCCGATGCTGCCAGCTGACAGCAGACAGCAGCTCACCGAGGGGACATCACAAACCCTGTCTGTTATCATTTCACCACATAAACTGCAGTTTCCAGGGGATCTTGTTCGGGAAATTAGTGTCAGTCAAACTTTGGGGGATTTTTTTTTTTTTTTTTTTTTTTTTTTTTTTTTTTACCGAGCACTTTCTTTTCTTTCCCGCTCCATTTTTTTTTTTTTTTTTTTTTTTTAATTTTTTTTTTCTTTCAGAAGATAAATAGCTCCGGCAGAGGGGCTCTGTTTGTGCTGCTGCACGATCAAAGCCTAATTTGAAATTGAGGAGGGGGGAAATCACCATTTTAAAAATAATAATCCTCTCCTTGTGGCGAGGATGAAGGCAACGTTCCAGCCTTCATCTGAGCATGACTAACCAGCCCCGTGGCTCACAGCACTTTTAACACAGCAACGCAATAATTTTTTACATCAGATCAGTAATTTTTTTCCTCTCAAAACATCTTAGATTCCCCCACCAGCCAGCAGCCTGAATCCAAAAAGTTGCTGAAGCCATTCAACTCTGAATTCCTGCAACCTGAGACTTCTCAGCTGAACCCTGCACGCTCGGCCCCACAGGCACAATGCTTAATTAAGTGTAATATCCTTATTTAAGGCAGGCAGGCTCTGTAAGCCTGGTAAGTGTTCCAGAAATTATTTTCCGAGATTTCTTAGCTGCAGGAATGTGCAGGGGAGGAAAAAAATATATTACCAAGATAATCTACAGTCTCCAGAGGATCCCTACCTTGCAGAGATATGCAAAGAGCCCCAGTTCTTTTGTTTAACCTGGGAGATAATTCGAAACCTGCAGCTAATGAATCCCAGGAGGTGACAGGGGTTTGGATTAAGCTCCAATTTGCTAATCCTGCTGCTGGAGGTGGGGGAGGGTCCTGGCAGCCCCTCCAGCCCTGCACTGGGGCACACGGAGCTGCTGATGCTGCTGGGGGGTCCTGCTGGGCAGTCCACCCAGTCCAGACCAGTCCAGACCAGTCCAGACCAGTCCAGACCAGTGCCTGTCTTGTTCAGACCAGTCCAGATCAGTCCAGCTCAGTGCCAGCCCAGTCTATCCCAGTGCCTCCCAGTCCAGACCAGTTCAGTCCCTTCTCAGTCCAGCTCAGTCCAGCCCAGTCCAACTCAGTGCCACCCATTTCAGACCAGTCCAAACCTCTCCAGACCAGTCTAGCTCAGTTCCATCCCAGTGCCAGCCCAGTGTCACCCAGTGCCAGCCCAGTCCAGCCCAATGCTATGCCAGTCCAGACCAGTCCAGACCAAGCCAGCCCAGTCCAGTGCCAGCTCAGTGTCAGCTCAATCCCATTCCAGTCCCACTCCAGTTCCATCCCAGTCCCATCCCAGTTCCAGCCCAGTCCCACTCCAGTTCCATCCCAGTCCCATCCCAGTTCCAGCCCAGTCCCTTTCCAGTCCCATCCCAGCCCCTTTTCAGTCCCTTTCCAGTCCCTTTCCAGTCCCATTCCAGTCCCATCCCAGTGCCATCCCAGTGCCATCCCAGTCCCTTTCCAGTTCCATCCCAGTCCCATCCCAGTGCCATCCCAGTGCCAGGGATGGAGTCAGGGTGTTCCTGTCCCACTGCCACCCCCAGCACTGAAGTTCCCAAAGCTGCTGCTGTTCCCCAAACCCAGTGAGCTGCTTTTCCTGCACTTCCCAAAAATTCACCTTCCAGAATCACCTGGGACCGTGATCTGCCAATCCTGGCAGCTGCTCCCTGGAATTCCCCTGGAATTTCGGGTGCTCCTGGAATGAACTGAGTGCCCCATTTTGGCAGAAGCTGCTGGGAGGGTTTAACTCCAAGGCTCCTTCCAGACCCTCTGAATTCCCTGTGAGAGGAGATGCCACAAGCCATGAGAAATGGGGAAAACACCCAATATTCACTCCTGGCTCTGCTTTAGGGGGATTTCTCCTCCCAGGCTGCTCCCTCACCCCACACTCCTGCCCCAGTGTGTTTGTAAGGAATGGGAATTCCATCCATAACAAGCTAATCCCACTGAGGACAGGGGGAGGACTGGGAGCTGCAGGAAGTTTGGGATGGAGCTTTGCCCACAGGAGCAGTGGGAATGCTCCTCACACAGTGCAAGAACCAAACCAGGATGAATCCTGGATCCCACATCAAAGATCCTGCTGGTTTGGGGGGTTTCGAATGAATCTCAGAATCTTTGTGTTGTTAATTCTTTGGGAAAACAATCAATCGTACAAATATTGGGGTGAGCTGATGGTGACCTGCCAGGACCTGAAGGAGCCAACAAGAAACAGGGAGAGGGATTATTTACAAGGGATGGAGGGACAGGACACAGGGAACGGCTTCCCAGTGTCAGAGGGCAGGGATGGGTGGGATTTTGGGAAGGAATTCCTGGCTGGGATGGAATTCCCAGAGCAGCTGGCAGTGCCCAAGGCCAGGCTGGACATTGGGACAGTGGAAGGTGTGGAATGGGATGAGGTTTAAGGGATTTAAGGGATTTAAGGGGTCCATCCAGCCCAACCCATCCCAGGATTCCATGACTGTGTTTGAATGAGCTGTCACAATCTGTGCCCACACAGGGACACTGTGACAGACTGGACAAGGACATAAAATCCAAATATCTCAGAGCCACTTGCTCTGCCTGGGTTCAGCTCCTGAGCCCACCCTGCTCCTCTTTCCCACCAGGCTCATCCAGACAAAGAGGGAGAAGCCCCAAACAACCCAGAGTGGAATTCCACGGGGCCCCGTCCCTGGGGGAAGCTCTGCTGCTATTTAGCTGATTGCAATTTCTCATCACAGCAATTCTCCCCATCATCATTATCAGTACAGCAATCAAACACAAACAGGAGCTGAGGCTAAATGAGACAGGGCTGGGTAATGAAATAATTGCTGTGCTTGGCAGCCCAGGGACACTCCCAGCCCCCAGATCCCGCCCTGCTCCCAGGAATTCCTTTGGAGTTTCAGTTTGGAAATATGCACCAGCCAAAATTATTATTATTATTATTATTATTATTATTATTATTATTATTATTATTATTATTATTATTATTATTATTACTGTTATTCTCTGCCTCACCTGAGCAGGGATTTCCCTTCCCCCTGAGGGCAAAGCTCCCCCTGAAAATGCTCACACCCAAATTCTTGAAAGTGGAATAAATATGGCTAAGAATTGTTCATATTTCAGGCAATACAGGATTTAGCATTGCAGCTGATTTTTAATTCAATATATTAGTATATTTATATTTATATTTGTATTTGTATTTGTATTTGTATTTGTATTTGTATTTGTATTTGTATTTGTATTTGTATTTGTATTTGTATTTCTTTATGTATTTATATTTCTTTCCAGTGGTCCCCACTTTCATTTCCTGTTCTTCTCAAGGAGTTTGTGTCTCTCAGTCTTCTGGGGTGTTCAGTGTCCACATAAACTCCTTTTATAAATGAAATGTCTTTCACCAAAGTGGGATCTTTCCCAGGAAAATGGGGAAACCTTAGGGGTTTGTCTTTTTGGGGTTCTGGGAAGCACTGAGTGCTTCCATGGGTGTGCATCCACAGAGATGTGTAGGGAGAGATAATTCAGAGAGATGAGAGACAGTTGAGAGGCTGATGAGAGATAATTGACAGATCAATGAGGGATAATTGACAGATTGATGATAGAATGCTGATAGATCATCAGCTGCCAATGCATTGTGCATTAATAGATAGATAGATAGATAATTGATCCACAATTGATAGATGGATAATCTCCCCTCACACTGTGTGATTTTTCTCCCATATTTGAGAAGAAATCCCCCAAATTCGGAGTAAACTCTCAAACCCACATCCCAGTTCAATATGAGAGAAAAGGCTCTATTTCCAGAATTCCCATTTTGCTGCCAGGTGGGATCCTGTCCCCCCAGCACAGCACTTCAGCCAGGTGGCTGTGGGAGCAAAAATCTCAGTTTCTCTGCTTTTTTGGCCCTCCCAGGCAAAAGTCAGCAGGAATTCCTGGAGCTGAGCTGCAGGACTGTGCTGGGATATGGGTGGATCAGGATGGGAGGCACCCACAGAGCCTGGACTGTGCTGGACACGGGCAGGGACACGAGGGATGCTCAGGGGACACCTGGGTGGTGCCCTGGGAATGGGGGATTCAGAGTGGAAACACCCTAAATAGAAAAACCCACACATGTCACATGCCTGGGACAAAACCGGTGTCACCAACCCGGCAGCGATCCCGCCAGCGATCCCACCATCCCACTGGGAATTTTCCACACTCACTGGGAATGGGGCTGGGAATAAAGGCTGGGTTAAAGGCAGAACATCCCACCCAGAGGGGCCCTGGCTCTCTCCTCCCTGTCCAGCCCCGCGCCGGGCGAGGCAGGCGGCGTTGACAGCGTTATTTCCAGAGGTACCACGGCTTAATCAAACCTCCAGCCTGAGCTCCGCCGTAAACCCCCAAAATTATATAACACACATGTTTTTATGCTTTGCCAATTACAGCTGGAATAGGGACTGTTTGTTTCAGCCCCTCTCAAAATGAGGCGAGGATGGGAAAACAACCTATTTTCCTTATTAGGTTCAGGAGTCAAAGGACTCAGCCAGGAGCCGCAGGCTTCAAGAGCATAGAAGATTAAGACATATATTGGATTCATGATGGAGGGCACAAAGTTCATTTTCAAAATAAAACAGAATTTTATTCATATTCCTTTTAAAATTCAGATTGCCATTTGCCAGCTGACCTGTGACATGGCAGCAGTGTATTACATTTTCAATGAGCAGCCTGTCTGGAGCTGGCAGGAGAGGAAACTGCTTCCTGGTGGAGTTTTTTCACCACCCTTAAATAGTAAGAATTTGTCGGGATTGTTGTCAGTAATGGGAGACGGTGCAAACAGGGACAGGGCAGCATATTTATTTTTAATAAGGCAACATGCAGAATAGCAAAGTCCCTGGCATTATGCACCGAATGGGGCTGAAAAAACAGAAAGAAAGGAGAAACCAGAGCTCGGTTGCAATTTGTATGTGGAAATCAGGGGTGGAAATACTTGGCAGATACATTGAAAATCAAAACAAAAGCAGAGCAGGGGGGAAAAAAATCCGCATCTATATTAAAAACTGAAATGCAAACGCAGTCGGCAGCGAGTTTGCGGAGAGCGCGAGTCAAGCCAAGGGTTTCTCTAGCGAGGAGCGAGATTTATGGAGCTCGCCATCTGTCAAAATTAGATTACAAAAGGCACATATGCAAAGATACACCACGCCTGATTTTCATATATATTAAACCGTGCGACTCCTGCGGAAAAATGAGGCTCCGCACGTGGCGCCGGCGCCCGAAAGCTCCCGCGGCCAAACTTTGGGGCTTTGCTGGGGTTGTGCAGCCCCAGGGACACGGGAGGATGTCCTGAAGGGCCTGGAGATCCCAATCCCACCCGGGCCTGGGCGTGCAGCTCCATGGAACCCCCGAAATGCAGTGGAGGGAGGGATGGCACCGGCGGGAAGGGGACATGGAGTGCGCTCAGGTGTGATGCTGCCTTGGGGTGTGAGCCAACGGAGAGAAGGATGGCACAGAGCCCTTTTAACCCGTTCTCCCAGCAATTTTCCCTCGTGGCAGGCTCCAAGCCCCCATTTCTGGGTGACACAGCGGGATTCCCAGTCCCTCCCAGTCCCACACCAATTATTTGTGTACGAGGTGCCTTTTGTCCCCGCAATCAACGCCCGAGTACAAACCGCGCCGCTCTCCTGATAACTTAATCAAGGACTCTCTGCTCCAATCTACCTGTAGATAAAACCCAGGGTGTATTTTGACACGGAGAAACAAATCCACTTAGGGCAGGTGAATTAGCTAATCATCATCTCAGCACCAGGCTGGCGCTCGGCGCGGGGATGCTGCTGCATATCAATTCTGCCCGCGCTGGATCGCAGCCCGGCCCTGCCCCGGCTCTCTCATGTGAGCCATGTTAACCCACACCGGGGAAATCCTCTCCTGTTGACAATGGAGGAGCAGCAGAAGCAATTTTGTTGGCAATCTATTTTACTTGGGGAACAGCTGAGCTCCGAGGCGGAGCGCTCTGGAGAGAGCCGGGATGCAGGGCAGGGAAGGGATGCTCAGCCCTGCTCCCAGGAGTTGGCTGAGCTGGCGTTGGTGTCCAGGGATGACACATGGCTGTGATATTTCTCGTCAGTTTTACCCCAATGTCTATTTTTACTCGGGTTTAATTTAATTTAATCAAGGGTGTTTTACTGACCACAGCGTCACCTCACAGCTGTCCACAAGCTCCAGCTAACAGGTAGGAACAATGAGTTCTTAACAAGCCACAAATATAAAAGGAAAAAACTCCTCTTTTTATTTTTTTAATTCTGGGTGGTTCTCATTTCATATTTAATCTCAATTTAAAACATAAAACACTTTGAAGCACCAACCTGCAAAGCTGTGCGCTTACTTGATACCTGAATTTATGAAACTGCCTGCTGGAAGGTGCTGAGGCTGGTTGGGCATTAAAATAATAATTAATGTGAACAGTGTTCCACCACTGCTCAATGCCACTTTTTGCATTAATCATAAGAAGGGGCATTCCCAGCATTTCAATGGATAATGCTGGGCAGGAAGGGCCTGGCCATGGGTGGGCACCCCGTGGGTGATGCCTGCTGCTCCTGGGAGGAGCCACACCTTGGGAAAACCAAGGAGAGGAGCCCAAATCTGACAGAGGAGCCTGGAGCAGCCGCCAGCACCGAGCGAGGCGCGGAGCCGCCGCTCGCTCAGCTCTTCCTCCCAAACCCGCTCCTCGTTGGGCATAAAATACAGGCTCCTTAATTGGTGTGTGCTTCTCCAACATGTTTTTAATGAAAAGGCAGCACATAACTCTCGGTTTGTTGGCTGGCAGAGCCCAATTTACAAAAGTGGGAGTGCGAGATAAGAACAGAGTACATCTGCAGCGCAGGCTGTGCAATGAATCACGCCGTGCCAGAGTTGAGCAGAATATAATTGAGTCCAACATCTCTGAGCACTTTCACCATAATTAATGATAATCTGTAACAGAGGAATCTGAGATTCCAGTTCAGAGAACTGTTTAATTAGGCCAAGTAATGAAAGCAGCAGCAGTACAAGAATATGGCCTGCCTCATGATTAATGATTCATGCTACCGAACACAAAAGTGCCGCGCCGTTAACTCCAGCGGGGCTGCAGCGCCCTGGCATTTACAGAGTGGGGAGATGCAGCAGGGCAGGGCTGGGGATGGAGCTGGAGCTGCCCTGCCCTGCTGCTCACACCAGGAATGAGGCTGCAAAGGTAAATCCCCCCTTATTCTGGGGGCTCGCTCGGGAACAGCCTGGGTATCAGCACATGGGGAGATTTCCCTGCCCAGCCCAGATCTGCGCTTTGGAAGTTGGGCACACGGAGCTGTGCTGCCTTCCTGCAGGGCTGCAACTGCCCTGGGGACAGGATGGGCTCTGGGCAGCTCCAGACACACAGACAGTCACACAGACAGACAGAGTCACACACACACAGACAGAGTCACACAGACACACAGACAGAGTCACACAGAGTCACACAGACACACAGACAGAGTCACACAGACAGACAGAGTCACACAGACAGAGTCACACAGACACACAGACACACAGACACACAGACAGAGTCACACAGACATAGAGAGTCACACAGACACACAGACATTCACACAGACACACAGACAGAGTCACACGGACATAGAGAGTCACACAGACACACAGACAGAGTCACACGGACACACAGACAGAGTCACACAGACAGACAGATCCATAGAGAGAGAGATCAATTCAGACACACAGAGTCACACAGACACACAGATCCATAGAGACACATGGACAGATCCATACAGACACACAGACACCATACAGACACACAGACATCATACTGACACACAGACAGTTTCATAAAGACAGACATTCACGCAGACACACAGACATCACACAGAGTCATACTGACACACAGGCAGGTTCATACAGACAGATCCATCCAGACACACGGACAGAGTCACACAGACAGACAGACAGACAGAGTCACACAGACAGACAGACAGGTTCATACAGACACAGACTGATCCATACAGACACACAGACATTGACCCAGACACACAGACATTCACACAGACACACACACTCCTCTCAGGGAGGAAAAATAGCTCAGTTCCCAAGGCATGAAATGTAAAAAAAGAAAGAAACAACAACAAAAAAGATGAAGACTGGTAAGTTTCTTGCAGGCTTCCACTTTTGCTGGGTCAGGGTGCAAAATGTGGAATAATTTTTGTCACGGAATTGCCCTGGAAGTGTAAGGGACATGACAAAAGAAGTGATAAGACTGCCTGGGGCTTTTACTTGCCAGCCAGGAAATTATCTGGGTTTTATGTGACTATTTACTGCTGCTTTCAATGAAACAAGGAGTCCCACTGAGGGTGGGCCCTGCAGAAGGCCGGGTGCATATGCAAGGTGTGAGACAAGAACATTTCCAGAGGGCTGTGCTCCCTAATGCCTCCATTCCCCCCAGATTAGCTCCTTGGTGCCTCTCCAGCGTGGCCACAAAAGCCATGCAGGGACATTATCTGCTCTCTGCCCTAATGGGCCAGCATTTCCAGCATCCTCCCTGCCTGGGGACCCCCTGCCCTGAGCCTCAGCCTCCCCTCTGCTCCTCCCTGGCACACACAGGGACTCCAGCTCCATCCTCGGGGGCTGTGAGACTGCTGCAATGGGAATCACAACGTCCTGAGATGGGAGGGGCAGGAAAATAACCCACAAACACCAGAGGTTCGTGTCCAAAAGGAGGCAGAGGAGTCCTTGTGCTTTATTCCACTAAAGGGAGAGGCCATGGGACATTCCCCTGGGGTCTCTCAGGTTTTTGGAGGCTGCAGCCTCCTTTTTATCCCAATTTCCCTCTCTCTGTCCCCATTGCTGAGGCACCTGAGAGGCACAGGCTGCCCAAACCCTGACACTGAGATTCCCTCTCATCTACAGCCACCCTTTGATTGTTAATTCTTATACAATTCATGCTTTCCCCCCATTGCTTCTTTCATCTTTCAATATCCAATTTCATTCATCTCCAAACCTTCAGTTTGTTTGTAAAACCAAATATCTTTTTTTTTATTCCATTCATCAATTCATAATCCATCCCATTGTTTCTTTTATCTCTCAATACTGGTTTTATCTACCCACAGCTCGTTTGTAAAGACAAATCCCTCATTCCTCTCAGGGGGGACCCACAGGATCGTGGATCCAGCTCCTGGCTCTGCACAGACACCCCAAAATCCCACCCTGGGCACCCCTGTCCAGATGTTCCTGGAGCTCTCAGTGCCCAGCACCTTCTGGGGAAAAAAAAAAAAACCTTTCCCTGATCTCCATCCTGACCCTCCCCTGGCACAACTTCACACCAGCAGTGAGAAACCAGTGACCACAACAAGATTTCATCAGCACATCTCCTTGAAGAAAAAAAAACAAAGCTTAAAGAAAACCTCACCTAAAATGGGAAAAGAACAGAGGTGCTTAAATTATAACATCAAATGGTGAGCGTGGCAACTTGTGAATCTTTAATGGACATTTTAAAGAGCTCATAAAGTTTGGGGTGAGATTGCAGAGGCTCTGAAGCTGTCAAACACCCCTCGGTGGTTTTACAGAGACACCTCAGGGCAGGGAGCTCCTTATGTGTGGAAGGAAAATCCTGAGGGAGGGGGGAGGAGGAAGAGGAGGAGGAGGAGGAGAAGGAGAAGGAGAAGGAGAAGGAGAAGGAGAAGGAGAAGGAGAAGGAGAAGGAGAAGGAGAAGGAGAAGGAGAAGGAGAAGGAGAAGGAGAAGGAGAAGGAGAAGGAGAAGGAGAAGGAGAAGGAGAAGGAGAAGGAGAAGAGGAGGAGGAGGAAAAGGAAAAGGAAAAGGAAAAGGAAAAGGAAAAGGAAAAGGAAAAGGAAAAGGAAAAGGAAAAGGAAAAGGAAAAGGAAAAGGAAAAGGAAAAGGAAAAGGAAAAGGAAAAGGAAGCTGTGACTGGGGACAGCAGCTTGGCTGGGTCCTGCTTAACTGATCCCTGGTTTTCTCTGGAGATGTTCCTGCCACAACAGAGAAGGGAAATTCAGATGTTCAACTACAGTGAAATTTTCCAAACGACATTTGAGGAGGTTTCACTGACCAGACACATCCAGGGCCAGCCCAACCTGGAAAAGTTTGGGTGAGGTCAAGAAGAGCAGCTCTGGGTACCAGGAGAGCAGTGAGGGGGTTTGGGACATACCCCAAATCTTTATTTATTTTTTTTTTTCCAGGAATCTCTCTCTTTTCTCATTCAGTACTCCAGGGGTCAGGGAATCCAGCCCAATTTTAAGAGGCATCAGTGGGGGATTTTAAAGGAATCTCTCTCTTTTTAGGGAATCTCTCTCTTCCCATTCAGCACTCCAGAGCTCAGATAATCCATTTATAAGAGGCACCAGCAGCTCCTGCTTCCCTACTGCTCATTAAAGCAGGGATCAGCATCACAAGAGACCAGAAATGAAGATTCCAGAAATCCTGGAATGTTCAAAGCTGCCACAATCCACCCTGTTCTATACCTTCCCCTGCATTTCATTAGCAAGTTATTTTAATATTTAAATTAGAGAGGGTTTTGCCCCCTCATGGAAAAATCTCTGTGCTCATCATTGCCAGCAGCAATCCCTGCACTCTCTGCAAGTTTGCCATGGACATTTCTGCAGATGGAACTCAGCTGCTCCAGGGTTCAGGAGGGAAACATTCAGATGATATTGCTGCAGGAAGATTTGCCAGCTAAAGTTAGCATCCCTAATTTTTTCCCATCATCAGCCCAAGAAAAATTAGCCTGGTGACGTCTGAGAGAATAAACAGAGAAGGAAGTGCTGAAATCAGACGGTGCTTCCATGTGCTGAGCCAAACACTGACTTATTTTAGGGCTCTCCAGAAGTCTGAAGCAAAGTTTGAGGTTTAGGTCACTGGAGATGGGGGCAGGAACCTGGCTCAGCTCTTGGTGAAACTCCAAACACGGCCAGGGGGTTTTCTTTGAAATTCCTTTAAAACGCAGAGAGAGGAAAACTGCAATTCTCAAAACCTAATGGCTGGAAGGTTTTCCCAAATTTCCAGCACATGAGGAGGGAGGGAATGGGATCCTGCTCTGTAAACAGCAGCAAGGGATGCTCCAGAAATGGGAATTACAGCAGAGACATTAAAATACCTTAGAGGAGCATTAAAATGCTGAGCAAACCTCGAGGCTGCACCTGAAACCTGGGACAGGAGGGACCCTGAGGGGCTGGAGATTTCCTGAGGGAAATGGGAAAGGGCTGGAAAATTCCTGAGGGAAATGGGAAAGGATGGAGAATTCCTGAGGGAAATGGGAAAGGATGGGGAATTCCTGAGGGAAATGGGAAGGGAATGGAGAATTCCTGAAGGGAATGGGAAAGGATGGAGAATTCCTGAGGGGAATGGGAAAGGATGGAGAATTCCTGAGGGAAATGGGAAGGGAATGGAGAATTCCTGAAGGGAATGGGAAAGGATGGAGAATCCCTGAGGGAAATGGGAAAGAATGGAGAATTCCTGAGGGAAATGGGAAAGGATGGAGAATCCCTGAGGGAAATGGGAAAGGGATGGAGAATTCCTGAGGGAAATGGGAAAGGATGGAGAATTCCTGAGGGAAATGGGAAGGGGCTGAGGCTGCAGCAAAGGAGGATCCCGAGGGATCTTTTCCCTCTCTGGAATTCCCTGCCAGGAGGGCACAGCCGGGGGGATTTGGGATCTGGGAACAGGGACAGGGACAGGAGGAGAGGGAACAGCCCCAGGCTGGGCAGGGTGGGTTTGGGGACAATTCCTTCATGGAAAAGGTGCTCAGATGAAATCACATCCCTGCAGGGAGGGGATCCTCATCCTCTCCTGCCTGGAGAGCAGCAGATCCATCTGCAGGAGCCAAACAAACTCCAGCAGTGCCTGGGACTGACTAATGCCACCCTCGGAACAGCTGGATTTATTGACTTTGCAGAATCAATAGCTATTTTTATTAATCATCTTTAGATAGCAGGATGCTCCTACTATATCTCTTTCAGTGACTAATACAATAAATTTCCCCTTTTGATGTTCCCTGACATTTGAGCAAATTAAATGGAGCATTAAATATGATCCTCTTTGGGACAAAAGTGGGCAGAATCATTTGTGACTACTTTATTAACTGTTCTGAGAGCACCAGCAGCACCTTCCAAAGTGCTGTTCAGCATGCCATGTTTATTATTATTTAAATTTTCCCCAGCACTGCTATATTACTATGGATCAAATGGTTTTAGTTGGGTGAAATGGAAGCATTTCCATATTTCCTTTTATTTTGAACGTGGTACCAGCTGAAGAACCAGAGTCCATTTTTGCTGGCTGCATTACAGGCAATATTTAGAGTATTTTTGCTCTTGAAGTGGATGAAAACCCTTAAAAAGTTCACGTGTAGGTAATTTTGTTGTGAAGTAGTGAAAATAATCTTTTAAAGAGGTGACTGAATAAGAATTTTTTTTTTTTTTTTTGTGAAAAAGTGAGCCCAGTTTTCATGCTTAGCCTAAGGAATAATTAAATACTCAATGGAGAGATGGACTGGGGGAACTCCCCAGAGTGGGGAGTCCCTGGGGAAGATTCTTGGGGTGTTTTTCATGTTCAGTCATTCCCAAAGGACTTTATATCAGTGTCTTGGGCTGCAGCACAGGATGTGGCCAGAAATACGAATTCTGTCCCCATCTGCTGACCCGGGTGTGGCAGTGCCCCTGATCTCCTGGCACACATTCTCTGCTAATGGGATCTTTAAACCAGCTGGGCAATCATCTTTACCTTTCCCATCACCCACCCTTCATCCAGGAGGTATCACCTGTTAATGGGCCATTGTTACAAACTGGGTGTGGCAGCGATTCTTATCCCTGTGGGAGATATCTCCTGTTAATGGGCCATTGTTACAAACTGGGTGTGGCAGTGCCCCTGATCTCCTGGCACACATTATCTGCTCATGGCCATCTTTAAACCAGCTGGGCAATCATCTTTATCTTCCCACAGCCCATCCTCCCTCCAGGAGATATCTCCTGTTCATGGCCAGTGAGTCCCAGGGCATGGCTGATAAAATTCCATCATCCCACTGGAAGATGCTCCAGCCAGGGTAGGAGCCAAGCCTTTCCTACCCAGAGAAAAACTGACATTTGGAACACCAGAGCACCTTTCCCACTGGATCCCAGAGGAAAACCAGACCCTCCCACATCATCCCTGGAGCTTCAGAGGAAACTGCACCTTCTCCAGGAGCACTGCTCCAGCTGAGCCACATCTGCCCCTGCAGGAGGATGCAGCACCATGGAATGGGACTGTGCCACCACCCTGACTGACTGACTGTGCCAGCTTGGATTCTGACTCTGGCAGGGTTGGGATTGTTCTGTGTAATACTGCATTGCTATTGTAATTTTCCTTGTAAAGAGCTGCTATTCCTATTCCCATATCTCTTCCTGGGAGCCCCTTAATTTCAAAATTATAATAATAATTTGGAAGGAGGGGGTTTACATTCTGAATTTCAAAGAGAAGTTTCTGCCTTTATTGGCAGACACCTGTCCTTCAAATCAGGACAATCAGCTCTTCCTGCATTGAAATCCCCAAGTAACAGCAAAACCAAACCCACTTGGATATTCCCTTTATCCCCATCTCCCCATCCCAGGATGGGGTGGGAAGGAGCCAATTGCTGATCCCACAGATCACTGCTGCCCATCAGCAGTTCATCAATTCCTAAAACATCCCCTCAGCCTCAATTATATCTTGATTCCAGGTTAATGCTGCCCAGCTCTCCTGGACTGGAAGCAGGATTCCATCACCTCCAGCCTTTCTGAGCTGCTGTGGGCAAACATTGGAGTTTCAGATTAAGGAGATAAGAACCAATTGACATAAAATGAGAACCAATAAAATAAGAACCACGCTGAATTTGAGAGCCAGGCCCTGGTTGGGGCCAGCATTGAAGCTGGAATATCAGAAGGAATTGCAGTTCCCCCCTCGCTGAGCAATGCAGGTGAGTTAGCAGAGGGCTCAGCTCCTAATTAGCCCTGCAAAGAGCTAATTAACCAGGGCTGAGTGCTGTCCCAGCACAGCTCTGCCTCTCCCAGCAGCCCAGAGGGGCAGAACGGGGCTGGGCAGGGCTGGGGGGCCCTGGAGGGCTCAGCTGGGGTAGCACAGGACACTGCTGCATTTGGGGTTTTACCTTTAGATTTGGGGTTTTCCCTCTGCATTTGGGATTTTCAGGTTGGCTTTAGGGTTTTCCTTCTGGCTTTGGGGCTTTCCCTCTGTGTTTGATGAGCCTCTGGATTTGGGGTTTTCCCACTGGATTTGGGGTTTTGCCTCTGGATTTGAGGATCGTCTGGATTTGGGGTTTTCTCTCTGGATTTGGAGTTTTCCCTTCTGATTTGAGGAGCCTCTTCCTTTGGGTTTTTCCCCCTGGATTTGGGGTTTTCCCCCTGGATTTGGGGGTTTCCCTCCAGAAAAACCCTCCCAGACCTTTCAATCCCCACCTTGTCTCCACCCTGAGCTCTGAGTGCCACCTCCAGGTGTGGGCACCCCAAACCTCCCCTGCCAATTTTTATAAATTTATTTTTCATTCCTGCTGCTGGCCCAGCCTGAGCCTATTCCCTCTCCTCCTGTTCCTGGCTGCAACAGGCCACAAACCAATTTTTCCACACTTTCCCCACTGGTGAAAAATAAATTATTTGCCAAGATTTATTCCTTATTGGGAAAAAATACTGAAGGGGAAAAAAAAAAAAGTCCCAAGTTAACGGGAATTTTCTATGCAGGTCCCATTTCTTGTAAAATAAAGTATCATTACTTTTCCTAAACATTTCCTTTTGTTATTCACTTCATAATAGAGATTAAAATAGAAGAATCAGATATTTGGATAATCAAATGAAACCCCAGGTTTTGCTGCTGCAGTTTCCTTCCTCAGACAGAGCCTGAGCCAAGTGGTCCCAAGGATGCTCTGAGCTGGTCCCACACTCTGACCAGCTAAAAGTGCTCAGACACTCCAACATTTTTAATTTCTGGGTAATTTTCGGTATTTTAGCATCGAGGAAGGGGAAAATAAAAAGGGGAAGGAGTGGTTTGTGCCTCTTGGAAGAGGATGGGGAGCTGTGCCCCACATCCCAGCGTGGCTGAAATGAGCTTTGTGCAATAAGCCCAGCCTTGTCACCAGGCTCCTCTCAGACAATCTGAAGATTAAAGGCTCTATTCCTGGAGGGCTCCCGTGGCATTTACTCAGGGATTTTGATCAAGCTTTGTGTGATGGGCTCCCTAACACACCTCTCCCAACCTTAAGAGCTAACAGGAATTTGGTGTCTCTCAACATGGATTTCTCGCTGTACTGGGGGATATTTGGCAAACAGCTGGAGACTGTAGCCAGGCACAGGCAGGAGGGGAAATGAAAGAAGGGGAGAAAGTGGCCAAAGAGTCAGAGCAAACACGGAGATTTGGAGGCAAAGTCTGTGTGAGCAGAGCCAGGGTGGGCGTTAAATCCCCAGTTTAAGCGAGGGGGTGGGATTTTCCAAGCAGGGGGAGATTTTCCGTGGTTCACACCCATGGTGGGCACCAGGACAGCCCCGGAGTCACTGCAGGGACCAGGAGCTGCTGGGGTGGGATGGGAGCAGCCAGAGGAAATCCAGGGATTGCAGAGATTCCAGTGGCACAAAACCCCAGAAATCCAGCAGGGAGTAGAGGTGTGACAAACCTTGAGGTCAGCAGGGCACCAAATTCTTGGTACAGCCTCACCCAGCCCTACACAGAGCCCTTTTCATCCTGGGGTGGTCAGAACCCAACCCAAGCTCCAGAACCTCAGCACGGGTTTGGAACGAGATGTTCTTGAAGGTGCTTCCCAATCCAAACCATTCTGTGTTTCTGTGAACTCCCCAACACCCCAAAAACAACCAAAAAATACCCCACACACAACCCCCAAACCGTTCTGTGTTTCTGTGAACTCCCCAACACCCCAAAAACAACCAAAAAATACCCCACACACAACCCCCAAACCGTTCTGTGTTTCTGTGAACCCCCCAATACCCCAAAAACAACCAAAAAACCCCCAACACAAACCCCAAATCATTCTGTGTTTCTGTGAACCCCCCAACACCCCAAAATGAACAAAAAAAACACCCAAATCATTCTGTGTTTCTGTGAACTTCCCAATACCCCCAGAACAACCAAAAAATACCCCACACACAACCCCCAAACCATTCTGTGTTTCTATGAACCTCCCAACCCTCCAAACAAACAACAACAACAACAAAAAAAACCCAACACAAACCCCAAACCATTCTGTGTTTCTGTGAACCCCCCAAGCCCCAAAAACAACCAAAAAACCCAACACAAAACCCAAATAATTCTGTTTCTATGATCCTTCCAACCCCCAAAAAACAACCAAAAAAACCCAACACAAGCCCCAAACCATTCTGAGGTCACCAGGGCTCAGTCCCACAGCAGTGCCACATTATATTATTATTATTATTATTATTATTATTATTATTATTATTATTATTATTATTATTATTATTACTATTATTATTATTATTATTATTATTATTTATTAATTCTTATCTATATTTCAGTCAGTTTTACAGCACTTTTAGCTAACAAGTTCAAAATTGGGCAGCTTGTCCCTAAAAGGCCTTGAAGAGAGAGGGATTTGTCTCAATTTTTAACTTGTCCCTCTCCCACTGGCAGCCCCTTGTCCTGCCCATCCTCTCAGAGAGCTGAGGTGTGTTTGAAACATGGAAAAATGGAATTTCTGAGCCTCTGTCCCCTTTGAAACATGGAAAAATGGAATTTCTGAGCCTCTGTCCCCTTTGAAACATGGAAAAATGGAATTTCTGAGCCTCTGTCCTCAGCCTGGCTGTGTGGGAGGTTGTGGGGGATGAACTCTGTGTGAAAAGAAAAGAAAAGAAAAGAAAAGAAAAGAAAAGAAAAGAAAAGAAAAGAAAAGAAAAGAAAAGAAAAGAAAAGAAAAGAAAAGAAAAGAAAAGAAAAGAAAAGAAAAGAAAAGAGAAAAAGAAAAAAAAAGAAAGATCTAAAGGTTTTATTCTGAATTTATTATTTCTCTGTGTTGTTAATAAAAGTTTTCTTTACACCCTTTCAGTTTTAAGCCTGGCTTTGCTTTTGCTCCTAATCCTATCTCACAACAAAAAAATAAGTTTATTAAAATTTGTGAATCTAAACACCTGCAAAACTCTGAAATCTGGGAAAATACAGAGGTTTTGTTCTGTATTTTTAATTTTTTTTCAGTTTCAGTGGCTTGTGAACTATTTTTTTCTTTTTCCAGGTAAAGTAGTTTTATTCTAATAGCTCCAATTAATTATTTTTGCTTTCAACCCAATAACCAAACACCCATCATCCCAGTTCTGCCCCTCAATTTTGGAATCTTTCTCCACGTGCTCAGGTCAATGCAGTTTTTTCCTGGGGGTCAGCACAGAAAAATCTCAAATTTTCACTTTCCAGGTTTCCAAAGGCTGCACAAAACCCTGAGCCCTTCCAAAAGTGAGGAATAGCCATCCCCAGGATGCCAGAAATCCCAGGAACCACTGACTATTGTGTTTTAATTTTTTAATTTTTTTTCCTTGCCAGAGTTGGGATTAAATGTTTGGGAGTTGGCATTTCGTGTTTGGACTCGGATGTTTATTAATTCTTATTTATGTTGCAGTGAGTTTTACAGCAGTGCTAGTTAAAAGGGTAAAATGGTGATGGATTTTCCTTTTTACAAGGCCAACCTGTCCAATTAAGAACAGACACTTAAAATATTTTTACTTTTAACTTAATGAAACTCTCAATGAGGAATTTTTATCTAATTACAAAAAATACTTCTTGGATTCATGAAGGAGAAGGTGAAGAAGGAAGAAACCTCTGCCCTAAAAACTCCCATCTTGTTTTTTATATATTAATATATTTTAAAACCTTAAAATCCTAATTTTTTTACTGTGTGATATTACACACTTTTATGCAAATTACACTCTTGTGATTTTAGTTCTGTCATTCAATTTTGGAAGCTTTTTCTACAGCCTCAGGTCATGAGCAGTGTTTTCCAAAATCTGCCAAAACTCCAAGGATTTCTGGGGGAAAAATAATAAAATTGGAAAATACATCTTAAAAATTCACGCTAAAATATCAAAAATAAATCCCTAAAATTGGACTAAAAAGTCCTAAAATCAGTCACTGGACAGCCAAAATCTGCACTGAAACACCTCAAACCTGCCAAAATTCCCGGAAATTCTGGGAAAAACCTGGAAAAAAACCAGTCTAAAAAATGCAGAAAAATCCCGCAAAATTTGCAGTAAGAAACACAAAAATTGCACTAAAAATGGTCCCAAAAGTCCTAAAATCTGCATTAAAACACCCAAAATCTGCCAAAATCCCAAGGAATTCTGGGAAAAAAAATATTGGTAAAAACTCATTTAAAATCCACATTAAAATATCAGAAATAAATCCATAAAATTGCACTAAAAAGTCCTAAAATCTGCCCTGAAACACCCCAAACATGCCAAAATTCCAAGAATTTCTGGGGAATATATTGGGAAAGAACTTTTTAAAAATCCATGCTAATGTATATATATATATATATGTATATATATCAAAGAAACAAATCAAAATCCCCCAAAAAGTCTTAAAATTGGTCAAAGGGCACCTAAAATCTGCATTTAAACACACAAAGTCTGCCCTGAAACACCCAAATTGCTAAAATTTCTGAGAATTTCTGTGATAAAAAGAGCACTGAGAGATAAAGAAACAATGGGATGGATTCCACTGATTAATGAATGGAAAAAAAAAGATATTTGACTTTACAAACAAACTGAAGGTTTGCTGAGAAATTAAAATGGATGTTGGAAGATGAAAAAATGCAATGGGGGAAAAGCATGAATTGTATAAGAATTAAAAATCAAAGGGTGGCTGTAGATGAGAGGGAATCTCAGTGTCAGGGTTTGGGCAGCCTGTGCCTCTCAGGTGCCTCAGCAATGGGGACAGAGAGAGGGAAATTGGGATAAAAAGGAGGCTGCAGCCTCCAAAAACCTGAGAGACCCCAGGGGAATGTCCCATGGCCTCTCCCTTTAGTGGAATAAAGCACAAGGACTCCTCTGCCTCCTTTGGGACATGTTTGTGGGGTCATTTTCCTGACAGTGGGAATTCAGGTTTTCCCTGTCAGGACTGTGCCCCAGAAATGCTCTGGGATCTCCCCAGCTGGGAGGGAAAAGGGGGAAAAGCTGCAGGGAGAATTTACTGGGTGCAAGGGGTTGGGGGAGAGCTGCTGGCAGAGAAAAAAGAAAAAGAAGGGATGGAAAAGGGTGGGAGAGAGCTGGGCCACATCAAAGAGATGCAGCAGCCCTTGGGGGCTCCAGGGAGGTTTTATTCAAGTCCCCACTAAAAAGGAAAAAAAAAAAAAATCAATTAAATTAACAAAATGGTTTGCATTAGAATTCATCAGGAACAGCCTCAAAGAGCAGAAGGGGCTGTGAGCAGGTGATATTTCTGAAACTCTGCCAGCCCCAGGAGGAGCCCAGCACAGGGCAGGGACTGAGCCCAACACAGGGGAACAGCCTGGAATCCTCTGGGAGCCTCTGGAATTGTCTGGGAGCCTCTGGAATTCTCTGGGAGGCTGTGGAATCCTTCTGGGAGCCTCTGGAATCCTCTGGGAGCCTCTGGAATCCTCTGGGAGCCTCTGGAATTGTCTGGGAGCTTCTGGAATTCTCTGGGAGCCTCTGGAATTCTCTGGGAAGCTGTGGAATCCTTCTGGGAGCCTCTGGAGTTCTCTGGGAGCCTCTGGAATCCTCTGGGAGCCTCTGGAATCCCTCTGGGAGCCTCTGGAATCCCTCTGGGAGCCTCTGGAATCCTCTGAGAGCCTCTGGAATTGTCTGGGAGCTTCTGGAATCCTCTGGGAGCCTCTGGAATCCTCTGGGAGCCTCTGGAATTGTCTGGGAGCTTCTGGAATTCTCTGGGAGCTTCTGGAATCCTCTGAGAGCCTCTGGAATCCCTCTGGGAGCCTCTGGAATCCTCTGGGAGCCTCTGGAATTCTCTGGGAGCCTCTGGAATTGTCTGGGAGCTTCTGGAATCCCTCTGAGAGCCTCTGGAATTCTCTGGGAACTTCTGGAATCCCTCTGGGAGCCTCTGGAATCCTCTGGGAGCCTCTGGAATCCCTCTGGGAGCCTCTGGAATTGTCTGGGAGCTTCTGGAATCCCTCTGAGAGCCTCTGGAATTCTCTGGGAACTTCTGGAATCCCTCTGGGAGCCTCTGGAATCCTCTGGGAGCCTCTGGAATCCCTCTGGGAGCCTCTGGAATTGTCTGGGAGCTTCTGGAATCCCTCTGGGAGCCTCTGGAATCCCTCTGGGAGTGTTGTCCAGCCCTGAAATCACACCTAGAGGTTTGGAGGCACCTCCCTCCTGCACCCACACCCCTTTTTTTGAACCACCCCAGAGGGAACTGAAACCTCATTTTGTAAAATTCTGATTTATTATAGCCAACAGAGGTTTTGACAGCAAAAAAATCTCTGTTTTTTGGTGGGTTTTTTTTTTTTTCCCCTCAGAAATTTTCAGCTGTGGGACAGTCTTAAATGGAGGTGCAGCATCCCAAAATGTGCAAATCCCTTATGGGATCCCAGGTTTTGTGTTGGGAGGAACCTCACAGACCCTCCTGCTCCTGCTGTGCCCTTGCCCACCGTGGCTGGGGAGGGGAGAGAGAGGAGAAACCCCACTGCTCTCATCAGGGAGAGCTTTCCACTGCCTTTTTTATTAATGCAGGTGTTAAACGAGACCACACATCCCTGACAATTTACATTCCCCTGCCTGAGCTGCACGGACAGGTGGACAGGAACAGGGAATTAAACCAGAGGACACCGTGCTCCAACATGCAGCGTTTGTGTCGGTGTGCTCCTAAAATACAGCTCTGGCAGCTGAGATTACCCAGGCAGGAGCATTTCCTCACATCCCAGCCGGGTGTTTCGTGGCAGAAATGTGAGGGAATAGATTTTTTTTTTTTGGGGGGGAGAAACTTGTCTGTTTAAAAAGCTGTCTGAACAGGGGATGGTACAATCTGATTCTCTCTGTAATCACCTTCCTCCAGGGAGTGCCTCTGGGTTTGGGGAGCACCCAGCTGCAGTTTTGGGAGGAGATTCCCACAGCAGAACCCCTGAGGATCCCTGTGATCCCTTATGGAGTGAAGGGAATGGGGTTTAACTCAGGAAATGGGATCTGGAAGTTTCTTCAGCCTCAGTGATCTGGTTCAGCTTGATTTGGGAATAGAGAAAGGGAAGAGAAGAGATTGGAGGTGGGAAATAAATGGGAAATGAGGGGGTTTGGAAAAATCCATCAGCAAAACCAGGGAAGAGTGAGAGGAGCACAGGGAGGGGAGTCCAGGGGCTGCACCCGGTGGCCACGGGGGTGGTCAGGGGGAAATGGACACACAGAGGGGCTGAACAAAGGATCCCAGGATTGTTTTGGTTGGAAAATCCCTCCCAGCCCATGGAGTGCCAGCTGTGCCCCATCCCCACCTCATTCCCTGAGTGCCACCCCCAGGAATTCCTGGGACACTCCAAGGATGGGGATCCAAACCTCCCTGGGCAGTTCCACCCCTGAGCTCCCTTTCCATGAGGAAATTCCTGTCCCTGTCCCCAAACCCACCCTGCCCTCCCCTGGGGCTGTTCCCTCTCCTCCTGTCCCTGTCCCTGTTCCCAGATCCCAAATCCCCCCGGCTGTGCCCTCCTGGCAGGGAATTCCAGAGAGGGAAAAGATCCCTCGGGATCCTCCTTTGCTGCAGCCTCAGCCCCTTCCCATTTCCCTCAGGAATTCTCCATTCCCTTCCCATTCCCCTCAGGAATTCTCCATCCCTTTCCCATTTCCCTCAGGAATTCTCCATCCCTTCCCATTTCCCTCAGGAATTCTCCATCCTTTCCCATTTCCCTCAGGAATTCTCCATCCTTTCCCATTTCCCTCAGGAATTCTCCATCCTTTCCCATTTCCCTCAGGAATTCTCCAGCCCCCTTCCCATTCCCCTCAGGAATTCTCCATCCTTTCCCATTTCCCTCAGGAATTCTCCATCCTTTCCCATTTCCCTCAGGAATTCTCCAGCCCCCTTCCCATTCCCCTCAGGAATTCTCCATCCTTTTCCCATTTCCCTCAGGAATTCTCAGCCCCTCAGGGTCCCTCCTGTCCCTGATCTGTCCCCAGCCCTGGAGGTGTCCCAGCAGTGCCAGCGCAGGGGACATTCAGTGCCCTTCATCCCAGGAAGGATCCTGGATGAGGAGCACATCTCACATGAAGAGACCGAGGAGCACCAGGAATCTTTTCCCATGTTCACGTGCTGCAATATCCAAACCCACAGCCTGATGGATCCCTCTCCCAAAAAACTCTTCCATGGGCACTGGGAACTGACAACTGGCTAAACCCCTGAAATAATCCTTCTTTTCCACAGCCTGATGGATCCTTCTCCCAAAGATCCCTTCCAAGGGTCCACATGGACACTGGGAAATGACAACTGCCTAAAACCCTTGAGATTATCCCATTTTTCTACAGCCTGATGGATCATTCTCCCAAAGATCCTTCTTCACGATCCACACAGACACTGGGAAATGACAACTGTGTAAAACCACTGAAATTATCCCACTTTTCCACAGCCTGATGGATCCTTCTCCCAAGGAACCCTTCCAAGGATCCACAAGGACACTGGGAAATGACAACTGTGTAAACCTCCTAAAATTATCCCAGTTTTTCACAACCTGACCTGGATCCTTCTCCCAAGGATCCCTTCCAAGGATCCACAAGGGCACTGGGAAATGACAATTGTGTAAAATCCCTGAGATTATCCAGTTTTTCCACAGCCTGATGGACCTTTCTCTCAAAGAACCTTCCAAGGATCCACACGAGCGTTGGGAAACGACAACCGCGTCAAACCGCTGAGATGATCCCACTTTTCTCCATCCCTCTCCCCTGACCTGGATCCGCACACGGAGGGAATTGGAGGCTCCTCGGTGGCTGCAGCTCCTGAGCACGGCAGCATTTGTCACTGCCAAAGCAGCAGAGTTTAATTAAGTGTTGTGAGCAGCCTAGTGAGAAGCGCACTTTAAATTGAACTCGGCGCCGGCGCCGTCCCTGCGGAACCGTCCTGGCAGGAATCCCGAGGGAGGAGCCAGGAGCTCTGCACAGCCCCATCCCAGCTCCTCTCATTACCCCTTCCCTCCAAATGAAGGTGTAAATTTTAAATAAAATAAAATAAAGTTTTAGTCACTCTCCGCGCGCGGATGCGTCGCCGCGAAAACGCCGAGAGAATTTGGGCGCAACGGAATCGCTCAAAATTCTCTTTGAGTGCATCAAGAAGTCGTTGGGAAAATGGGGTAAATTATTTCAACAGGTGCATTTTGAGTCTTCCAAAATGTTTGTACAATTGTTTTTTTTCTTAGGGAGAAATTTCAATCAATCTTAGGGAGATATTTAAATTAATGACGCAGGAATGACGGATAAGATGGAAAAACTAAAGATAAAAAGGATTTAATTGTGGGTTTTCCATGGGGGAGAAATATTTCATCCCACCTGGTCTTTCCAGGAAGGAAAGATCCTGCTGCAAAATGATTCCCCTAAAAATCAGAATTGTGAGGAGAAGGTAAGAAATATCCCAGTGACTTTGGGGTATTTTTCATGCCAATCTGATTTATTTCCTGGAAATTCAAATTGGGATTGAGGCTTCTGAGGATAAATCCAAGTTTTCCTCACAGTTATTGGTTATTATATTATATTAGTGTCTGTAAAAGTGGTGGAGAGGGAGAATTAATTTAATTCATTTAAACTTGACTCCAGAATTGTTTCCAGGATGTTCCAGCAGGAGCTCCAGCTGCAATCATGGACAATTTTCCATCTGTAAACAAAAATATTTGTGGTCACGTTTTTTTCTGGATATTCCAAATAATGTCAGGGTAACAATGAGTCAATTTTGTTA
>NC_136659.1:36334266-36596766 GCF_903797595.1 Erithacus rubecula
CTGTCCCAGGTCACCCCAAACCCTGTTCAACCTGGCCTCAACACAAGATCCCCTCTGAGCAGTGGAGTCCTGCTGATCTCCAGGTGGAAATTCCCCATTTCATTGAACACCACCTCACCTGAAGCACCTGCACCCCAAATATCACATCCCACACATTGCACACCCCCTAATGCAGAATTCCCTCATGCTCAACACATTATGTGACATGGACAATGACCAAGGCAAATTTCAGAGATGGCCTTTTGCAAATTAATTATTTCCATGATATCAGAATGAAAATAAAGCCCACAATTACCACTAACCTCTCCTAAATACCAGTGTGAGAGACTTCTGCTCCACCACCTAAAGCATGTGGCTTACACCACACACAGCCTAATTTTATTTAAATAATAGTTGTATAAACTCTAGTTTTATAAAGCCTTCAGTATTTAAAGGTTCATTACTTGAATTTTTATACCAAGAGGAAAATAAAAAAAATCCATCAGCATGGGGAGGCAGGGTAATTCCAGCATTACTTTCCAGCATTATTTGCTCAGCAATCACAGTTTATGTTGCACTCATTGCCATAAAATGCTGAGGAGAAATCTGCATAACAATGGAAGAGGCTGGACAACAGACAGGCCAATATTGGCTTTATTCCCCAAGGAATCTGCATTTTACAACTGACTCTATCAGGAAAAAAAAAAAAAAAGAAAAAAAAGAAAAAAAAAGTTTTTTTAACTGAAGTTTCAAGGAAAGGACACAATGAGCAGCACTTGGGATTTTCTGTCACTTTGCCCTTGCAGAGGAACAATTGTGCTGTGGGATCCAGAGGAACAGACTCTCTCATTTTGGGAGGTAAAAGCTCTGAGTTTTTATGGCTTTTAAGGTGCTACACTTCAAGCAGGTCAAGCACAAAGGTTGTCCTGAAACATTCTAAACCATTAATTGGGAAGAAATAAAAATAGTCCATGAAGACCCATCATTTGGGGAAGATCAGATAATCCTAAAGGAATGGAAGCAACAGAAAGAAAAAGTGAAGAACTCTGTGTTTGCAGTCCTGGCTATTTCTGCAATGCATTCACCATTGCCAATAAACAGAATTATTGCTGCACAAGAGAACTGTGTGGTCTCTATCACTACAGAGGGCAGCAACAGACAACAGAGCTCTTTAGCATGACTGAGGGAATGTTTAACATTCCCAGTAAACAAGGGAGAGGCTGGGCTGGGATCTGCTGGGGAGAGCCTGCCCCACTCTCCAGCCTCCTTGGGAAGGGAACAGGGAGGTTGGAAAAATCTGGATAGGACAGGGACAGGGAGGTTGGAAAAGCCTTGGGGAAGCTTGTATGGGACAGAAAAAGAGGTTGGAAAAGCCTTGGGGAACCTGGATGCTCCACGAGCTGAGCCCATCTCTGTCAGTTCAGCAAGGCCAGATATTCCCCTAAACCTAAAAAATTCCCCTGAACCATGAGTCTCAACACAGGGATAGACAAATGGTCTCGAGCTGGACCCAGTTGGTGTTTCCTTTGTGGCCTCACACCCAGATTCCTACTCCAGCTGCTGGGAGATGGAGCAGCAGAAAGCCAAGAGCTGGGAAGGGAGCCCTGAGCCCAGAGACACAGGCACAGCACAACCTTCCCTGTGAGGACACTGCTGGGGGGGAGCTGCTCAGCTGGATGGATTTGCAGGACTTTGTGTAGGATTATTTGGAGTAGCAGAGCTGTGCTGGGGCCAGGGTGAGGCACAGGAGCAGCTCTGAGCACTGGACACAGCCTCCTCCAGCTCCAGCTGCAGATGCAAAGGAGGGCAGCAAAGGTCTGAGGATCAAACGGGAGAAAATGACTGACAACACCGAGCCGGTTCAAAGGAACTAATGGAATAATTAGTTCCAAAAGACTAAAAAGCTGAAGAATTCATGATGTCATAAAAAGCAGAGCTACTTAAATTGGATTAGAAAATAAAATGACACGAACATTGTAAATATTCACATCACATCATTGACGGTAATGTGCCGTTAAATGATGTCAAATTAAAGGGAAATTACATGTGTAAGAACTAGGAAAATAAAGGAAGACTTTTAAAGATGCACAGTCCTTCAAGTGAAAATCCCTCTCGTATATCAGGCTGATCACTGCGGGGATGGGAAACTATGAGAGAAGAATAAAATAAAATATGGGAAAGAAAACAGAGGGTAAAAACATCTCAATTTAAGGCTGTGGTGAAAGGCTGTTAACTCCAGAGTGCTTCCCCTCAGCGTGGCTTTGCCAGGTGCTCCCAGGCACAGCCGTGCCCAGACCAGGCTCAGGCTGCTTAAACCTGACTAAAACCAGTCCTAATTTATCCCCAGAAGCCACAGTCAAATGTGCTTTCACATGAGAGGGGCCAAGGGCCTGGCTCAAAGGGCACCTTGGAATCTGTGAGCTGGGGTGTAATTAACACTGTGAGTTGGGAAGTAATTAATACTGTGTGAGTTGGGGGGTAATTAATACTCTGTGAGTTGGGGAGTAATTAATACTCTGTGATTTGGGGGTAATTAATACTGTGTGAGTTGGGGTGTAATTAATACTCTGCAATTTTGGGAGAAATTAACACTGTGAGTTGGGGAGTAATTAATACTCTGTGATTTGGGGGGTAATTAATACTCTGTAAGTTGGGGAGGAATTTAATACTCTTTGAGTTGGAGTGTGAGTAATACTCTGTGATTTGGGGAGTAATTAATATTCTGCGAGTTGGTAAGTAATTAACACTGTGAGTTGGGGGGTAATTAATACTGTGAGTTGGGGGTAATTAATACTCTGTGATTTGGGGAGTAATTAATACTCTGGGTTGGGGAATAATTAATACTGTGAGTTGGGGTGTAATTAATACTTTGAGTTGGGGTGCAATTAGCACTCTGTAAATTGGGAAGCAATTAACACACTGTGAGTTGAGGGGTAATTAATACTGTGAGTTGGGGGTAATTAATACTCCGTGATTTGGGGAGTAATTAATACTCTATGATTTGGGGGTAATTAATACTGTGAGTTGGGGTATAATTAATACTTTGAGTTGGGGTGTAATTAATACTCCATGATGTGGGGAGTAATTAATACTCTGTGATTTGGGGTGTAATTAATACTGTGTGAGTTGGGGTGTAATGAACACTGTGAGTTGGGGTGCAATTAGCACTCAGTAAATTGGGGAGCAATTAACACACTGTGAGTTGGGGTGCAATTAGCACTCAGTAAATTGGGGAGCAATTAACAGCGAGGGAAGGTCGCGCTCCCGAGTTCTCGTTTTTCCTTTACGGACCCCCAGTCACACAGAGCACCCCGAGGGGCTCCCACCCCCAGCCTGGCCGGGAATCCCACCTCAGCAGCACCGGGACAATTATTTCCTCCAGAATGCTCTTTCAATGAGCCGGGGGAGCAGAGCATCTCCCCCATCCCCTCGATCGGAATCTTCCGTTCCGAAGGTGGCATTTCCATCTCCCGAAAATACCTGCATAATAAAGGGTAAGAGCTGCTCTGCACACAGATATATGTACATATCTTCCCTTGCCTCGCGGGCCCTTTTCCTCCAAACACCTCGGAAGGTGTTGGCGGCGCGTCGGGAGCTGGGGATGATCGGCTTTATCTCACCCACCCTGCGGAGGAGATGGGGAGCAGCCGCTGACTCTGCTCCCCAGCAGAGCTGCCAGGCTGCTGGTGGCATTTCCACAGGAGATTCTCGTCCCTTGGAGTTTGGAATTTGGGTTGGAAGGGCTCTAAATCCCATCCCAAACCCCTCCTGCCATGGGCACCGATGCCTTCCACTAGCCCAGGGTGCTGCAAGCCCTGTCCAGACTGGTTTGGGACACTCCTCTGGGCAGAGAGAGCACTCAGAAAATCATATATTCTCCATTCTGCTGGAGGTGACCCTACAGTTTGGGCTAAACCCCCCAGTGATGACCCCACAGTCTGGGATGAACCCCCCAGTGATGACCCCACAGTTTGGGATGAACCTCCCGGTGATGATCCCACAGTTTGGGGTGAATCCCCTGGTGATGACCCCACAATTTGGGGTGAACCCGCCGGTGATGATCCCACAGTTTGGGGTGAATCCCCCAGTGATGATCCCACAGTTTGGGTTGAACCCCCCTGTGATGACCCCACAGTTTGGGATGAACCCCCCGGTGATGATCCCACAGTTTGGGATGAACCTCCCTGTGATGACCCCACAGTTTGGGGTGAACCCCCCGGTGATGACCCCACAGTTTGGGGTGAATCCCCCGGTGATGATGCCACAGTTTGGGATGAACCCCCCTGTGATGACCCCACAGTTTGGGATGAACCCCCCGGTGATGTCCAGCTGATCCCCACGGAGCACGGAGCACTGTCAGGGATCCAGGCACATCCCAGCGAGGCTGATGGTGGAATCACCCACCTGTGCCCCCACTCCAGACACAAATGCCAACACCTGCCCTGCTATGAAAACCCCAGGGGATCCTAAAAGATCCCAGCTTTGTTCCCAAAAGGGGAATATTTACATCCCAGGGACTCTCACACTCAAGCACGTGGAAACGCAGAAAAATGTGCGTGAGGAAAAGAGCAACCTTTCCTTTTTTCCCTCCTCTGAGCTGAAATAGCAGCACTCGAGTTCCTCAAGACTCGAGTGATCCGTGTGAGGCACTCGGCGCCTCCTGTCCCCACCTGCAGCTCCAGCTGAGCCAGGATCCTGCAGGGCTCTCCCTGCCAGCAGCACAAAACCCAGGGGCTGCTGAGAGTCTGCAGGTCGGAGGGCACGGAGAGCAGTGAAACCTCACCTGGCTTGAAAATCCCAAATAAATGCCTTTTAATCACTGCTGAGAGCCATGTCAGTGCTGTCAATGCCAAGATCCCCAGGTGTGGGAAGTGCAGGTAGGAAATGAGGCAGGAAGGGACAGCCCAGGACATTTAGAACTCCTGGGTATTTAAGCTGGTTCAGCCCCCAGCCCTGCCTGGGGGACACAGAGGGGACAATGTCTCCTTGTCATTTATGTAACTCCAACCCATAGCCAGCAGAAATTTCCAAAGTGGGGTTGTCTGAGCCCTGGGAGCAAACAGAAGTGCTCCGAGTTCTTTATTTGTGCAATGGCATTTCCAGCTGACTGCAGGGGTGTGCTGGGTGCACTCCCATTGTCTCTCTAACAATCTGAAAATTACACTGATAATTATCTCGGAGGTATTTTCCAGCCTGGATTGTCCCCGAGGTCTCAGCTCAAGAGAATGCATCACTCTTTTGTTCCGCTGACTTTTCACATGTCCTCAGGTGCACACGTGGAACAGGTTCCCAAACCCAAAGGTATTAACAGGTAATAATAATAATAATAATAATAATAATAACAATAATAATAATACTCAAAGGTATTACCAGGAAATAATTATAATACCCAAAGGTACTACCAGGAAATAATAATAATACCCAAAGGTATTACCAGGAAATGATATTAATACCCAAAGATATTACCAGGAAATAATAATAGTACCCAAAAGTATTTCCAGGGAGGACTTTGCAGCCACCACCCAAAATCTCTCAGTCATGAGAAGCCCTGACCCAACAGGAGCTCTGCCAGGGCTGAGGATTCAATATATCACGAGTCTCCAGGAAAAAATAGAGCCCAGCTAAATAACTTGGGAAATATTCTACTTGTAATGGCATTGCAGAGTCAATCAATTTAAACCTAATAAAGACGACGACAGACAATGAATAGAAAGTTCAAGGACTTTTCCCCAGGGCTGGAGTCTGGGGGACCCTACAGCTTTGGGAGTCAGCTCCAGACATCAGGAGGAAAAGGCACCTTCCACTGCAGGGAACAATGCTCTAAAAACCCTGGAAAAGCAGTGGGATTGGAATGGTTTTGGAGGACAAATTTTCCTTTTTTTTAAAGCCATAACTCATCGTTCATGCCCTGGCTTCGTCTGTGAACTTTATCAGAGAACAACGTCAGGGCAGGACAGATATTCGCCTTGACTTTGCTCAGTGTTTCCACTGGTTCTGGGAGGTAAATGCAGCTCGTTACTGTGCAGCTCATCCCAGGATTTATTCCTTTCTTACACATTTATTTCTCTAACTGCTGTTTGTCCTGCACAGAGCTGAGGGAAAGAACCAGAGTATCAGACAGGGTTTAAGGCGGGGCTGGTTCACAACCCGCAGCCCTGGATCCGTGGAGAATTGTAAAACCAGGTGACAATTTGCACGCTGGGACACCAGGAGCAGCGGGTTTTCTGTGGAAATGCTGCTGTTTGCTGCCCGTGCTCCCAGCGAGGAGCGAGCTGCAGATTGCGATTGGGATTCAGCGCAACATCAGCCTTGGAAGCGCGAGGTGGAAAAAACGCGTCGTGTTTCTTCCTGCCAGGTGCTAAAAAACCTGCTCAGGATCCGGCAAAGCCGCGGGGTTTGTCCCCATTTCAGCCCTTGGAACTGCAGAGAGAGCTCTGGTCCGGCTCCAGCAGCTCATGGGCATGGCAAGTTGCAGGTTTGCAGGATTCCCAGGGGATGAGCTTAGAACAAGGCACAGCAGAGCAAAATTTGGAGGAAAGGGAAAGGGAAAGGGAAAGGGAAAGGGAAAAGGGAAAGGGAAAGGGAAAGGGAAAGGGAAAGGGAAAGGGAAAGGGAAAGGGAAAGGGAAAGGGAAAGGGAAAGGGAAAGAAAGGAAAGGAAAGGAAAGGAAAGGAAAGGAAAGGAAAGGAAAGGAAAGGAAAGGAAAGGAAAGGAAAGGAAAGGAAAGGAAAGGAAAGGATGTTTTAAAGGAAAGGGCTTGAACTCAAAGGTTCTGAACTCAGATCTGGGGCTGATGAGGAGAGAGCAATCACAGAATCATTAAAGTTGTGAAAGACGTTTTAGTTCATCCAGCCCAACTCTCCCCCAGTGCTGACCTTCTCTCACTGCCCATCACGGGCACCCTGGGGACACAGGGGCCAGAATGTCCTGGGACACTCAGGTCAGAGAGGGCTGCAGAAACTGACATGGTAATATGGTCTGACTGCACAGCTGGAGAGTGGAATGGGAAAATGAAAGCAGATGGGAGTTTGGAAAGCCTCATGGTGAGATGGTGCTGCTTTACATCGAGATTTGTATATGTAATAATCTGTATTAATCTGTATTAATCTGTACTAATCTGTATTAACCCTCTAACACTGAGCTGGGTCCCCCAAAATCCAGCTCTGCCAGCACCCACCAGTTTCACCAGGAGCAGCAGAGTCTCTCCAGTCACCCAAACTCCCAGACTGATTCCTTGCTGATGATTATGGACACAGGCCAAATAAAATGCTCCTCAAAAAACCCCAAATGAACCCTGCAGCCTTTGCATCCCACAATATCAGGGGGAAATTCTGGTTTTGGGGAATTCCACACTTACCACAGGAACTGACAGCATCCTTTGCAAAAGTGCCACCATTAATAATCCCAGCGAGGGAGGCACAGCAATGCCAGGGCTGCAGCACTGATGTCTCTGTGCAGGGGACAGTTTAATATTATATATTTTATGTGTATATATATATATACACAATATATATAATATGTTATTATATTATTTTTATATTATATATAAATAGATAACTATATATATAAATTATATATAAATATATGCATATTTAATATATTATATTATATTGTATTGTATTATTACATTATTTCTATTCTATTCTATTCTATTCTATTCTATTCTATTCTATTCTATTCTATTCTATTCTATCTATTCCATTCCATTCCATTCCATTCCATTCCATTCCATTCCATTCCATTCCATTCCATTCCATTCTATGTTACTAAAAAAGATTCTCCTTCTGGCCTTTAGAACACCTCAGAATCATGGAATATCCTGGCCTGGAAGGGATCATCCATCCAACAAGGACCACTCATCCCCTGGGACACCCCAAATCCCACCCTGGCGTGGTGTCCAGGACCCATCCCGGAAGGCTCTGGCAGGTTTGGGAATGTCAACACGAACTTTCCCCAGACCCAGCCTGCCTTGGCTGCCCCTTCCCTCACAGGGATGTTGTTGGCACCCTGAGGTCTCCCTCAGTCTCCTCCTTTCTGTGCTGGATGTAAAAGATTTGGATTCTCTCACTCCAGGCAGGCCCCTCTCTGTGCTCAGGGTTCAGCACCCCCCCAGGTCAATCATTGCTCTGGAGGAACAAATCTCACCAGAGTGAAGCCACAGGAGCCCACACTCCTGCCAGTGCTGGATCCTTCAAAGAGCAGACCTCTGACAAAGCTAATACTGGGAGTACTGGGAGCACTGGGAGCCCTGGGGGCATTGGGAACACTGGGGGCACTGGGAACACTGGGGGCACTGGGAGCACTGGGAGCTCTGGGAGCACTGGGAGCACTGGGAGCTCTGGGGGCATTAGGAGCACTGGGGGCACTGGGAGCACTGGGGGCTCTGGGGGCACTGGGACACACTGGGGCACTGGGAGCACTGGGACACTGGGGCATTGGAGCACTGGGGCACTGGGGCACTGGGAACACTGGGGGCACTGGGAGCTCTGGGGGCACTGGGGGCACTGGGAACACTGGGGGCACTGGGCTCTGGGGGCACTGGGAGCACTGGGAGCACTGGGGGCACTGGGAGAACTGGGAGCACTGGGAGCTCTGGGAACACTGGGAGCTCTGAGAGCACTGGGAGCTCTGGGAGCACTGGGAGCACTGGGAGCTCTGGGAGCACTGGGAACACTGGGGGCTCTGGGGGCACTGGGGGCACTGGGAACACTGGGGGCACTGGGAGCTCTGGGGGCACTGGGAGCTCTGGGGGCACTGGGGGCACTGGGAACACTGGGGGCACTGGGAGCTCTGGGGGCACTGGGAGCACTGGGGGCACTGGGAGAACTGGGAGCACTGGGGGCACTGGGAACACTGGGGGCACTGGGAGCTCTGGGGGCACTGGGAGCACTGGGAGCACTGGGGGCACTGGGAGAACTGGGAGCACTGGGGGCACTGGGAACACTGGGGGCACTGGGAGCTCTGGGGGCACTGGGAGCACTGGGAGCACTGGGGGCACTGGGAGAACTGGGAGCACTGGGGGCACTGGGAACACTGGGGGCACTGGGAGCTCTGGGGGCACTGGGAGCACTGGGAGCACTGGGAACACTGGGGGCATTGGGAGCACTGGGAGCACTGGGAACACTGGGAACACTGGGGGCATTGGGAGCACTGGGAACACTGGGGGCACTGGGAGAACTGGGAGCACTGGGGGCACTGGGAACACTGGGGGCACTGGGAGCTCTGGGGGCACTGGGAACACTGGGGGCACTGGGAACACTGGGGGCATTGGGAGCACTGGGAACACTGGGGGCATTGGGGCCCCTCCTCCCTTCCTTTGGTTTTTAGCAGAAAAAACCCCACAATTGATGGAACAGCCTTCCTTTCCAATAACCACTCCCTGTTTAATGCAAATATTCCATCTAAACCAATATCAGGGAAAACGCCAGCCCACAAATTTCGGTAAATGAAATGAAAAAAAAGGAAATGAAAGAAAAATGAAATGAAAAAAAATGAAATTAAAAAAACAAAAAAACCCCAAAAAAACCCAAAGTAAAATAAAATAAAATGAAATTAAACAAAATAAAAAAAAACAAAATCAATACAATACAATACAATATAATATAATATAATATAATATAATTAACTTAAATTAACTTAAATTAAGTAGCAAAAATTATTTATCCGGTGTAAAATTCAGTAAATAGGACTGAAATAAATGAATAATAATAAATAAATGAAATGCCCCCGAACATTTTGGAAAATGAAATAATAGATGAGTAAATATTTCCTGGCTGCTGTGGAACGTGTTGTTGTAAACGTGCCTTGCACGCCCCGTGCAAAGCGCTGTAAATGATGATTTGAATGATGCACGTTCGAGTTGGCGTTCTGCAGTTTGATACAGTGTACAGAATCTAATTGCTGTATTGCAAATGAGCTGGCTGGCGCCCGATCTGGGCAGCTCCAGCCTCACCTGCCCAGGGCGAGAAAGAAAGAAGAGAAAAGAAAGAAAGAAGAAAGAAAGAAAGAAAGAAAGAAAGAAAGAAAGAAAGAAAGAAAGAAAAGAAGAAAGAAAGAAAGAAAAGACAGAAAGAAAGAAAGAAAGAAAGAAAGAAGAAAGAAAGAAAGAAAGAAAGAAAGAAAGTAAAGACAAAGAACGAAAAGAAAGAAGAAGAAAGAAAGAAAGAAAAAGAAAGAAAGAAACGAAAAGAAAGAAAGAGAAATAAAGAAAGAAAGAAAGAAAGAAAGAAAGTAAAGAAAGAAAAGAAATAAAAGAGTAATAAATAAAATACAACTTAACAATACAAAAGTATTTGCTAATTTTATAATTATTTATAATTATCAATATAATTTAATTATAGTTAGAAACTATAATTACCAGTTATGTCTTATATACTAATAAAGGCAAATAAGCGCAATGAAATATCAGTACATTGACACTAATAATTTCTTATTATAGAGAGATAATATATTTATATATATATATAATGAATTAATTAAAGAACATAAAATATATAAACAAACCATAGCATAAATTAATGTATAACGTGTATATTGACTTATATAACCATAAATTATAATAGTTTATTCTTATAGAATCATAAATAAATAAAAAATAAATAGCAATAAAAATTATTATAATTATATAATAATTTATTATAGTTATAAATTGTAATATAATTTATTATTATATAATCATGAGCAAATAAGTAAATAAAAAATAATAATAAAATAATAAACAAGCAATACATAATTATGTGTAATTGTATATGGACTTATATAATTATAAATAATAATATTGTATATTATAATAGAATAATAAATAAATAAATAATAAATTATTACAATTTAATTTATAATTATATAATAATAGTTATAAATGATGCTATAATCTATTATTATATAATGAAAAATAAATAAATAAATATAAAAATAATAATTTAATAAGAAACAAACCATACATAATTATGTATAATTATGACACTGACACAGGGCAGGGGTCACAAACACATCCAGGGAGGTGACACAGATACACCCAGGGGGTGACACAGACACACCCAGGGGGGTGACACAGACACACCCAGGGAGGTGACACAGACACACCCAGGTGGGTGACACAGACACATCCAGGGAGGTGACACAGACACACCCAGGGGGGTGACACAAACACACCCAGGGGGGTGACACAAACACACCCAGGTGGATGACACAGACACATCCAGGGGGTGACACAGACACACCCAGGTGGGTGACACAGACACACCCAGGTGGATGACACAAACACACCCAGGGGGTGACATAAACACATCCAGGGGGTGACAGAGACACATCCAGAGGGGTGACACAGACACACCCAGGTGGGTGACACAGACACACCCAGGGGGTGACACAAACACACCCAGGGGGGTGACACAAACACATCCAGAGGGGTGACACAGACACACCCAGGTGGGTGACACAGACACATCCAGGGAGGTGACACAGACACACCCAGGTGGGTGACACAGACACACCCAGGTGGGTGACACAGACACCCAGGTGGATGACACAAAAACACCCAGGGAGGTGACACAGACACATCCAAGGGGTCTGGGCTGTCCCCAGAGATGGAGACTCCACAACCACCCCGTGCTCTGCCACCCTCAGCAGGGAAGATCTTGTGTTTTATTTTCTGGGCATCACTCCCTGCCCTGTCCCTGGCAGCGCTGGGAGCGCTCTGGCACCATCCTGTGCCAGCCCCTGCAGTTGTTAGTGCAGGTTGGTGACATCCCTTCCCAGATTCCCTCCTGGATCTGCCACCCCCGGTGACACTGACCCTGCGACCCACCCAACAGGCACAGCCTTCCCTCCTCATTTCCATCCACCAGGCACGAAGAGCAGAGTTGCTGCTAGACCTGCCAGGAGAATGCACCTCCTAAATAATACATTGGCTTGTAAATTGTCCACCCGACTGTAAATTCCAGAAGAAAAATTAAAATGTGTTTCTTCAGCCCTTTTCCGCTCGGCGGCGTCCCCGCGTCCCCCCAAAAGCTCGGGCACTGATGGGCTGGGCCCAGAGCAGGAAAAACCTGCTCCAAAGCAATTCATTATTAATGCCAGAATATTCTTGCTAAACAGTTCTGATTATTTCACAAGAAAGAGGTCAAGGTATTGGAGAAAGGGATTTAATCAAATAAACTCTCAATCTCTCTCCAAATAGCATTTTCATCCGGCTGCATGTAAATTCATCAGCTGACTCGCCTCCCAATGCCCAGGCAAGGTTAATCTGCTATGACTGTTAAAACTTCTCAGGGACGCCTCTGGAATAACGATTTACACAGGGATGAGCCCTGCCACTCACCCCAAACTATCTCCTCGTCCTGCTCCTCAAAGTTTGGCCAAGCCCTCGATGTCTCTGCTGGCAGAGCTGGAGCTGGACCCCCCCTCTGGGGCTGAATTTTGGGACCCCACAAAGGGCTCCTTGTTTCTGCTCAGCTCTCTGGGTTTTGATGGTCAGCAGCAGCTCACTCTGAGCTGCCCCACAGAGAATATCCTGCCCTGGGTGCAGGGGGAATGGTGGATTTTCAGGGATATTTTCAGCAATATTTCCTACACCACCAAAGCACTCGTGCTGGGAAACAAAGCAGCAGAGAGGATATGGAATTTCTCTGGTAGTCTGAATTCAATATTGCCCTGCTTTGCTTAAATAAGGAGCCAAGGAATTTATCCCAGCTGTATCCCAAGGTGAATTTTGTGGCAAACACTAATAATCCCTCCTGGCCACTCCACACTTATTAGGCAAACCCTGCCTCCTAGCAGTGCAAATCTACGTGTGTTTTTAAAAAGGATCTTTGTGAACTTGGTGTTTAAACACAGGATTATGATATAGCTGTAAACTGCACACTCGGCCAGAAATGGAGAACTGCAATTTTGGGGTTTGTTTAAAAAAAAAAAAAAAAAGATCCAAAAAAAAATCCCCGATGCCTTTTGATCCAGAGCTAAAAAGGAAACTGAAATACAGCAGGCAGGCAGGATTATTCTCAGCCCTATTTTCTGCTCTCTCCGCTCTAAGCCTGGGCACGGGTTCTGCATTTGGTGGAATATTCTGTAGGTATCTCAGAGAAGCCAGGTCAGGTTTTTGAGGAGATGCTCCTGAGAGCCCCAGCGTGGCACAGAGGAGCTCCCCCAGAGCAATCCCCAGACACACCTTCCCCTAATTTTATTCCTCCTGAGTGGCTTCTCTCATTCATTTGTGCCACGCACCCTAAATCCCCCGCACCCTGCTGCCTCCAGGAGTCTCAGACAACATTCCCTGCTTCAAATCCGGGAGGATTCCTGCAAATCCATCCCTGGACAAGGAGGCAGCAGCTGCAGGGGAGGGGGTGTTGTGATGCTGCTGCCCCCGGTGCTCCCCGCTCCTCTCTGGAAGCTCAGGCACCATTTTACATGAGGATGCTTTCTAAAAAGCCCGGTGTAACTGTCTAATTAAGAGCAGAGTGATTGGCTGGTTCATGGACTCTGTGACAGTTCTGACAAATACACATATTGGCACAGCCCTAACCTCACTTCACAGTTTGCAACACAAAGATGGTATTTCCAGAAATGTGCAGAACACTCTGATACAAAGCTTCACCTTGTCTAGTGCTATTCCATTTAATTTTTTATTAACTGCCTGAACATATGCCATTCTAGGAGAGGGTAATAGTTACAAAATGTCAGCAGAAACATTTAAACTGCTCAAATGTAAATGATTTTATAAATTTGTAATGAAAGGTAATTGTCATGTGGGAAAAGTAACAGAAAAACAGATATGTGTAAATGTAAAACTGGCAAAAAATACGTCTGACTGGTCGAAGGCAGCAAAATCTAAGTGTGTTTTAATGACCACTGTAAGGAGTATTTAAATAAAATTAGCTTCATAAGCAGAAAATGCGAATTCTATAATATTTTATTTTCTAACATTAGCAAAGTTCATAATAACGAAAAGACCTCATGGAACTTTAATGCGCCCAAATTCATTAAACAGCAGGACATTAAGATTCCTCACCTCATTTTAAAAAACAAATAAATCAAGTCAGATAACATAAATACAAAGCCGGCGCCGGCGGAGCCCGGCTTTAAAAGACCAACATTGGAGCGCGCTCGGTTCCTTTACTTTCCGCTAAAATGAGAAACAATTTGGTGATTAATCCCTTCAGCGATGCCGTGCTGGGTCAGTGCTCCCCGAGATGTCAGCCAGGAGAAGACTCAGCCGCAGAGGGGAGGGGTTTTTTTTATTTATTTTTTATTTATTTTTAGTATATATATATTTTTTTTTTTTTTTTTTTCCCTCAGCCACCACGCAGCGCAACCAACCTCGCAGCCAGGTTTGCGGGCAACCATCTTTAAATGCTTGAGCTGCTCCGCGCGGCCACGACAAGATTTGCAATTCCCCACGTTTGTTTACACGCCATCACCCCACGTAGACATCACGGGCGGCGGCGTGGCCGCCTGACCCCGGGGCAGGGCTGTCTGTGCCCCCCGCCCGCCCCGCCATCACCAGGAGCTTGTCAGGGGGGATTTTCTCCTCTCCACGCTGACAGACGCTGGGCAAACACGCCTGAGACGCCCAGGGACCCGCTCGGCGGGGATGGAGGGTGGCAGTGGGATGGAGCAACCCGGGAAGGCCTCGCTTGCCATCCCTGGATCAGGGGAAAAACCCAAAAATGCCAAAATTATCACTCAGTTTTATTTGTATTGTTTTTCTACATCCGTCACTGACAGGAGCGGGATGGAGCAACCCGCGAAGGCCTCGCTTCCCTGGATCAGGGGAAAAACCCAAAAATGCCAAAATTATCACTCAGTTTTATTTTTATTGTTTTCCTATGTTCCCTCATGACAGGAGTGGGATGGAGCAACGTGCGAAGGCCTCGCTTCCCATCCCTGGATTAGGGGAAAAAGCAAAAAATACCAAAATTATCACTCAGTTTTATTTGTATTGTTTTCCTATGTTCCCCCATGACAGGAGTGGGATGGAGCCAGGTCCCCACGTGTGGCACCCCATGAAGGCCTCGCTTCCCATCCCTGGATTAGGGAAAAAACAACCAAAAAACAAATTACCACTCCATTTTAATTTTGTTGTTTTCCTATATCCACACAAAGTGGGATGGAGGCAGGAGCACCCCATGAAGGCCTCGCTTCCCTTTCCCTGGATCAGGGAAAAAAGCAAAAAATATCAAAATTACCACTCAGTTTTATTTTTATTGTTTTCTTATGTTCCCCCGTGACAGGAGTGGGATGGAGCCAGGTCCCCACGTGTGGCACCCCATGAAGGCCTCGCTTCCCAGCCCTGGATTAGAGAAAAAAAACCAAAAAACACCAAAATTATCACTCAGTTTTATTTTTATTGTTTTCCTGTGTTCCCCTGTGACAGGAGTGGGATGGAGGCAGGATTGCCCCAAGAAGGCCTCACTTCCCATCCTTGGATTAGGGGAAAAAAAAACCAAAATAAACTGAAATTATCACTCAGTTTTATTTTATTGTTTTCCTACATCCACCCATGACAGGAGTGGGATGGAGGCAGGAGCACCCCATGAAGGCCTCACTTCCCATCCTTGAATTAGGGGAAAAAAAACCAAAATAAACTGAAATAATCAGTCAGTTTTATTTTTATTGCTTTCCTATATCCACCCATGACAGGAGTGGGATGGAGCCAGATCCTCACATGTGGCACCCCATGAAGGCCTCGTTTCCCATCCCTGGATTAGGGAAAAAACAACCACAAAACACCAAAATTACCACTCAGTTTTATTTTTATTGTTTCCCTACGTCCACCCCTGCGTCAGCCTGGACACGCAGGATGAGCTACTGAGCCAGAAATGAAAGGAGAGGGAATCATCCTATTCCAAGGGCAGAATTTGGGGGCAGGAAGGGCCCTCTGCAGCCCGTGGAGGATGCACAAATTGCCTGGTACCTGCAGCCCACGTCAGAGCTCACCTGCTGCCCCCGCCAGCCAGATTTAATTTTTTTAAAGGGCTTTGGCAAATAAACGAAAGGAAAACGCTCGTTTGTTTCGGAATGGGGAGCCCAGGGAGGCTAACGCGGTAAATAGGGGAAATTTACCATCCGTAATGGGAACATTTTTAAATAAAACCACCTAATATGTTTAGTAATCTACACCAATGTAATTTTATTAGCTATTCAGTGCAGTTCTTACATCAAACAGCCTCAGAAGCCCCAGGATCATTTTATATTCACTGGAAGACAGAAAGAAATCCAAAACCTAGTTAAATAAATTGTTCATTTATTCCTTTCCTTTTATGCACCAAGATCTACATGTGGTCATTAATTATAAAGAGACTATTATAGCACCATATTTTCATTCAATACGATGTCCTGGTATATATCAAAGAAGTCCCATAATTAAAACAGAAGGGCCACAATGACAATTAAAATTACAATCTATATGGGGAAAGAAAGTACAGTTCTGCAATTTTTCACCCTGTCACTGTCAGCACCGGGGGATATTCCAGTCACGTCTCTTGTAAAGCAGCCTAAATTCTTCTTCACCAATGCAACCTCAAAAGCATTATCAGCACCTAAGCAAAAGCCTATGCAAGTATAATTTAATACCAAGCCACAGTTTGCAAGTAATAGCGTATAAAGTGATATTTAAGTGGTGTTTTAAGCACACTTCTGATGGCTACAGCCGCCTTTTACTGGTAAATGCGTTTTCCTTTGAGTAGTGATTATGAGTCCTGGGTGAAGAGGTCCTGTGTGCAGGTCTGCCTGTAAGCCTTACTTCCAGCTGCCAATCTTTACTTCACAGTGAAGAAAAAGCCACACAGCACCTTGTTCTTACTCTTGTAGGCTGTCATCCCCTGAGCCTGATAACTGCAAAATCATTTCCACATAACACTTTCCTGCTTCTGCCTCTTAAACCTCGAGACCTACACATTGTGCACGCACCCGCACCCCCGGCACTCGGCCCCCCAGAGCCGCCGCTGCTCCGGCCTCTCCCCCCAGCCTATTTTTAACACTTATCCCAGTAAATATCTGCATTAATGGAGTGCTGCAGCAATGTGTGTTTGCTACAATTTATTGTCTATAAAAGTCAGGAGCGGTGAGTTATTACGGCTAAAACTGTGTTTTTCTTTGTAATAACTCCGAACCGAGCACTCACATATGAAGCATGCAATGGAGACGGAGAAGGTTTTGTATAATAAAACGGTGACATGGTCATTTTTCCCCAGTTTTGCATTACACAGACACACTCATGCATGGTGCTTTTTAAATTCTTATTATATGGGAGGTCAGGAGGTCGAATGTCAGAAAGTACTGTTAATTTCACGGGGTTAGGGGAAAGTAAATTCACAGGGAATACAGATCACTTAGCACAGAAAAGCAGCTCCTCTGAAGTTTGGGTTTGCATTTGTTAACCATATCCTTCAGCTGGCGAACCATTGAGACCAGGGTGACACCGTGGGCCCCCCTGTAATGGGTTGACACGCCGCGGGGACGGGCTGGAGCCGCCGGAGCTGCAGGCAGCCGGAACCGAGCGGGGCGTGCTGCCATTTGGGCTGGATGCTGCCACTGCACGGAGACGCCTTAAAGTTCAACCTGACAGGGAGTGGAAAATATATTCCTGTCTCCGTTCGGCGGGAAGGGAGAATCCTGCAGCTTCCCAGAGTCCTCTCAAGGCGCTTCCCAATATATCATCCCAGGCTGAAGGATGGGACGGGCACTGGGTTTGCTGTAGGACGCTCTGATGGTTCATCTTTCCTCTATTTTTTTTTTGCTGATTTTTTCAGGGTTTGGTTTGGGTTTTGTTTGGTTTTTTTTTTTTTTCCCTCTCAGTGGCAAAAGCAGAAGAAAATTGAGAGGATCGAGGTTTTACAAATAACAGGAGAGAGGTGATAAAATTCAGTGACGGAGCTGCTCTTTTGCCAAGACAAATTCAGAAGCTACTTTTCTTTCATTAAAAAAAAAAAAAAAAAAAAAAAAAGCCATTTGCTTGATAAAATCCACCATCTTCACGTGCCATTTAAAGTAAAAAACAATTTAAAAATGCAAGGATATCTTCAGTCAAAGGTGTTAAAGACCTTGGCATTGTCTCCACTGGGAGTCCAACTCAAGAGTCCCGTAAGGCCCACGCTCTACATCCACACGTGACGTGTAAGAAAGGGAAAAATCCAATAAAAAACCCCAAAACCCACCCTAAATTTACTCAAACGACCACAAGAGCCATTTCAGGAGACAGACAGGATTATTCCCAGCCAGGAATGTGCCAGGCCCACACTGGGCTGGGGCTGGGTTTGTGCCTTGGTGCCTTTTGCAAGATTCCTCTGAGTCAAAAGCCAGCCCAGGCTCAGCTGCCCCCTCGTAATTAGATTTTAATGAGTCAGGCTGGGTGTTTGTGTTTTGGCAGCGGGTTAATGGTGTTAACATTTCCCTGCTCACAACTGGCCCCGGCAGGGCAGAGCTGCTGGCTGAACTCCCCCTCTGGAGCTGCCCAGGAGCTGGGATGGGAATTCCCCAATTCCTGCTCCAGCTGCAGGGGGTGCAGAGGGGCAGGGGGAGCATTTCAACCCTGGACAGGTGGGTTTGGGGTTTTCCTGGGTGGGTTTGGGGTTTTCCTGGGTGTGGGGAGGGAGCAGCGTGCTCAGCCTTGCTGCCTCTGCACCCAACACCGTGCAGGGAGAGCCCAGCACCATCCATCCCTCTCTCCCAAAAAAACACTCCCTGAACTCAGGCAGGGCACAGCAAACACACTTATATTATCTATCACATCTACATTTTATTAGAGATGCATTAGTAACTTTGCAGTGGTGTGTCTCACTAGCTGCCTCCTATAATTAAAAACTTTTCTCTCCAATCCCCTTTCCTGCGAGGAGCCTGTTGCCTGAAGATTTAATCCTTCATTACCAGTTAAAACAAAATCACCAATTAGGCACATGAACACGTCTGTATTAATCTCATTAAGGTGATGGCACCAAATAAATTGGAACTATTTTTGTGCTTTTACTGTGTTCCTATGGCTTTATCAGGCCCTGTGGTCATATACAAAGACCTTGCAGCTCAGTCATTTAGAGTCATTCGGTTGTGGACTAAATGTGGCATTACCATCTATGGCTGAAAATTGCTTTCAGCTTTTAAACTGCACTGACTAGTCTGTAGTTAATCTTAGATCATTCACTTGCAAAATTAAATGAGCCAGAACGATGGTCGTCTTTTTTTTATTTTTTTTTCTTTTTTGTTCTTTTTTTTTTTTTTTTTTTTTTTGTAAAATAATACATCACAAAATACTTATTTGCCCTGCCCAAAAGAGAGATCAAATTCATTTAAAATCCCATAAACCAGAGTTGTGAATTTTTAATTTTATTTAGGAGCACAGGAATAGAGGGGGAGCTATCTTTGCACAGCACATCATGGCTATAAATTTACATAGGGAACATAGTTTGATGCCTAACCAACCTTTAATCCACCTTTGATGTATACTCCTCCTTCAGTAGGCGTCACGTGAGACACCTTATTAATGCAAATGTAAGAAGGATTGTTTGGGATCTCTGATGTAATTAGCCATAAACCACGTTTAAAAGGAAAGGAGGAAAAAAAAGCACTTCCTTTGTCAGCGCGGCTGAGCGCAGAGCTGCACGTGGAGCCGCAGATCACAGAGCCCAAGAGTCTCCCAGGCTGTAAAAGACCTTTAAGGCCACCGAGTCCAAGGCAGCGATGCTCCAGAAGGAGCTGCGAGCCGGCGGCACGGCCCCTGCGCCCGGCCCTGCCGCTTTCCCTGAGCCCCGATTATCCCCCCGGCTCTCTCAGCATTCCGCCGGAAAAAAACACAACCGTGGAGCGCAGCCTGCTTCGCCCTCAACTTCCCAAACAGCACAAGTCAGGAAACAATTAATCCCCGATCCTTCCGCCGGTGAAACCAATGACAATTTTGCATTTTAAATTAATATTCAGGCCACCTTCTCTAAGTTCCCCTTAGAGTCTGGTTTTGCCCTGCTGGACCACCACGGCTGCTGTCTCCACTTGGCACGGTTATTAGTGCAATTATTATTATTATTATCATTATTGTTATTATTATTGTTCCTGCGCTGCAAATAACACTCGGGCACAAGGACAAGGCTGGCAGAGGCTCTCTGAGCTGGCACAGCTCTTGGGCGAGCTGGAAAAGGGGCTGAAGGTGCCCAGGGTGGCTCTGGGTGACCGGGTGGGGATGGGGGTGAGGCTCCTGTGTCAGCGCTGGGCGGGGGCAGAGGAAGGCACGGGATGGATGAATAAAGAAATGAAACAAGGCACGGGCCAAGCGGCCGGGGATGGAGCCGACACCGGGGGTGAATTCCCGAGGGGATAACGCGCAGCTCATCCCTCCGCGGCGCTCCGGGGCGATCCCAGCCCGGGCACGGAGCGCTGCGGGGCGATCCCAGCCCGGCTCTGGGTTTATCCTAAACCCGACTGTGCCCGGAGCGCTGCGGGCTCTGCCCGGCTCCGGGTTTATCCTAAACCCGACTGTGCCCGGAGCGCTGCGGGCTCTGCCCGGCTCTGGGTTTATCCTAAACCCGGCTGTGCCCGGAGAACTGCGGGCTCTGCCCGGCTCCGGGTTTATCCTAAACCCGACTGTCCCCGGAGCGCTGCGGGCTCTGCCCGGCTCTGGGTTTATCCTAAACCCGACTGTGCCCGGAGAACTGGGGGCTCTGCCCGGCTCTGGGTTTATCCTAAACCCGGCTGTGCCCGGAGCGCTGCGGGCTCTGCCCGGCTCCGGGTTTATCCTAAACCCGACTGTGCCCGGAGCGCTGCGGGCTCTGCCCGGCTCTGGGTTTATCCTAAACCCGACTGTGCCCGGAGAACTGGGGGCTCTGCCCGGCTCTGGGTTTATCCTAAACCCGACTGTGCCCGGAGCGCTGCGGGCTCTGCCCGGCTCTGGGTTTATCCTAAACCCGACTGTGCCCGGAGCATCGCGGGCTCTGCCCGGCTCTGGGTCTGTCCTAAGCCCGACTGTGCCCGGAGCATCGCGGGCTTTGCCCGGCTCTGGGTCTGTCCTAAGCCCGACTGTGCCCGGAGCATCGCGCTCCGAGCGGGGGAAGGCAGGAAGCGAAATGAACCCGCGTTTATTCCAGTGCAGCGCTCGGGCACTGCTGCCACCAAGTTTCCCGGCGCGGAGGGACCGGGAGCGGCAGAACCGGGGGGAGCCGGGCAGGACAGAGCCGGGGAGAACCGGGAAGAACCGGGAAGAACCGGGAAAAACTGGGCAGAACCGGGAAGAACAGGGTAGAGCCGGGCAGGACTGGAAAGAACCAGGCAGAGCTGGGCAGAACCGAGAAGAACGGGGCAGAACCGAGCCGGGCAGAAGCGGGACGGGTAGAACCGGGCAGGACCGGGCAGAATGGGGCAGAACCGAGCCAGGCAGAACTGGGAAGAACGGGGAGAACTGAGCCGGCCAGAACCGGGAAGAGATGGACAGAACCGAGCCGGGAAGAGCCGAGCAGAATGGGGCAGAACCGAGCGGGGCAGAACCGGGTAAAGCCGGGCAGAACCGAGCTGGGCAGAGCCGAACCGGGCCGAACCGGGCGCTCCCGGCTCGCTGCCGCTGCTGCCGCCGCCTTTGTGGAGCGCAGGGATGCGGCTCCATCTCCGCCCGCGCTGCCGAGCAGCGAGCCTGGCTCCGCACCGAGCCGCTGGAAAACAAATATTGAGAATATATCTCTCAGTAATCTGTAATAGTGATTCCCGCCCCTCCCCGCCAAGAAATCAAAGTTTACTCCAATCACTCTCTCGCGGGAAGGGTATCTAGAAATGATAGATTTTTATACGCGTGGAAAAATATTCTAAGATAAAGGCGCTATTCTCATAAAAATATATTTAGCTGGTAGTTTTTACTCTTCAGAAGAAAATCTGCATATTTTGTTTATTCCGGAAAATATCCTTTATATTTTTTTTTTTTAATAGCCTGAACCAAATAATTTCTCATTTTTACAGGCTTCACTTCACTTTTCTCACAGTGAATAAATTGCAACTTATTTCCATGAAATTCACAGATGACACAGATCTTTATTTTGCATAAAGGCATAGAGAAGTGTCTAATATCTTCAATATTCATCCGCTAAGTGGACATTTGCATTGGGTTAGCAGGGAGAAGGAGCCCCGGCCCTCCCGCGGTGACAGCTGTACGGAGGGATGACATCTGACAGCTGTGACAGTGCTGACGGGAGGCTGGGATGGCTCCCGCATCCCTGATCCAATTACGGCACACATCCCTCTGACAGGGCCGGCAGCCGCTCCCGCCCGGGAGGACAGTATTGATCTCTTGTCAGAGCCCCGCGCTCCGCTGCCCGAGCCGCAGCAGCGCCGCAGCCGCCGGGGGCCGGCCCGGGCTGAGCGGGGCTGGGCTGGGCTGCGGGGCTGCCGAGCCCTGCAATGGGGACAGGGATGTGCCATCCTGACATGGCATGGGGACACAGGGCTGTGCCATCCTGTCCTGCAATGGGGACAGGGATGTGCCACCGAGCCCTGCAACGGGGACACAGGGCTGTGCCATCCTGTCCTGCAATGGGGACAGGGATGTGCCACCGAGCCCTGCAATGGGGACAGGGATGTGCCACCGAGCCCTGCAATGGGGACACAGGGCTGTGCCACCGAGCCCTGCAATGGGGACAGGGATGTGCCATCCTGACATGGCATGGGGACAGGGCTGTGCCACCGAGCCCTGCAATGGGGACAGGGATGTGCCATCCTGACATGGCATGGGGACAGGGATGTGCCACCGAGCCCTGCAATGGGGACAGGGCTGTGCCATCCTGACATCTGACATGGTATGGGGACACGGGGCTGTGCCACCGAGCCCTGCAATGGGGACAGCGATGTGCCATCCTGACATCTGACATGGTATGGGGACACAGGGCTGTGCCACCGAGCCCTGCAATGGGGACAGTGCTGTGCCACCGAGCCCTGCAATGGGGACAGGGATGTGCCATCCTGACATCTGACATGGTATGGGGACACAGGGCTGTGCCACCGAGCCCTGCAATGGGGACACAGGGCTGTGCCATCCTGTCCTGCAATGGGGACACAGGGCTGTGCCACCGTGTCCTGGAATGGGGACAGGGATGTGCCACCGAGCCCTGGAATGGAGACACAGAGATGTGCCATCCTGTCCTGCAATGGACACAGGGCTGTGCCACCGAGCCCTGCAATGGGAACTGGGATGTGCCACCCTGACATGGCATGGGGACACAGGGCTGTGCCATCCTGACATCTGACATGGTATGGGGACAACTGGATGTGCCATCCTGGCATGGTATGGACACAGGGCTGTGCCATCTGCCACCCTATCCTGGTATGGACACAGGGCTGTGTCACCCTGTCCTGGTATGGGGACACAGGGCTGTGTCATTGTGTCCTGGAATGGGGACAGGGCTGTGCCACCGTGCCTTGGTATGAACACCGGGCTGTGCCATCCTGTTCTGGTGTGGGGACACAGTCTTTGCCACCCTGTCACCCAGCCATGCCACCCTGCCCTGGCACAGGGACAGCCTGGCCGTGCCACCCACCCTGGCACGGGAAAGGCCACTGCAGCAGGTGTGCCCAGGCTGGCAGGGCAGTGACAGCTGCCAAAAACACCAGAGCCCAAAACCACACTGGGACCTGGGGTGCTCTGCCACGGCCAGGTGCAGAGCCTGGGCCTCATCCTCCTCATCATCCTCATCCTCATCATCCTCATCCTCATCCTCATCCTCATCCTCATCCTCCTCATCCTCATCCTCCTCATCATCCTCATCCTCATCCTCATCCTCATCCTCATCCTCATCCTCATCCTCATCCTCATCCTCATCCTCATCCTCATCCTCCTCATCCTCCTCATCCTCATCCTCATCTTCATCCTCCTCATCCTCCTCATCCTCATCCTCATCCTCATCCTCATCCTCATCCTCCTCATCCTCCTCATCCTCCTCATCCTCATCCTCATCCTCATCCTCATCCTCCTCATCCTCCTCATCCTCCTCATCCTCATCCTCATCCTCATCCTCATCCTCATCCTCATCCTCATCCTCATCCTCATCCTCATCCTCATCCTCCTCAACCTCATCCTCCTCATCCTCCTCATCCTCCTCATCCTCATCCTCCTCATCATCCTCATCCTCATCATCCTCATCCTCATCCTCCTCATCCTCCTCACCTCCCCCAGCCCAGGCCCTGCAGCACTGAGCCCAAACTCTTCATGAAACATTCCCTGATCAGAGACACCAGGAGCAAACCAGCCCTCCCCCACTCGTGGCACACCTTGCATTTGCATTGAGGGTTTATAAACTGTCAATAAAAACTATTTTAATGGTTTTTAAACTGCTTGCAATAAAACAAGATTTGGGGTTAATGTGTTATTTATGGGTGATAGTCCAAAGCAGAATTCCTTTTCAGAGAGGCTCATCACCACTGCCCTCTCCAGAGAACACTCCAGCAACTCCTGCTCCACACCTTCCTGTGTTCCAGAGCCAGCAGAGATGGGATTCCAGTCTTCCCAAGGACTTGGGAAGAGCAGAACAGAGATCCAGGAGTATCAAAGAATTCAACAAGAACAGAGGCAAGAGCAGAAACACTCCCTGTGAGCAACCAATGACCCTCCCAGGTCATGGTGCTGCACTGCAGGGCAAGGGGAGCACAAACACAGCACAGGACAGGCTGGAACTCCTCAGGAGCACCAGAAAATCCCAAATTCCTTCTTCCCAGGAACCCCCTCCTGGCTGGGCATCCTCCCTCCCTGCCTGGCAGTTTTATCCCCATCTGCTGGGACAGGGCTGTGTCACCTCCCTGGTGATTTCAGTGCCACCTCTGCTCCCTCCAGGCTCTCCTGGCCAGGCTGCTCCCCCCAGCCCCACGCTGCCAGCTAGATGTCATTATAAACAAAGTTATTGATTGCCTCCCTCCAGCTGCATTGGAACCTGCAGACACACTCTGACTTGCTCCCGTGCTGTAATTTTATTGATCAGAGCAATCCAGCTGCCAGCGCTTGCTGGAGAGTAAAAAATAATAATAATAATAAAAAATAATAATAAAAAAAACCCCACCCCAGCCTGGCTACATGCTGCCTTTGCCCACACACGAAATAAAACACAATTTTTAAAGCTGAAAGACAGTTTTTAATTTTTTTTTTCTCTCCTCCAAAACGCTTTGATAATAAAAGAAATGTTTCCTGCCTTTTAACAAAGCATTCCAGCCTGCCAGCTTTGGGATGAGACTGCAACCAACTGTGGCCACCAATGTTTCATTTAAAAAACAAATAAAAATTATCATTTCTAATTCAGTAAGTTCAGAGCTGCCTGAAAACCAGGTGTGCTTCCAGGAATGAGCAAGGTGTGCATTGCCACTCTTTGGCCACTGCCTCAAATCCAGATGTTTGGTTACAGTCACTCAAATGCAGATGTGATTATGGATACTCAAACGTTGCTTCATTAAGGTTTTTGGGTCCATGCCCCAGACAGGTTTTTCCATGGAATTTTGTGTGGGGGGATTTGGGATCTGGGAACAGGGACAGGGACAGGAGGAGAGGGAACAGCCCCAGGCTGGGCAGGGTGGGTTTGGGGACAGGGACAGGAATTTCCTCATGGAAAGGGAGCTCAGGGGTGGAACTGCCCAGAGAGCTTTGGATCCCCATCCCTGGAGTGTCCCAGGAATGGAACCACAGCTCCCTTGGGGTGAAGATGCCCAAGATGAGCCCAAATCTGAGCCCACCCTCCCCTGCGCCCCCTCCCCACAAATTCCCACCTCCCCTGGAGCTCAGCAGCACAAACCACAGAGCTGCCCCACAAATTCACTGAACAAAGTTTTCCTGAGAATAAAAACCCCCTGCCAGAGCTCATTTACTCAGCACTCACCCACTCACAGGATAAACTCCTGAGAAAGGCACAAATGGGGAGGGCAGGGGAAACTCTGCTCCGTGTTCATCAGGAATTATGGCAAAATGCACAGGCAGGAATTTAAAAAGCAAATTTCAGTGGCTTGAAATGAGTTTGGAAATGCAGTTCACACCTCTCAGGGGAAGCAGTCGGGGCTTCTTGTCGTTGTTTGGGTTTTGGTGGGTGGTTTTGATTTTTTTTCTGGCACAGTTTGACTCGAAACAAAACTGTTTCAAGGTAGAAATTGTTGCTTTAGCAGCCTCCCAGAAGGAGTGGGATCTGAGTCCTGCTCGTCAGCAGCGCTGGAATATCACATGTGATGGAAAAAGGAAAAACCTCCAGAGTTTTGCTTGGTATTCTCTTAAATAAAAATAGGGATTCAGCTTTACACCTGAGTTTCTGGTGTGCCACCTAAGGCAGAAGTGCCACACATTCCCAATCTGTGCAGAAATTAGGGAGAGCACAGAGGCCAAACCTGACTCTGTAGAAATCAATGAATCCATTGCACTGAAGGCTTTACCTCGAATGCCACCTTTGATTTGTGTTTTCTGATTGCTGGAGCTCTCCCGGGCACAGAAGTGCCAGGGGAGCCCCTCAGGTGAGAGCAGAGCAGAGCTTTGGGTGTAATGCTCCACATCCACACCCTCACTGCTCTGCCTGCTCCATCTCCAGAGGAAAAGCTGAATGAAAAAGCTGAATAATTGCATTTAAAGCACCAAGAAGAGCACAGTGGTTACAGGTGGGCTCAGTGAGCAGAAGCATCCAGGAGCAGGGGAGCACAGTGCAGGTTTAGTGCACCTCATTAATTCAGCCTGGCTTGCAGATACTCTCTGATTGTGATACTCTTTAATGGCAATTCTTAATTGTTGGCATTAAAAAATCTGCTGAGCTGAGCAGAGAGCCCCAGCCTGGCTCAGACATTTCCTTCCCTCTGCCCAGAATGCAGCAGGACGGGCACGGTGCTTTAATCACCTCTCTCAGGAAGCAGAGCTCAGTCCCAGGTGCCAGCAGAAAGGTTAGGGGTGTAAATCTCACCGAAGAGGCAGCTCAGGAATTCCAGGGCAGGTCTTGGGGCTGGGGGAAACCCAGGGAGGAAGAGGAGTGCTGTCCTGGGAGGAAGGAGGATGACACAGGCTGTGAGCACAGCACTGGATTCAGGGCTGGAAATGCAGCCCAGAGATCTTGGGAGGAGCCCAGCTGCAAGAGAGCCCCCCTTCCCTGGGACAGGGAGAGCAGGGGGGAATTTGGGACAGGGACAGGAATTTCCCATGGAAAGGGAGCTCAGGGACTGGAACTGCCCAGGGAGGTTTGGATCCCCATCCCTGGAGTGTCCCAGGAATTCCTGGGGGTGACACTGAATGGAAATCCCTGTGGGAATTGTGAAGTGAGATGGAAACATGGAATTGGGGGAATCCCAGGAGGATTTCCCTGGGAATTGGTTTGGAATTGGAATCTGTGTGTGTGTGGACAGCAGCAGGAATTTCCCCATGGAAAGGGAGCTCAGGGGCTGGAACTGCCCAGGGGGATTTGGATCCCCATCCCTGGAGTGTCCAGGAATTCTTGGGGGTGGCACCCAGAGCTCTGGGGACAAGGTGGGATTTGGCCTCAGGGATCCTGGATTGGGATCCCTGGGAAAGCCAGGACACCTCCCTGGGCAGGGGCAGCAGTGGCTGCAGCACCCAGGAGCTGCTCAGTTCCACCTCCAGCCACCACATCACCCTGGGCTGGGGAAATTGGGAGTGATAAACCGGTGTGTGAGTACCTCGGGTCTGAATTAATCTGCAAAGTTTGTTAGAAATGAAGGTCAGGACTTGAATTGGCAGCAATTAGAATCATTGATATTTTCATGGTATCAGCCTCCTGTTCCTGATTATCGACTTGCATGGTGCTGACACCTCAAAAGTTGGCCCCTCTGACCCTGCTTGGGTTCAGCTCTGCATTCTGTAATGTTGAGGATATGTTCCTGCATTACTTTTTGCAAGCCAGAGAAAATTTGTTCGAGAAAACATCACAGAAAGAAAATGTATATGTAGAAATATATATATTTTTTACATATTTTAATTGAATATTGCGGCCAAGTAAAATACTGATTGGGATTCTGCCTTCTCCAACCTTTGCCACCAACACTTAATGCAATTTATTAATGGTGTTCTGACCTACGGAGGAGCTAACTGGGAGATCAACTTCCAGCACAAACTCCTGGGAATGAGTTTGCCAATATTCAGCTTTTATGGAAAGCAAGGCCAGAGGGCTGATCTGGCAGTGGGGGCCTGGAAGGAAGGAAGGACCATTCCCTGAGATCCCTTCAAGCACAAAGTTGGGATGGTCAGGGAGGAAAATCCAAGAAATCCTTGGTTAAAAACATCCTTTGATACTTGTGCCAGCACAGAAAATCTGTCCTCAATCACTACAAATGTGCCCTCCCTCTGCAGATCCACAGGCTCTGAGCTGCAGGAATCATGGAATTCCCAGAAGAGAGAAGAGGGATGGGCTGAGCATCACCTCAGGGATCCACACACAGAGGAGCCAATTCCTCCCTGATTCCCCCCAAATAACTGCAGAGCCCCAGCACAGCTCAGCTTGGAAGGGACCTCTGGAGATCACCTGGTCCAGACCCCAAATTGGGCTGAAATCAGGATTGGAAATGGACTGAAAACCCAAAAACGTCACCTAACTTTAGTCCAGCTCAGCAGAATGGGGTGTAACAAAACCTGGCCCAGTTTGGTGGATCAAAAACCCATCCCAGTCCTTCCACGGTTTGGGAACCTCCCTGTCTGTCCAGGATGGAGGATTTGCTCCTGTGGGGAACAGTTTCCCCATCCTGCAATCCCCAGCCCCTCTCTCAGCAGCTCAACCTCCCAAATTTAACAAACACAGGGTCCCAGATTTTGGGTGCCTGATAATCCCCCTGGCCAGAGTTTCCCAGTGAATCCCAGACCATGCCAACCCTTCCCCCTCAAGGGGAACTGCAGGTTTCTGGTTTCTCTCCACACCTAAAAATTCCCCAGATTTAAAACACCCAGGAGGGAAAAAAACAAACCAGATCCACGGAGGAAGTGGGAATTTTCCATCCTCTGGTTGCACAGTGAAATGATGGAATGGTAGAACCTTATTTTTTTTTTTTTTTTCTGGTTAATACACCTCAACTCTGACCTTCCTGAAAACCAGGACCTCCTGGGTAATATGGTAATTTAATGTGAGTGCTTATATGCTGATTTCTATGGAGTGGGCTGGCTTGGTGAAATACGAGGTGGTTTACTTTTAAATAGAGCTCAGCTGAGACCTCAAAGGGAACTGGAAACAGGCTTCCAATGGAGAGAGATAAATGCCTAATTTACTGTCCCACTTAATCCAGAGCTTTTTCCTTAAGTCATTATCTCCCATCCCTCATTATTGTGGCAGCAGAGCCATGAAAGACACGTGCACTGAGACCATGATTGGAGCACTTCTGTTTACAGTGGCCACAATTTATCATTGAAACAACTGCAAAGCTCAGCCACGACGGGAAATATTAAAAATAAATAGGATAAAGCCTGGAAGTGCCTGCTCCAGCTCAGAGGTGCCATTACCTGGAGAATACCACACACAAGTGCAGAGCTGGGAATTCTGCCCAGAGCATCAGCCACATGGAAATGTGGGTTGTGGAGGAGATGGGAAGGGAGCAGGTTGAGCATCAAACACTTCAACATCCTTTTCTTCTGGCTGGAATTTGAATATCCTAAGCAAGCAAAGCCACAGCCCCTCTGGGGATGGTGCCACCCCAAAGCTGCTCCTTGGAGAACCTGAGACACCAGGGCAGGATCCAGCAGCTGAAACCTCACTTGCAGAATTCCAGAATCCTTCATGCTGGGATGATCAAATCCCAGCTGTGCCCCATCCCCACCGCTTTCCCTGAGTGCCACCCCCAGGAATTCCTGGGACACTCCAAGGATGGGGATCCAAACCTCCCTGGGCAGTTCCAGTCCATGAGCTCCCTTTCCATGGGGAAATTCCTGTCCCTGTCCCCAAACCCACCCTGCCCTCCCCTGGGGCTGTTCCCTCTCCTCCTGTCCCTGTCCCTGTTCCCAGATCCCAAATCCCCCCGGCTGTGCCCTCCTGGCAGGGAATTCCAGAGAGGGAAAAGATCCCTCGGGATCCTCCTTTGCTGCAGCCTCAGCTCCTTCCCATTTCCCTCAGGAATTCTCCATCCTTTCCCATTTCCCTCAGGAATTCTCCATCCCTTCCCATTTCCCTCAGGAATTCTCCATCCTTTCCCATTTCCCTCAGGAATTCTCCATCCTTTCCCATTTCCCTCAGGAATTCTCCATCCTTTCCCATTTCCCTCAGGAATTCTCCATCCCCTCAGGGTCTCTCCTGTCCCTGACCTGTCCCCAGCCCTGCAGGTTCCCCAGCAGTGCCAGCTCAGGGGACAGTCACTTCCAGGGGCACTGGAGCCTCTGGAAACAAGGAGATGAGGCTGAATAGAACCCCTGAGATTCTCCACACCTCTTCCTTTTCCCACTGCCCCTCTAAAGGGAGCAGTTCCCTTTTGGGAACCCCATCCAGAGGAGGAGCTCAAGTGTCCCAACATTCCAAATGTGCCCATAAATTAAAATAATCGCAATTAAAAAATATATTAAAAGTTTGGATCACCTCAGGGCCCCAGTAACTGGGCTGTGATGTGATTCCACCTGGGATTCACTGAGGGACATTTCAGTGCAGCCTCTCCCTCAACACAACTTCATTTGCATCCCAGAAATTCCATCGCTTTGCACACTTCAAAACAAAGCAGTGGTGAAAAAAAAAAAATAAATAATAAAATCACAACTCCATCACCAAATGGCTTTTGAGGATGTGAGGTTTGAACCCTGGGAAATGTCTGGGGGTGCCCCACGCTGCAGGAGGAGCTCTCTGGGATCACCTTCCACACAAACCCCGCTCGGAATCCGCACGGGCTGAGCATGCAAATGAGCCAGTTAATTTCTTGCAAATTCCCCATTAATTGTTACTCTTTATCAGTTCCACTCTCAGTGTCAGATGTGTCAGGGCCACTCCTTGGCACGCTAGGAGCAGATGTTGTGAGAGAAGTGGAGTGTAAATATTTATGGGTTAAAAGGAGAGACTTTGGAATGTGAAGATCTCTCCTGACGCTGCCCCAGCCCATCCTTCTCCACGGGCTTGTTTTGGAGACAGACAAATGCTTTATATGCACATGAATCAACTGACACTTGCAAATTCGCCTTCTCCAGCTCAAAATATCAAATATTTAACACATGCAGAGCTAGAACAGAAAATATTGTTTTCCAGGAAGAGTTGTGCTCTTTATTTTCAGCAAGTCTGGCATTTCATTCACTCCTCTCCTGGTTTTTGCACAATGCAGGCACTTGGCACTTTCCAAAATCAGGCCCAAAGTTCCTGAGCTGGGAGAATGGAAAGTGAAGATCTCCAAGTGGGTCCCACTTGGCAGCCCTGGCTGGAGAATTGCAGATCATGAAATCCTAACCCAGCACGAGAATTCTTCCTCCTGGCATCAGAGAGGAGAAATCCCAGCCTGGTGAGAGATCTGGGTGGAATTCCTGCCTGGAAAAGTGGGGAAGGGCTGGGCTGGAATTCCCAGAGCAGCTGGACCCCTGGAATTTCCCAGTCCAGGCTGGACTTTGGGGTTTGGAACAACTGGGAGAGTGGGAGGTGTCCCAGCATGAGATTCTCACACCCAAACCATCCCACATGACAAACCTGCTGCACGGGCAGGGAGGGAGGAAAGTTTCAAACTGCTATGCAACAACTAAAAAAAAAATTACTAAAGTAGTTTACTTTAGTTCTAGCAAATATTTCACTTCCAAGAAACAGAGAAATCACATCATGAAGCATTTTATTTTAGCTCGTACTCTGTCTCGCTTCTCTCAGGTTTTCACTGATTTGGGAAAAAAACCCCATAACAAAAACATTCATTCACTGACTTTGCTGCTTTGTAATGAATACAGGAAAATCATTAAATCTCCCAAAATTAAATATAAAATTTAAATGTAACTTAAAATTAAAATCCTAAAATTCAGTTTTTGTGTATGAAGGGTATCCAAAGAACAGAGAGCAGAAACTGTATCCAAGCATCCCTCTGCCATTCTGCCCCACTTCCTGCTGGAATTTCCAAAAAAATTTAAATTGGGTGAGTTAATCTCCAAGACATCACAGCAGAAAAATGCAGTTAACCCTTTTTTTCCTTTGAGAGAGAAGGAAATCTGGAATCCAAGAACACTGGAGTTGTTTCCCGTGTGCCAGAGCAATCACAAACAGGGTCTGTGGACATGGGAGCAGGGCAGGAGCTCCACCACTCTTCTGATTTATTATTGCAGGGGTTTGAAGGCACGAAATCTGCAATATTTGCAACCTGGTGGCCTTCAGCTCCCAGGAAGAGGAAGGATGAGAGAGGAAGGGCAGGCAGTGGAGGGGCTCTGTGACATTTGCATTAATTACAGCCCAATTCAATTCCTGGGCAGCTGCAAAGTGCAGGGGCTCCCACTGAAACCTCCTCCAGCACCCACCACCATGCTGACAGAAATCTGTTTGCTTAGACACAATTTCAAAATCCTTAAAGATTTCCCGTGGCCAAATTTTGGGGAGCCAAACTTTTTTTTTTTGGCTGAGTTTGGGAAGCCTGAACATCAATACCCTGTGGACACTGCTGAAGGCTCACGGGGGACCTAACTAGGTTTTTCCACAGAATTTTGACTTTTTGTAGCTCCAGCCAGGATCTTTCCCAGGCTGGGAATCTTTCTCAGAGACAAAACAAGAAAAGGTGGAAAGAAAACACAGATGGACACCATTGAGCTGTGTGATATTTTGCACGAAGCATGTTTTCAAAGAGGTGTTGCCCTCTTTGACCAATGAGCCTTTTCTAGTTTGTTTTTTGTGATCTCCCTTCTATAAATGTCGTGGCTTTTCAATAAATCACCCCTCCTGGCTGATTGGAAGTTGTGCTGCTGTATTCTTTCACCACTTCCCTGCCTTAGAGCACACTGCCCCAACTTCTCCATCCGAGTTCAGGGTTCTGCCCCTCTTTGGGCCACTCCAGCTCTGTGTGTGCAACAAGTGCAAAAGGCTCCCTCCAGCGAGCTCAGCTCTATTGATCAGGTTTAATTATCCCCATTTCTGGAGGCTTCTCGAGGTGCTGGGCTCAGGCTCGGCGTCACCACGTTGGGCAGTGATTAAATGAATAAATATCCGGCCATGGGTATAAATGACCTATCCTGGGGGACAAGGGCCATTATTCACCCAGCATAATGCACCTCAAGGAACGCCACGGAATTAATCAGAGCCCTGCAAAACCTGACATCTGAGCAGAGATTAAAAGAATCGGGGCTGTTTATCCTAAAAAAAGAGCACTTAGGGGAGGACGCGATAACAATTTTCAAGTGTGGCGACAGCTGTAGGGGAGACGGAAGGAAAATCAGTTTTTTGTGGTTTTGGTGGATTGGGGGGAAGGAAAAAAAAAGGATTTAAATTGCCACGAGGGAGATGTAGGGGGGAAAAAATGGATTTAAATTGCCACGAGGGAGATGCAGAGGGAAAAAAAAACCCAAACAAACAGCATGGGAGAGTTAAGCACTGGATTAAGTTTCTTGGGAATTCCTAGGAGTGGGGAGTGGGGCATGCCCAGCCCACCAGCAGGAGCTGGGCTGGAAGGCAGCCCCATAACATCCCCTGGTGCTTTTGCAGCCAGGTTTTCCTGTGAGCCACACAGAAGCTCACTCTATTGGAGAGGAGTAGAATGTCTTGCTAATTGAATGTCAAAGCAATTAAAGTGGGTATAGACTTCTCTCAACATTATCTTGACTTGATAAAATAAAGTTGTTTTGACAACGCTCGCTGACAATTCCTGATTTTCAAGCGCAGCGATTTTTCTCCAGGCAAGACACGGAAAATGCTGAGACTTTGCAGTGAATCTTCCAAGGAAATGCAGAACCATTATTCTCAGAGTAAGCCTATTAGACAGAACTAATGGGCGATTTTCAAGGGATTGCCATGATCACAGCCACCTGTACCTGGAGCTCCTTCCCCTCCCAGCTCCCCAAACTGCACACAGAGCCCTCCTGGTGCTCTGTGATGTTCAGGGTGCAGCCCTCAGGATGGTCCCCACAGCCCTGAGCACTGGCATCCAAACCTGGCTGCAGCTGTCCGTGCTTGACAGTCAAGATGCACAAACAAAGAGAAAAAAAAAAAATCCATAAATAGAATTTTGTCACTATTTCCTGCATTTGGTCTTTTTCCATCATCTTCTCTCCAGACCTATTCCAGTGTTCCTCCTCCTCACCCAGGTGCTGTGGGTCAGGAAATTTGGCCTTGGCCAGGGAAAACTCCAGCAATGCAACACAAAAAGAGAAGAAACTTGTGGTGAAATTACTCCTCCTCATCCAGGAAAACGAGGAATTCCATGTGGATCCCACAGCAGCTCAGCCTCATTCCCACTGACATCAATGGCCAGGAGCAGATACAAACACCTCGAGCAAAGCTCACATAGAGCAATTCCCCTCCAAAAATGGGATTTTGATGTGCAGGGAATTCCTGAAGCTCTGGACCTTGGTACCAGCCCTCATTTCACCCACAGTCCCTGCCCAGCTGCCCTTTGAGCCAGGGGAAAATTGTGGTTCCAAGGAGGAACAGCTCGGAATCCCAGCATCATTTGGGCTGGGAAATACCCTCTGAGCCCAAGCCCAGCCCTGCCCAGGCCACCAGGGTGGTTTTTAACACACCCTGCAAACAAAAGCTGTTTGTAACCTCCAAACTCATCCTCCCAAAGGCAGAAATCTGGGAAGGGGAGGAGGGAATGAAGTGAAAATCTGAGAAGAGGTTTTGCTAAGAGGCACAAATTTGACACAAGATGAGAATTGTTTGTAAGTTCCTCCTGAGTTTGGTAAGTTGTGTTAAGCAGGGGCATTTATGGATTCTGTGAGCAATCTTTGACCTTTGCAAATTCTATTTCCAGAGCTCTGGGCTTGCACCTTTCCCCAGCATGGCCTGGGCAAGAGGAAAAATCACTGTTTTTATTTATTGTCGTGCTTTTTGCTGTCGTTTTGCATAAGTGCCCTGCTAAAGGCAGCTCTGTGTTCCCAGCACCTGCACTCAGGGAGGAGCCAGCACTGCCCAGGGAAACTGGGAATGTTTGGAAATGTCCCTGCCCATGGCACTGGGGGGGGAATTTAAGGTCCCTTCCAACACCAGCCAGTCTGGGATTGCCAAAAAAAAAACCTCATCCAAGTCAGGGTAAAATCCTGTGCACAATGATTGGTGTCACTCAGCTGGAAAACACAGGAGAGCATTGCAAGGATTTGGGAATGAGGGAGCAGGGAACCATCCAGAGACACCCTCAGCTCTGCTGGGGCTGGGAGTGCCACCAGTGTCACCCAGTGTCACCCAGTGTCACCCACAAAACCCTGGATGTCTGGCAAAGGAAAAATAAAAATCAGCTGCATTTGGAAAATCTGCTTAGAAACCCAACATTTTGTGGTTTTTGGAGTGTGAGACCACACATGGTCACTCACAGCTTTCTGCTTCTGTGCCCTTTGCACCAGATATTGCTAAATACAACACTAGCTTTAAAAAGAAAAGAAAAGAAAAGAAAAAAAAACCCCAAAAAACAAAACAAAACAATAACAAAAAAACCCCAACCAAACAAAAAAAAAAAAAAAAACAAACCCAAAAAAACCCAAAAAAACCACAAAAACCCCCCAAAAACAAAGAGCCAAAAAAAAAAAAGAAAATACAAACCCCTCACCAAAATACAAACCACTATAATTGGTTTTGGTTTGTTTTGTTTTGTTTTTTTTTGTTTTGTCTTTGTTTTTTCTGGTTGGTTTTTTGTGGGTTTTTTTTTTTCTTTAATTCAAAAGGAATTCATATTAAAAATAATTTAAAATAGCATCTAAGACACACTTTTTTCCCTGATCCTGTTTTTCATTTTGCAGCCCTGCCAAGAGCCACTGCTGGGGACTGGGGTGGCAATTAGATGATTTTTGAGGCCCCTTCCAGCCCATTCTGTATGTCCACAATTCCCACAGCACCTGCTCCCCCCCAGAGCTGAAAAAAACAGCCAAAAACAGCCAAAACCAGCCAAAACCAGCCAAAAACAGCCAAAAACAGCCAAAAACAGCTGAAAACAGCCCCAAAACCAGGAATTAAGGACCCAGAGCTCCACACGGGTGGAACCCCACAAGAGCAGGGGGATTTTTGCAAATCAGTCAGCAAATCAACTAATAATATTGGAAAAAATTAATTTAAAATTTTTTAATTAATTTTTAATTAATTTTAAGGAAAAAACTCTTATTCTTAATGAATGTGCAGTTGTATTTATCCTAATTCATGATTCCCAAACCAAGTTTATTCCTTTCTCCATCCATCTCCACAAACACTCAGCCATGAGATCTCAGCCTTTTGCCCCCTCTCTGTTTCAGAATTCCCAAATTTCGGGGTGTTTCACACCCTCTCCTTGCAGGGAACCCGAGTTGATCCAACTTTTGTGTTCCCAGGCTGCAGCACCGAGCCCAGGCTGCTCCCACAAATCCAGAGCAGCTCCTCTGATATTAAAGGTGTTGGTCTGGACTTAGACCAGAGCAAACGAGAGCACAGCCTGACCTTTTCTCTCCTTCCTTTCTCACCTCCTGATGGTCTTTTTTTTAATAGAAAAGATAAAATATTTGTAAAACCAAGGAAATCCCTCAAATACCATGTAAATTCCCCTTCTAATTTTCCCAGATTCATTTTGAGACTCCTTAAAAAAAAAAAAAGAAAAAAGGAAAAAAAGAAAAAAAAAGTAAACTGCAAAGAGAAACTTCCAGCAGTTTCCCCCTTGGTCTCTGCTTTTCTGTGGCTTTCCTGAAATGCCCCATTCAGGGATTTGGGATGGGGATGCTGTTTTGGGATTGTTCTTGTGTCCCAGCCAGCCCCTTCCCTTCCCACCTGAGCATTTCCTGTGGATTCCCACAAATTCAGGTAAAGAAAATACACTTTTTTTATTTGTTTGTATTTATTTGTCTATTTTCTCTCTATCCAATCCTGTATTTTTAACTCCCTCTTTTCCCAAAGCTCCCAGGGCTTCTTGTTTGGCATTTGCTTATCCGTGTCCTTAGAATTGCACTAAGTGGATTAATATTTCAGATTCGTTGTGTCATTTAAAGTTATTAACAAGCCCAGCTCCTCTGACATGAGTGAAAGCTAAAGATAAAAACACTTCTGTTCTCTGCCTCAAACAAAGTCCTTCTGCTGGAATCAAAAAGTCCCACTTTCATTTGTGTCATTTTTGTGGGGCCAGTAATCACAGCAGAGCAGCATTTCTAACTTTTGAGTCATCAGCAGCACAAGTAAAGCTTTCACAAATTGCAATAATTCCTCATCAAGGCTTCCCTATAGAGAAAAAAACCACAAATTAACACAGTGTCACGTATCAGAGCTCTAACAGTGCTGCAGAACATTTTTGGGGAATAAAGGGGATTGTGGAAAACAAAGCAGGTCATCTGACAGAAAGAGGAGAGGGAAATGGAGCCACAGTTCTGCAGCAGCTCCAGGCACTCCTGGAATTCTGCTGGAGCAGAAGAAACCTCCTCCATTCACAGGCTGCCAGCTTTTCCACAAAAAAAAAAAAAAAATTAAATAAGAAAAAAAAAAAATGGAAAAACCACAGGAAAAGCTGCTCCTGAGTAGGGGGCTCCAAATTTGCTCCTTTCTGAGTCTGCCTTGGCAAAAAAGAAATTGGAGTTCTGGCAACTGTTTTGCACTACAAATGTTTCTGCACCTCCTCCTAAAATCTGTGTCCAGCCAGGATTACAGGGCAGAGAAAGGGTTTTATTAAATATTACATTTTCTGTGGTTTGTGTAATTGGGAGTTTGTCAGAGTCTCAGTAAATCAGCAGCTCAGAATCTGTGGATTAGGATAATTCTGTATTTTATTGGATCTCCACCAGGCTCTGCATCCATCACAAACCTTCTCCTACCCCAGCAGTTAAGGGGAATTTGTGGCAACAATCCCCATGAGAGGCACACAGAGAAGTGAAAAACTCTTTGCTGCCCACAGAGACAAAAAAGAGAGACAAAAGCCCCAGTGGGGCAAAGCCAGACCTGAAATTAACCCTGCTCTGGGACAGCCCTGGGATCCTCCAGTTCCAGGTCTGCACTGCCCTTTCCAAGCAATTTGCAAGAATGAAGGGCAAAAATAGGTTTTCACATCCCCAGAAGTGAAACCTCTTCCTTAAAATGTCGATTTGTTGTGGCAAAAGAGAAACTCGGGTTGGTTTTCACCCATTTTGTGCCCCAGCCAGCCTGGAACCCATCAGGGCTGAGCTGCTCCTTTATTCCCTGCCAGGGTGAGGGGGGAATGTGGGAAGGTCCCATTTCCTCACCAACCTGAGCAGCCACAGGGAGAAACCCAGAAATGAACAGGAGGAGAAAGAGATAAACCCAGAAATGCACAGAAAGGGGAAGGGAGAAACCCAGAAATGAACAGGAGGGGAAGGGAGAAATCCAGAAATGCACAGAAAGGAGAAACCCAGAAATGAACAGGAGGAGAAAGAGATAAACCCAGAAATGCACAGAAAGGGGAAGGGAGAAATCCAGAAATGAACAGGAGGAGAAGGGAGAAATCCAGAAATGCACAGGAGGAGAAGGGAGAAATCCAGAAATGCACAGAAAGGAGAAACCCAGAAATGGACAGGAGGAGAAGGGAGAAATCTAGAAATGCACAGGAGGAGAAGGGAGAAACCCAGAAATGCACAGGAGGAGAAGGGAGAAATCCAGAAATGCACAGAAAGGGGAAGGGAGAAACCCAGAAATGGACAGGAGGAGAAGGGAGAAATCCAGAAATGAACAGGAGGAGAAGGGAGAAATCCAGAAATGCACAGAAAGGAGAAACCCAGAAATGAACAGGAGGAGAAAGAGATAAACCCAGAAATGCACAGAAAGGGGAAGGGAGAAACCCAGAAATGCACAGAAAGGAGAAAGAGATAAACCCAGAAATGCAAAGAAAGGGGAAGGGAGAAACCCAGACATTCAGGAGAGGAGAAGGGAGAAATCCAGAAATGCAAAGAAAGGAGAAAGAGATAAACCCAGAAATGCACAGAAAGGAGAAAGAGATAAACCCAGAAATGGACAGGAGGAGAAGGGAGAAAGCCAGAAATTCAGGAGAGAAGAAGGGAGAAATCCAGAAATGGACAGGAGAAGGGAGAAATCCAGAAATGCAGGAGAGGGGAAGGGAGAAAGCCAGAAATGGGGATGCTCTGAGCAGCTCCAGGAAGGGAGCTCAGACACAGCAGGAATTGGGAAGGATAAGGATTTGATTTCTGTATTTGTATAACAGAAAGATCTTTGAATGCAGAATCTGAAGAAGGAATAGAAGTGACAGCAAGTTTTGATATAGAAGACAAGAATTGCTGGATAACTAAAAAGGCAGAGGCTGTGTTAGTGAGTTGGAAGGGGTTTTAATGGCTCAGAGCAAAGGATAAACCCACCTCAAACAGAAAATGTTTTTACCAAGCAAAAAAGATTTCACAGGCAAACAAGAAAACCAATGTTGCAAGTAGAAAAAAAAAAATCTCAGAATTTTTCACTGCAAGAAATCTGAAAAACAGCTTCTAGCTTAAACTGTAACTTTTTGTGATTGGAGAATAGTAACATGAATATATGTTAGTTATGACAGGCTATAGGTAATAGCAAAGGTATTGATTGGTTGTTATCTATTAAAAGAAAAGTAAATAATGCATTGTAACAGAACTAAAATTGGCTTCAGGTGGCACCTGTGGGCTGGGCTCTGTCACCCACAACCCATGAATTGTTGAATCCTCTGGAGACAATAAACAGCATTTTAAATAATAAATAAATAGATTGCTGAATCATCTGGATACAATAAACAGCATTTTAAAAATAAGCAGCATTTTAAAGAGCCAATCTGGAGTCCCATCCCTTGTTTTGTCTCTTACAAGGGGGGAATTCTGCACTTCTTGTCCATCCCAACCAAAATCCAGCAGCCTCATCACCTGATTTTCCCCTTTGAAGCCTGGGAGTTGTTCTTTTCCTGCCAAACTCACAGTTCCAGGGAATCAGCTCCACCAGCCCAGTGCAGGAGGAGCAGAGCAGCTGAGAGTCAAACCCCTGGCAGGGAGAAGAACCCTGAGAAAATCTTCACAAGTGGATCCAAAGAAATTCCCTTGGATTTACTCTCTTTTTGGCAAAGCAAAATAGTGATAGCAAAAATCAACATGGCTTAATTTTATTTATTTTGTAATTCTAGAGCTACTTTTTCAATGAAACCTAAAATGTAAAAAAGTTTGGTATAAAATAATGAAATGAAAAGGAAATTGCCTCCAAAAGGGCAGAGATTTTCCAGACAGGTTCCAGGGATGCTCCCAGGCCTGGATCCAACTTCTGGGCACCTGCACCTTCCCTAAACTAAACACAGGAGTTAAGACCCAGAACTCCACAACTACCCCACCAGAGGAGGAGATTTTTACAAATCAGTCAGTAAATAAACTAATAATATGGGAAAAATATTAATTCTGAATTTTTAAATTAGTTTTTAATTAATAATAATGAAAAAAAGGGACGTGGAGCAAAAGGGACATGGAGCCCACAGAAAGGGGACATGGAAGAAAAGGGGATATGGCACAAAAAGGGACACTGAGAAAAAGGGACATGGAGCTTATGGGAAAGGGGACATGGAGCAAAAGGGACATGGAGCAAAGGGGACATGGAGCCCACGGAAAAGGGGACTGAGCAAAAGGGACACAGCACAAAAGGAAAAGGGACATGATGCAAAAATGGACACTGCACCCACAGAAAGGGACATGGAGGAGAAGAACATGAAGGAAAGGGACACTGTGGCCAAGGAAAGGGATTGGAAGGAAAGGGATGTGGAGGAAAAGGGACATGGAGGAAAAGGGACACGACAGAAAAGGGGACATGGAGCCCACAGAAAGGAGGATGGAGCAAAAGGGACATGGTGCAAAAGGAGAAGGGACATGGTGCAAAATGGACACTGTGGTGATGGAAAGGGACATGGAGGAGGAAAAGGACATGGAGGAAAAGGGACATGGAGGAAAGGGACACTGTGGCCAAGAAAAGGGACTTGGAGGAAAAGGGACACAGAGGAAAAGGGACACGGTGCAAAAGGAAAAGGGACATGACACAAAAGGGACACTGTGCCCACGGAAAGGGACATGGAGGAAAAGGGACATGGAGGAAAAGGGACATGGAGGAAAAGGGACACTGTGGCCAAGAAAAGGGACTTGGAGGAAAAGGGACATAACAGAAAAGGGGACACAGAGGAAAAGGGACACTGTGGCCAAGAAAAGGGACATGGAGGGAAAGGGACACAACAGAAAAGGGACACAACAGAAAAGGGACACAACAGAAAAGGGACACAATGCAAAAGGAAAAGAGACATGGAGGAAAAGGGACACAACAGAAAAGGGGACGTGGAGGAAAAGGGACACGGCACAAAAGGGACACAGTGCCCACGGAAAGGGACATGGAGAGAAAGGGACACGGGGGAAAAGGGACACGGGGGAAAAGGGACACAAGGGACAAGGGGACACGGCGCCAGGGAGCAGGAGGAGCCCCAGACGCTCCCAGCCCGGTAACGTGGCAGGCAGCGCAAACGCAGCAATTACCAGAATTTCATTTTCATTAACTAATAAACCCAGGAAAACAATTTGAGTATCTGAATGTCATTTTTCAAAGGAAAATAAACTGTAAACATTTGAATAACATCACAGCAGGGATAATATACCTAAGGAAACCTATTGAAATATGCTGGAGAATTCCTCCTCTTTCATCACATTAAAACTGCAATTGACTGTAAACCTCCTACCACTCTCCGCTGAGACTTTAATTGTAAAGATTCCTGTTACACATCATATTAGAATTTAGTTAAAATTGTAGAACACATTATTTCCAATCAGACAGCCAACCATCACTCACAAAGATTTTTAAAAAGGTGATTAATAATTCATCTCAGATAAGGAAAAGATCTATATTTATACCATCTTCTCAGCCACCATAAACTACCTGACAATTGTTCAGTAATGATGCCCAGTAAATTCTTTAAAATGGTAATTTGTCATTCTGTCACTTCATTTGTGACCTAAAATTCCTCACTTGAGGCATCATCAAATAAATTAATCACTTTCCAGGATCCATTTCTCTGTTCTGCACGTTATTATGCCCAGGCTCTCTTGTGTTTCTCTTCATTTACATATATTTAATGGCTCAGCAGTGGTTCACTATGGCACATAACGCACACATCTCATTACAGGTGAAATATTCTAACTGCCACTATCACTGGGAAAGAAAATAACTCTCCCAATTTAATTTTCCTGATGTAACAAAACCATGATTCTTCACTATGAAATGTTGATGCCATCCATCAGTCACAATCAATAAAATCATCATGGAAGTACGCCTTCTCCAGCATCATCCCCTCAGCCTGGGATTATTTGAGGGAGGTAATTAAACTCATAATATGTAATGAATGTAAATGAAGAAAAAACCCCCGTGTTCTCCCTCTAACTACGCTTATTTTACTGCTTTGATTTAAAGTATTTTTACATCTCCCAATCTATGAAATACACAAAGCCCTGAAGGAAAGGCATCACAAGTACAGTAAGCATCAATCAATACATATAATGACTAATTAAAAAGGAACATATTTTAACATTAAAAACCCACCAAATGCTGTTATTTATCGATTTTTCATTTAAAATGATGCATTCCCCCTGGACTAATATATTTGCTGTCTTTCTGAAATATAGATTACAGGACACTAATTTTAGATACTTTCGCTTTGCTGCTAAAAAAAAAAAAAAAACACACCCTAAAGTGATTTTGTGTGTCCCTCATCCCTCAGAAGCATTTAAAAATCCCAGATACCCAGACATGCAAACTACTCCTGTGCTGGAGAGAAAAACCTTAATCATTGCAGTCTCATCTCTGTGCCTGAGCTCATATAAGTCAAGAATGGAAACAGGCACTTAGAAATGATAACTTTGAAAGAAGCACACACAAAAAAAACAAAAAAAAAAAAGGGTTTAGAGAAGTGTTTTGCCATAAATACAAAAAGGCATCATCTCTCTTGTAAATGTTTGGGTTTTATTTAAAAGCTCAATGAATGATGCTCCTCTTGTGGTGGGGAATGCAAAAGGGTCCAAAATCCAAGTGGCCTCTCCATCCTGGAGCACGGGGGGTGTGGAGCATCCTCCACGAGGAGGATTTCCCTGAAAACGAGGGATGATCCCTCAAACCTTCCCTTCAGGGGTTATTCCATCCCCTCACAGGGGAATCCCTCCCACTGAGCAGGGGGGAAAGGGGATGTGGAGAACGTGGGACCTGGCTGAAGGGGATGCTGCTGGTCCTGATAAAAAGCTCTTTTCCAGCCCTGAGTTATTCTCCACCCCCAAAGAGATTTGCTAATGCAGGTCCAGGGGCAGGGGAGGGGAGCAGCAGCTCCATCCCTGGGGGAACCAGCCCTGCAGAGCCTTTGGGTCAGGATGGAACAGGTGAAACCTCTGGGAAAGTGAAGTTTGGAAAGGCTGAGATAAAGCCTGGGGAAAGAACACACACCAGGAAAGAATTCTTTGTGGGAAGTATTAACCCCCAGCTGTGCATGAAACTTCTGCACCACATAAAGGAACTGCCGGCAGGGGAGCTGGGGTTATAAAAAGCCCTAAAATGTGTGGGTTTATTTTATTTTAAAGGGGATTTTTCCAGCATGGAGGTGCAGGGAGGTGGGGCACCCACCTGAGCAGGGCTGGGGTATCACAGCCAGCAGGGATTGAGGGGTCCTTAAAAAGGGACAGCAAACAGCTGCAGCCTGAAAAATCCCAGGCCTCAATCCCATTATTTGGAGAATATTTCCTTTTGTTTTCTGGGCTGTTCCTCTGTGCAGCCTTGGGAGAGGGAATGGGAGCCCCACAACCCCAGAGATCTTTGGCTTGGGAGGGACATGAAAACCACCCCATGGCAGCCCTGAGCAGGGCAGGGACAGCAATTAATTAGTGCAATTAGTGCCCAGAGCACTCTGTCCTGTGCCAGGCACCCAGGGGTGGCAGGGAAATGTGAGTGATGCTGCTCAGCAGCTCTGTGCCCTTCAGCATTTTCCTTCCCAGCCCTGTTTGAGGCCAGCAGCTCCTCTGAGCCCTGGGAAAAGGGGAAAACAGGGAGAAGGGAGGGACCAGGTAAATACAGAAATAAATAAATCAGCTCCCCCGTGCCCTTCCTCTATCAGAGGGAACAGAATCACAGAGTTACAACACGTTGTTCCTGTGTTGTTCCATTAACCTCTTGAGCTGGGACAGGGAGCAAGGCTCTCCTGGAGTTTATTGCCAGGAATGGAGAATTTCTCCAGGGAATCGTGTCCTGCAGCCTCCAGGATTATTCCAGCTGTACAGGGGCACAAACCCCAGCTCCCCACAGCTCCTCTGGGAACCTCACAGGGAAGAGATTTCCCACACCAGCCACCCACCCTAACCCTGCTCTCTGCCTCCTGAGCCATTCCCTGGCTTTTCCATTTTTTTTCCCCAATAACTGCTGCTGTGTGAGGCCCCTGAAGGCACCAGAAGCAGCAGCTTCTCCTCACAGCCAGGATAAACTCGCCCATAATGTCTTGTGAGGGGACCATGATTCATTTTTACAGCTCGTCAGGTGGCTTTGTGAGGAATATTGTGGTTTATACATGAAAAGTCTGTTACCTGCAGTATTTGTACTCCTTAAATTCTTTAATTCCTGCTGAGATCCCCAGCAGATGCCAGAGTGCACAGGGGGGTGAAGATGTTGTGCAACAGGATCAGCATTAAGTTCAGTCTGGCAGCTCTGCTCTGCTGCTGGAAATGACTTTAGCACCAATTAGGGGAGGCACATTTCAATATTGTTTCCTGTTTGGAATTACACCCAGCTTTCTGCTTGCCATTTTAATTCTGATGAGTTTATTCTTTTTAAAGCATTTTGCCTGGTGAGAACTCCAAATGTGCCAAAGGCAAAGCAACAATGGAGCAGGTGAGGGTGTGAAGGGTCAAAGCAGTGATGTGGATTCTGTCAGCTGGGGGATTCTGCTCTGGGTCTTGCCCCTGTGGTTTCCCATGACTTGCCACAGCCTGGCTGCCACTAGCCCACACCTTCTGCCCCTTCACAGCTGCTCCCAGCCACAATAAAATCCTCCAACACAATTGTGCCCAGCAAACACAGCCCTGGTTGTGTTCGTGGGCAAAGTCTCCCAGACAGGAATGCCACCACCCCTGCTGCTGCCCACGGGAGGTTTCCAGTAAATCCCACCCAAAAAATCCCACCCAAACTGGGCTGGCCTCCTCTGGGGCAGAGCTGGGAGCCAGCAGAACCAACCCCACCAGGATGGGCTCTGCTCCCAGCCTGGGAGCCAGGGAATGAACCAGCAGAGGAGCCCAGGGATGGGCTGCACCTGGGGTGATGAGTCTGCACCTCTGCACACCTGTAAAGGGTTAACTGCACCACCTCATTAGAGGCTTGTCTTCATTTTCTTCTGTCTTCTTCATGTTTTTGACCCTGACTTTGAGTGAGACAAATATCTGATTTGGGTTCAGTTGTTTATTAAATCTTATCTAAAGTAAAGAGAGTTCTGCAGCACTTCCAACCACCAGCTAAAAGTGAGCAAAGTGGAGCTGAATCCAGCTGGTTACAAGGTCTGTTAAAGCTAAACAACCTAATAAAGAACTAACATCTATATTAGTTACACTTTTGACCCAATAACCAAACTCCTGTGACCCTCAGTGCAGCACTGACTGTCCAAGCAAAAACCATTACCTGAAATCGTGGAGGAGGAAAAAGACAGAAAAAGAGGCAACATCCAAAATCCTCCATCTTGTCCCCTACCCATTACTAAATTATAAAAACCCCAAGTTCCAAACCCTTCACCACGGGATATTACACACTTCTATTCAGACTACACAGCAGTGATTTTAACTCTATTACTTAATTTTGGAAGCCTTCAAGTCCACGGCAGTGTTCCTTTGGGGGTCAGTGTCAGAAGGCACAGAAAGGTCAAAACTGGCAGAGATCAGGGAGTTTCCAACATCCCTGCAGTGGCTCTGGAGACAGTGACCAGGAGATCCATCCATCCATCCATCCATGGATCCATCCATCCATCATCCATCCATCCATCCATCCATCCATCCATGGATCCATCCATCCATCATCCATCATCCATCCATCCATCATCCATCCATCCATCATCCATCCATCATCCATCCATCCATCCATCCATCATCCATCCATCCATCATCCATCCATCCATCATCCATCCATCATCCATCCATCCATCCATCCATCCATCCATCCATCCATCATCCATCCATCATCCATCCATCCATCATCCATCCATCCATCCATCCATCCATCATTCATCCATCATCCATCCATCCATCCATCCATCCATCCATCCATCCATCATCCATCCATCATCCATCCATCCATCCATCCATCCATCCATCCATCCATCATCCATCCATCCATCATCCATCCATCATCCATCCATCCATCCATCCATCATCCATCATCCATCCATCCATCCATCCATCCATCCATCATCCATCCATCCATCATCCATCCATCATCCATCCATCCATCCATCCATCCATCCATCCATCCATCCATCCATCCATCCATCCATCCATCATCCATCCATCCATCCATCCATCCATCCATCCATCCATCCATCCATCCATCCATCCATCATCCATCCATCCATCATCCATCCATCATCCATCCATCCATCCATCCATCCATCCATCCATCCATCCATCCATCCATCCATCCATCATCCATCCATCCATCCATCCATCCATCCATCATCCATCCATCCATCCATCCATCCATCCATCCATCCATCCATCCATCCATCCATCCATCCATCCATCCATCCATCATCCATCCATCCATCCATCCATCCATCCATCCATCCATCCATCCATCCATCCATCATCCATCCATCCATCATCCATCCATCCTCATCCATCCATCCATCCATCCATCCATCCATCCATCCATCCATCATCCATCCATCCATCCATCCATCATCCATCCATCCATCCACCATCATCCATCAATCCATCCATCCATCATCATCCATCCAATCCATCATCCATCCATCCATCCATCCATCATTCCATCATCCATCCATCCATCCATCATCCATCCATCCATCCATCCATCATCCATCCATCCATCCATCATCCATCCATCCATCATCCCTCCATCATCCATCCATCCATCATCCATCCATCCTCCATCCATCCATCCATCCATCCATCATCCATCCATCATCCATCCATCATCCATCCATCCATCATCCATCCATCCATCCATCCATCCATCATCCCTCCATCCTCCATCATCCATCCATCCATCCATCCATCATCCATCCATCCATCCATCCATCCATCCATCATCCATCCATCCATCCATCCATCCATCCTCCATCCATCCATCCATCCATCCTCCATCCCTCCTCCATCCCTGCATCCTCCAGCAGCTGCCCCTGGCAGGGCTGGCACAGCCCCAGCCCATCGATCTGCCTGACTGCTACATCTGTTCTGTGAGAAAACATACATTCTGCCTCCAGTACAACCACTGTAATTAAAAATTAACATGCATTAATTGTTGGAGCTGATGTAAACAGCTGATGTTCCACTTAGCCCTGTCTTCTGTACATATCATTAGGCAAAGCCAAATATTGTTAAGTAAACAGGCAACACTTACAAGAAGAAATAGGAAACTAATTCCAACTAAATAAATTGACAACCCCGTGCAAGTCATATTAAAACAGTCGGGATAATTATTAGGCTAGCGGACGAACAGAGGGAAAATCATGGAAGACATATTTAATTGTTTGAATCTCATCTCACTAAATGTCTTTAGGCACAGTGTGAAACACAATTTAACCGGGGTGTGCAGGCAGCAGGATGTGCAATATACTGGGGGAATAAAAATACAAGTTGGAGTTTGACGCGCAGGTAAAACAAATAACTTGTGAAACGCAGCAATTTCCACCAAGTGCTTCAGGAGCAGCTGCTCTCCCGAGAAAGCCAGGCTGGCGATGCAAGGCAAAGGCTTTTCCTCGCTCAGGCACATCTGCAGCGTGGCTCCGGGAGCAGAGCCGCTCCGGGAGCCGCTGCCCCTGGCACGGCTGGTATTTAAATGTCAGAGCCGCCGCCATGCGCTCGGGGAGGGCGGCAGAGCCAGGCCCCGGCGCTGCGGGCTCAGATCTCGGGCTGGAGCTGCTTTGCCTGGGGGTGGCAGCTGCGGTACCCCCAGGCTGCTGCTGCGCCGCCAGGATGGAACCAAGGGCGCTCCCGGGCAGCGAGCTCTGCCAGCACGGCAGCGGCGTCCTCCTGTGCCACCCTGTCACCCGGGCTGGCCGTGCCACCACGGGATGGCTGTGTCACCACGGGATGGCTGTGTCACCACGAGATGGCTGTGTCACCACGGGATGGCTGTGTCACCCCCGGACTGGCTGTGTCACCACGGGATGGCTGTGTCACCACGGGATGGCTGTGTCACCCCCGGACTGGCTGTGTCACCCGGGATGGCCGTGCCACCACGGGATGGCTGTGTCACCACGGGATGGCTGTGTCACCCCCGGACTGGCTGTGTCACCACGGGCTGGCTGTCCCACCACGGGATGGCTGTGTCACCACGGGATGGCTGTGCCACCACGGGATGGCTGTGTCACCCGGGCTGGCCGTGCCACCACGGGATGGCTGTGCCACCCCCGGGCTGGCTGTGTCACCACGAGCTGGCTGTGTCACCCCCGGGCTGGCTGTGTCACCACGGGATGGCTGTGTCACCCCAGTGCAGTCAGTGTCACCCCCGGACTGGCTATGCCATCCCCGGGCTGGCTGTGTCACCACGAGCTGGCTGTGTCACACCCGTGTTGGCTGTGTCAGCTCAGGGCTGGCTGTGTCACCCCAGGGCAGTCAGTGTCACCCCCGGACTGGCTGTGTGACCCCAGGCTGGCTGTGTGACCCCAGGCTGGCTGTGCCATCCCTGGGCTGGCTGTGTCACCCCAGGGCAGTTAGCATCACCCCATTGAAGTCAGTGTCACACCAGTGCAGTTTGTGTCACCCCAGTGCAGTTTGTGTCACCCCATTGCACTCAGTGTCTCCCCAGGGCAGTCAGTGTCACCCCAGGGCAGTCAGTGCCACCCCATTTCAGTTAGTGTCACCCCAGGGCAGTCAGTGTCACCCCAGGGCAGTCAGTGCCACCCCATTTCAGTTAGTGTCACCCCAGGGCAGTTTGTGTCACCCCAGGGCAGTCAGTGTCACCCCATTGCAGTCAGTGCCACCCCAGGGCAGTCAGTGTCACCCCCAGACTGGCTGTGTCACCCCAGGGCAGTGAGTGTCACCCCACTGCAGTCAGTGCCACCCCAGGGCAGTCAGTGTCACCCCATTGCAGTCAGTGTCACCCCAGGGCAGTTTGTGTCACCCCAGGGCAGTCAGTGCCACCCCAGGGCTGGCACAGGGTCAGGGCCAGGGCCACCTCCCGTTGCTGCTCTGCACAGGGACAGTCCCCAGGAGCAGCCACAGAGCACAGGGACTCAGGGACAGCACACAGTGACACACCAAGCCCAGCTGCCACCACTCAGCTGAGCCAGCAGGGAGGGGACACTCCAGCTTGGTCTGAAAAAAAATAAAGTCTAAATTGGTTCATTTGCAGAAATCAGCTTGGAACAGAAATGCCCCAAAGAGTTTTTATTAGTCAAGATAAATCGTGTTTGGTGATTCCAGCTGAGGATCCTGCTCACCCATCCCAGCATCGTTTCCCCACATTCCTGTCAGGGTTTTCTGGGGCCACATCCATGAATCCACCCCAGCAATCCCAGCCCTTCCTCACCCCCAGCTCACACACCCACGAGACCTGAGCTGCTCTGGGTAACCCCAAAACCCACACTCATCCCCTGGTTGGTTTGGGGTTTTGGTTTTGATTTGCTTTTCCTGCCAGGAGTTGCATGAGATGGTGAAAAACCCAACAGAGCCCAAGGAGCTCCATCAAATCCCATCAAATCCCATCAAATCCAGCATTTCCTCTCCCACCTCGGAATGGAAGAGGCAGAGGGGATCAGAGAATGTCCTGGACTGGAGAGCAGCCACCAAGACACTGACAGGAAGGTTGGAAAGGTTGGAAAGGTTGGAAAGGTTGGAAAGGTTGGAAAGGTTGGAAAGGTTCCCCACAGTGCCAGGAATGTTGGAATTGTGGCAAATCCCACCCAGAGCAGCACCAGGCACTGCTGGGTGTTACCCACAGGCTTTAGGAGCATTAAAGGAAGAGCTGGAGAATCCAGAGTTCAGGAATTAACTCCATGCAAAGCACACAGGGACAGTCTGGCTGGGGTATTCCCAAAACCCTTTTTTTGGGGTGAAACAAGGAGCTGGCCCTGCCATAACCCACCCAGCAGCACAAACAGCATCAACTCAAGTTCCACAGGATGCACTTTGTGTGAGCAGCAGAAATAAAAAGCTGCAGGCAGAGGGAAGGGAAGTCCCAGCACCACATTCCAGTTGTGTTGGTCAGTTCACATCTGATTAATGCTGATTAACCCTTCCAGTGCCTCCTTGTCACCACCAGTTTTTAACCAAGCCCTCCTGGTTTCCAGTTCTCCAGGCCCAGCTCCCCTCCCAGCTGAAGTTCCCTGCCCTGAAAGGTTCACAGCACTGCTCAGCTGTTTCATAACAATATCAGGCTCATGATGAACCAAATGAGTTCTGATTTGTGCTATTTAATGTCCTAATGGCTTGACTAGTTAGGTAGATAATTACACAGTATGATTTATCCAACCCATTTATAAATATTTATAATAATGGATAGATTAACCTTTGGGATTTCTATCCTGCAGTCCCTCGGTGAAGGGGAGCTCTCCATGGCAGCAGCAATGCCAGAGCCTGGCAGAGAGCAGTGGGATGGGTATGGGGACATGGGGACACAGGGACAGGGGTATGGGGACAGTGGGATGAAGGTGGGGCCATGGGGACACAGGGACAGGGGTATGGGGACAGTGGGGACACTGGGACAGGGGTATGGGGACACTGGGATGGGGATGGGGCCATGGGGACACAGGGACAGGGGTATGGGGACAGTGGGGACACTGGGACAGGGGTATGGGGACACTGGGATGGGGATGGGGCCATGGGGACACAGGGACAGGGGTATGGGGACAGTGGGGACACAGGGACAGGGGTATGGGGACACTGGGATGGGGATGGGGGCCATGGGGACACTGGGACAGGGGTATGGGGACAGTGGGGACACAGGGACAGGGGTATGGGGACATGGGGACACTGGGGCAGGGGTATGGGGACACTGGGATGAAGATGGGGACATGGGGACACTGGGACAGGGGAATGGGGACAGTGGGATGGGGATGGGGGCATGGGGACACTGGGACAGGGGTATGGGGACATGGGGACACAGGGACAGGTTCATGGGGACACAGGGACAGGGTTTTGGGGCCATGGGGACACTGGGACAGGTTCATGGGGACACAGGGACGGGGTTTTGGGGCCATGGGGACATAGGGACATAGGGACAGGTTCATGGGGACACGGGGACAGGGTTTTGGGTCCATGGGGACACAGGGACAGGTTCATGGGGACACGGGGACAGGGTTTTGGGTCCATGGGGACACAGGGACAGGTTCATGGGGACACGGGGACAGGGTTTTGGGTCCATGGGGACACAGGGACAGGTTCATGGGGACACGGGGACAGGGTTTTGGGTCCATGGGGACACAGGGACAGGTCCATGGGGACACAGGGACAGGTTCATGGGGACACGGGGACAGGTCCCCAGCGGCCCAGAGCAGCGCCAGCAGGGCGGGGGTGGCGCCCAGGGCTGGCGGTGGCCCTGACTCACAGCGACACAGGGGACACATTGTGGCACTGCCAGCGCCCGGGAGCGCCGAGCCCGGGCACAAAGGGACAGTGTCTGCACCCACAGACACAGCAGAAAATCTGCAAAAACACACGGGGCACGGAGCAGGGCACGGCCAGCACCTGCCTGGGCTGGAGCCTGTCACAGGCACAGAACAAACCCTCAGAATTCCAAATTCTGTATTCCTGAATCCCAATTCCATGGCCAGCACCTGCCTGGGCTGGAGCCCTGACCACAGACACAGAACAAACCCTCAGAATTCCAAATTCTGGATCCCTGGATCTCAATTCCATGGCCAGCACCTGCCTGGGCTGGAGTCTGTCACATCCCTGGCCACAGACACAGAACAAACCCTCAGAATTCCAGATTCTGTGTCCCAGCAGCCCAATTCCATGGCCAGCACCTGCCTGGGCTGGAGCCTGTCACAGACACAGAACAAACCCTCAGAATTCCAAATTCTGTATTCCTGAATCCCAATTCCATGATCAGCACCTGCCTGGCCAGAACAAACCCTCAGAATTCCAAATTCTGTGTCCCAGCAGCCCAAAATCACTCCCTGCTCCTTGGCCATCATCAATTAAAGTCAAGAGAGGGGACACAGATTTTGGTGTGGACAGGGGAGGATTCTTCCTGATAAAATTAAATAAAATACTATATAAAATATATGTAAAATACTCATTATTACTCATTTTATACTCATTTTATACTCATTATTACTGTGTCTTACTATTGGGAATAGTAGCATAGAAAGTAGAACTAGAATAGAAAATGGTAATTTCCAACACTCTGCAGTGCCTCTCTTCACTCAGAAAGAGCATCACTGTGTTTAGATATCAGGAGTCTGCTTATATAAAACTACTTGGGTTAAAAAGATAAAAAAAAGTAGTGATAAGAAAATAATAAATAGCAGGAATACTCAGCTTTTTAATTTCTGGAATTTCCCTACAAAGCAAAAATCACTTCCATTCTCTGAGACTGAGCTGTGGCACTTATCTTTTCTATTTGACTGCTTAAACAAAAATTCACTGCTTAAGCCATTAAATAATTTTTTTAAAAGTACAGGATTCCAAGCAAAATCTTTTAAGATTTTTTTTTCTGTTATCAGAGAAAAAAATTGACAGAATAAATGTGTGGCTTCAGAGCTCACATTTTCACATGCAAGTTAAAAAACCCCCAAAAACAAATAATAAAATGCATCAGTATCCCAGAGCAGCAGTGAAATATGAAATAAGGAGCCCCCCCAGGAGGGAAATCCAGGCTTTATGTGGGATAATTTCTGTGTTTAAAGCCAGAACTCAGCCACATCCACCCACCTCCATCACTGGCATTTGTGTGGAGCCAGCACCTTCAAATCCAGACCCCAAGAACTCATAAGGAATGAAAACTCCTCCTGAATTAATTTGCCTGGCTATTGACAGAGTTAAACAATTAACAGCAACCACAACCACCACAAAATCCTAAGAAATGAAAAAAGTTTTCCCAGCAGGCAAAACCTCCCTCACCAAATTACTGACCCTAAACCTCCCTCACCAAGTTACTGACCCTAAACCTCCCTCACTAAATTACTGACCCTAAACCTCCCTCACCAAATTACTGACTCTAAACCTCCCTCACCAAATTACTGACCCTAAACCTTCCTAACCAAATTACTGACCCTAAACCTTCCTCACCAAATTACTGACCCTAAACCTTCCTCACCAAATTACTGACCCTAAACCTTCCTAACCAAATTACTGACCCTAAACCTTCCTCACCAAATTACTGACCCTGAACATCCAAAACCTTCCTCACCAAATTACTGACCCTGAACATCCAAAAACCTTCATCACCAAATTACTGACCCTAAACCTCCCTCACCAAATTACTGACCCTAAACCTTCCTCACCAAATTACTGACCCTGAGCAGCCAAAAACCTTCCTCACCAAATTACTGACCCTAAACCTTCCTCACCAAATTACTGACCCTAAACCTTCCTCACCAAATTACTGACCCTAAACCTTCCTCACCAAATTACTGACCCTAAACCTTCCTCACCAAATTACTGACCCTAAATCTTCCTCACCAAATTACTGACCCTAAGCCTTCCTCACCAAATTACTGACCCTAAACCTCCCTCACTAAATTACTGACCCTAAACTTTCCTCACCAAATTACTGACCCTAAATCTTCCTCACCAAATTAGTCCCAGCTCAAGGGCAGCCCTGGCACTGCCCATCCCCATCCCAGGGACCCATGGGCACATCCCAAAATTTGCAATATCCCTCCTTGCTGTGTCTCAAGGGCTCAGGGACACCTCTGGCCTTCCAAAATAAATAAATCCTTGGCTCTGTTATAGCCTCAATGTGACCAAATTCTCCACTAAAGCTGCAAATGAAACACACCATTCCCAGGACAAATAATTGCCTTTGTTTTCATCATTTTGCCTGGTGCATCGCAGGAGGCTGGAGAACAGTGTGAGTTTTTCTGATCTATAATCAGGCAGTTCATAAAAATCCTAATGGAAATGAAGATTTTGCTATTTGGAGTGGTCAAATTTCCATTTTCAAACACATCACATTTTAAAACCCAGGTTGGCATTTTGGTTTGCTGAGAGTTTTAGGATAATAGCAAATTACACAGAAAATCTACCAATTCTTTGTCAAGTGAACTATGCAAAAAGGAACCATTAGTTCATAGTTCACCTGTGAGATGGGAAGACATCCTGAATAATAATTTTTCCAGACTAAGAAGGGCATTTATTCACAAATAACGCTCCCACCTACAGAATCCAGGCTGCCCTGCTGCCTGCAAACCCTCTGAGCTCAGGGCCCACAAAAGGCAGGTTTAAATGGATTTGTTTTCCTCCCTGGAAGGAAATCCAAGCACCCTGTGTGAGGACAGCTCAGTGTGTGGCTGGAGAGTGGGATGAGCACCTGGAGGTGCCTGAGGCTGATCCTGCCCAGGGAATGGGAGCTTCTCCCATTCTCATCCTGCTGATCCAGCAGCAGGAGCCTGGAGGGGCTGAGGGGCAGATCCCTCCTGCTCTGGATATTCCAGAATTCCATGATCAGGGTGATGACAGTGCTTAATCTCCCTTCTCTACCTCCCCTCTCTGCTTTGCCAGGACTCTGCTGAGGCTGAAAAGCACCCAGCCAAGTGAAAGCCTGCAGGCCAGCAGAAAAGGGTTTTATTCTGTGCAGAATTGAACTCTGCAGCAGCGAGGAGACTCCCAGGCCAGAGCTTTGGGTGCTGCTATTTAGGAAATGAGCTCTACCTAGGGCAGGCTCAGAAGAGAGGCTGGTGAAGGGAATTAATCCACTTTTCCTCCTCCCCAGCAACAGTGCCCGAGGCACAGCCCAAACACAAGAGCTTGAAGGCAGGAAAAATAATCCCACGGGGGATCTGCTGCCTTTGCTACAGCCCAGGGACAGACCCAGCTGTAAATACATTTATTGTGGCTTTTGGGAGCTGCAGCTAGCTGAGATGGGATGTTTGTGACAAAGCCCTGCATTCCTGGAGAGCAGGGGCTGGGAGGGAGCTCTGACTCACTTTCTGGAGTTTGGTGAAAAGTGAGAGCACTTTTGTAATCTGCAGTTTGTGGGGGTTGCCTGAGGACACATCCTGGGCTGCACGGGGATTCTGCACATTTTCCATTTGTTTGCCTGTAACAGTGAGGGAAATCACAAAACTCACAGAGAAAATTTCCCTGTGGGTCTCCTCAAGCACCCCGTGGTTGCCAGCTTTGCATCAGATTTCCCAACCATGGCTTTTAAAAAACAACCCACAAATAATCACAAACACTCTGTAGCAAGGTAACACACCTACCTGCACTCTCTTACACCCCTAAAATATTTGATTTTACTTTCCTGAGAGGTGCTTTGCCCCAATAAATGGAATTGTGGGGTCCCCCCAGGTGGTCCAGCAGCCTGGAGCAGGGGTGGCATTGCCAGCACCTCTGGGGAGCCCTGGGGTGTGGGAGCCCAGGGTGTACCCCTGGCCTCCTTGGGGGTCTCAAAACCCCCCTGGCCAGGGTCTCAAAGACTCTGAGTGAGACCCTGGTGTCACAGGTGCTGAATTCTAACCCCTGGGTGAAGTTGTCAGTACAAGGAGAATGGAAACAAGCTGACAAAATTAGTAAAGTGTGAATTAGATTGTTAGAATGTAGATAAATAGGGGTTTTTTAATGTTTATGATCAGGGACACGTGGCCAAGATGGAGAATTTGGGGGGTGGACACCTTTTCCTCCTTCTTCTCCCTGTCATCCATGTTGGGTGACACGTTGGCACTCTTGGATTGGATGGGGTCAGGGCTGGACCATTTAATAAAATTGTATTGTATTTGGAAAATTGTTGTAAACATGTAATATGTGGTACAAACTATCTAAGCTCAGCCCTGCCCTCAGCAGGCAGATCCCACCATGGGTGCCAGGCTGAGCAGACCCTGCTGGCCAGGCTAAAAGTCCCTGAGATAAGAAATAATAAACAATTCTTGGAACAAGAGAAAACCATCTCCAGCAATCTCTCTTGGGCTGCTTCAGGGAAAACCAGGGTTTGAACCTCCTCATGTCCCTCTGGGGTGATCTGGGGGCAGAGGAGAAACCCCAGAGTGGGACACTGGGGGTGTGCTGGGCTCAGCTGGAGCAGCCTGAAGGGGATGAGGGATGTAAAAGCCCTTAAAAGCCTCCCAAACTGTGACCCACTTCAGGAACCCCAGAGCAATCAATACAGCTTAGTGCTCCGTGGCTGATCACTGCATTTCACAAAAAACAAAAAAAATAAATCCCATTTTGCACCTCCTCAAGTTCTTTAACAAACATGGTTTTGTGCAATTTAAATTAATGTTTGAAATCCTGATCTTGGGTTTTTTGGGGGGGTTTTCCCCCACAATGGGCAATCCCTAGGAAGTTTAGGTTTGGAAAAGAGGTGTTGTTTCCATCCACAAAAAGGGATGGTGCCTCTTTAAACATTCCTTGTGCCCCCTCTCAAATGGGAAAGATTATGACATTACCCAGGCTGGGTTTAGGGTTTAACTGGTGCCATTCCCATGGACAGGTTTAGGGTTTAGGGTTTAACTGGTGCCATTCCCATGGACAGGTTTAGGGTTCAGGGTTTAACTGGTGCCATTCCCATGGGCAGGTTTAGGGTTTAGGGTTTAACTGGTGCCATTCCCATGGACAGGTTTAGGGTTCAGGGTTTAACTGGTGCCATTCCCATGGGCAGGTTTAGGGTTTAGGGTTTAACTGGTGCCATTCCCATGGGCAGGTTTAGGGTTTAACTGGTGCCATTCCCATGGGCAGGTTTAGGGTTTAGGGTTTAACTGGTGCCATTCCCATGGGCAGGTTTAGGGTTTAGGGTTTAACTGGTGCCATTCCCATGGGCAGGTTTAGGGTTTAGGGTTTAACTGGTGCCATTCCCATGGACAGGGCAGGTTTAGGGTTTAACTGGTGCCATTCCCATGGACAGGTTTAGGGTTTAACTGGTGCCATTCCCATGGACAGGGCAGGTTTAGGGTTTAACTGGTGCCATTCCCATGGGCAGGTTTAGGGTTTAGGATTTAACTGGTGCCATTCCCATGGGCAGGTTTAGGGTTTAGGGTTTAACTGGTGCCATTCCCATGGACAGGGCAGGTTTAGGGTTTAACTGGTGCCATTCCCATGGACAGGTTTAGGGTTTAACTGGTGCCATTCCCATGGACAGGGCAGGTTTAGGGTTTAACTGGTGCCATTCCCATGGGCAGGTTTAGGGTTTAGGATTTAACTGGTGCCATTCCCATGGGCAGGTTTAGGGTTTAACTGGTGCCATTCCCATGGGCAGGTTTAGGGTTTAGGGTTTAACTGGTGCCATTCTCAGCCTTTACAGGGATAAGATCCCAGTGAGAGCAGGAGTGTTTGGATTTCCCCTTCTCCCTGCTGAAGAGGATTTAAACTCTGTTTTTATTTCAGTGCAGAGCCCTGGTTGGGCTCAGGAGAGGGATGAGAAGTTGCTAATTTCAGGCTTTAGTTCAAACCCTTTAATCTCCCAAATCAGCTCCTTTAGAGCGCCTCGTTATCTCCTAAATCCTGCCCAGGGCTGTGCTCAGCCTTTGTCTCATTCCCAGATCCCCACCTGATCCCAGGTGAGCCCTGCAGACAAAGGGGATGCGCCCGTGACTTAACGGGGTTTTTCTCCCAAATCTCGGCTCTTTTCTCCCCAATCCCGGCTCTTTTCTCCCCAATCCCGGCTCTTTTCTCCCCCAATCCCGGCTCTTTTCTCCCAAATCTCGGCTCTTTTCTCCCCAAATCCCGGCTCTTTTCTGCCCCAATCCCGGCTCTTTTCTCCCCAATCCCGGCTCTTTTCTCCCCCAATCCCGACTCTTTTCTCCCCAAATCCCGGCTCTTTCCTCCCCTCAATCCCGGCTCTTTTCTGCCCCAATCCCGGCTCTTTTCTGCCCCAATCCCGGCTCTTTTCTCCCCTCAATCCCGGCTCTTTTCTGCCCCAAATCCCGGCTCTTTCCTCCCCTCAATCCCGGCTCTTTTCTCCCCAAATCCCGGCTCTTTCCTCCCCTCAATCCCGGCTCTTTTCTCCCCAAATCCCGGCTCTTTTCTGCCCCAAATCCCGGCTCTTTCCTCCCCTCAATCCCGGTTCTTTTCTCCCCAAATCCCGGCTCTTTTCTGCCCCAAATCCCGGCTCTTTCCTCCCCTCAATCCCGGCTCTTTTCTCCCCCAATCCCGGCTCTTTCCTCCCCCCAATCCTGGCTCTTTTCTGCCCCAATCCCGGCTCTTTTCTGCCCCAATCCCGGCTCTTTTCTCCCCCAAATCCCGGCTCTTTTCTCCCCAAATCCCGGCTCTTTTCTCCCCAAATCCCGCCTCGTGCTCTCAGCACGGGACGCGCTCATTCGGCCGCAATAAATAATGGAATATAATTAAAATTCCATCCCGGGCGTTGGGAACAGTGTGATAAACTGTTTGTGAATTGGTAATTCTATTTATTAAAAACAGGGGCATTAATTCTGACACGTTGAATTATAACGCAGACAAACAGATCTTGTGTTTTAATTAAATGCTTCTGTTTGATGAGGTGGTTTTATATTAAGATTTAATACCAGATTCTGCTGTTCCTGCCTTAGGTGCTGGGGTAGGATTCCCACAGGGAGTGTTCCCATCCCTGGAATTTTGGGAGATGTGACAGAACCCTCAATTCCTGTTTATGGGCTGGGATAGGATTCCCATGGGAGTTGGAACATTCTTACCTCTGGAATTTTGGATGCTCTGAGCAGAGCCCTCAATTCCTGTTTATGGGCTGGGATAGGATTCCCATGGGAGTTGGAACATTCCCATCCCTGGAATTTTGGGAGCTGTGACAGAGCCCTCAATTCCTGTTTATGGGCTGGGATAGGATTCCCATGGGGAGTGGGAACATTTTTACCTCTGGAATTTTGGGAGCTGTGACAGAGCCCTCAATTCCTGTTTATGGGCTGGGATAGGATTCCCATGGGGAGTGGGAACATTTTTACCTCTGGAATTTTGGGAGCTGTGACAGAAAACCCCCAATTCCTGTTTATGGGCTGGGGTAGGATTCCCATGGGGAGTGGGAGAGTTCCCATCCCTGGAATTTTGGGAGCTGTGACAGAACCCCCCTCACAGGCATCTTTGGGTCTCACCCCCCTTTTCCAGTCCTTTTCCTGCTTTTCCTCCTTTTCCCAAGCTTCCAGGATGTTTCCATGCTCTTACCACACTCCTTATTTCCTGCTGCCAAAGCAGAGCTGAATATTAAAAAAAAAAAAAATCAACAAAAAGAAAAACAACAAAAAAACCCAACCGTACTGCTTTGAGGTTTCTTTCACATTAAGCTACATTTAATATTCATTTCACTTTTTTTTTTCCTATTAATTAAAAGTAAACCGTGTATTGTATGGTACATTATCCCTCTAACAGCCCCATGTGGAGATCATGAAGTGGAAGACTAATGGTGTAGACTTTAGCATTTAGTTTTAACCAGGATAATTTACATATCTGTGAGAAGAGTCCGAGGCATGTGTAAATAAGCAGAACTCAGAGATATCAGCCCCTTGCTCTGGACTGGAGAGCCACGGGCTGTGCATTTATTCCATCACTCAGCTAATTTAATGAGACTTTATCCAGCATCCATTTCTGCAGAAGACACAAAACTTATTATTAAGGAGAGGCATGTGGCAGTAAGAAAAATGTGTTTGTTTGCTTTTTTATTCTATTACCCCCAAGTAGCAAAGGTGATCCCATTCACTGTTCATTAAAGTTTACCTTTATAATTTATCAAAGGAGCCCCATATCAAGAGCTTTATGCTGAGATTTCAAAATTCGAGGCTGATTAAAATTTAATGGAAAAGGCCAACGTTTTGGGGTGGGTTGGCAAGAAAAATCACTTCCCAACCTGCAAGGAGAGATTTCATTAATGTGCACCTCTATTAGGAGGCACCATAAAAGACATTAGAGGCATGAAAATGGCATTTCCACTTCAAAAATCTCCCTGGCTTTTTAGCATAAGTTTCAAGGGAAAGAAAAGTTGTGCTGGAATTCCAGGAGAGCAGCAGTGCCTGGGCTGGGCCTTTGGCAGTGGGAGGTTGGAATTAGTGATCCTGGGGGTCTTTTCCAGCCTTGAGGATTTGGGGATTTGGGGATTTTGGCATCCCAGCCATCCCTGGCAGGCAGGTCCTCTGAAGTTCACATCAAGAAAAGCAGGAATTACCAAGAACAAATGTGTGTGATGGTTGGCCTGATCATATTTTGGGGGGAAACACAATAACAGCCAAATTCACAGTTTTGGCAAACTGAGGAATGTTGTGTAATATGGAGAAAAAAAAAATCAAATGTGATATCTGGGTGTTTCAAAGGCAGACAAAGCAGGATTTTCACCATGAAATGACATTTTGCTTCCCAGTTTGCCTCTTGGTGCAGTCTCAAAAATCTTACAAACAGGGAAGAAGAAGAATTTCCACTAAAATGATGTAATTGAAGTTGTTTCTCTTCTTGAGAAATCCAGCACAGACATCACTCCCTGACTTCTTCCAGCAGCTGGACCCAGCCCAGGACCCAAATTCCACCTCATTTGGTGCACAAAGGGGGAACCACAACAAATCCTGCTCCAGGTTCTGTGGAAAAGGGGTTGGGGCTTCCCTTCCCTCCAGGCTGAGACCCCCAGAACATTCCCAGACACACAAATCCATTTTCCACGTGGGTTTGTTTCATTTTACTTTCTCACTGGTATAATAAAAACCAGTGTAAAAAGAGGGGGAGAAGAGCTGGTTTTTAATAACTGGGCAGAGGTGAAGCTCCCATTCCTGGGGGGGGTTGTGGGGGTGGCACTTGGGGACTTTTTTTAAAGCTCTGAGCACATTTCTGGCCCTCCTTGTGCTCAGGTTGGTGCTGTGCAGGAGGAGAGGGAGCAGAGCTTCCCAGGCTGTCTCTGGGATGTGATTAGTCCCAGGAAAATCATTAGAATAACAAAAATATGGTCTGGTTATGGCTTCAATTAAAGGTTTCCTAAGTGAGAAATAATTAAGGATTGCAGGATTTGTGCCTAAACTAAACCAGCAGATCCTGAGCTGTGAGGGGAGCAAGGATCCCAAATTCCCAAAAATTAGCCCTCAGATATAATTTTCCACAGGTAATATAAAAACAGGGTTTAAACCTGCTAGAGTGAATTCTTAAAAAGAGTGTGTCTCATTTATTGCAGGGACACTTGGTTGATTCACAGCATTGTGCAGCAAATCCTTTGCAAGCTGAGAGATGATGATCCCAAACAAGAGGAACAAATTAAAAATAAAAAATAATTAGACCGGTGGGTTAATTTTGTAGTGGGGAAAAAAGGGTATTTAGATGGAAAGGGAAAAAAAATAAGTAGCTAAAAATCTAATTAGTAAGTAGTTTTGACTACCAATAGCTGGAACCAGGATAGTGTAAATCTCTCTCTGAGTAAGGACTGGGGTTGTTTCTGGTCATTTTTCCTGGGATTTGCTGGATTTGCTGGATTTGCAGGATGCTGGAGCACTGGGGTATTTGGCTTTGTGAACACTCTCCTCCCATTGCAGATTTATAGAGAACTGGGCTGGTTTTGGCTTTGTGAACACTCCTGCCATTGCAGATTTTTGGAGCACTAGGTTATTGCAGATTTTTTGGAACACTGAGCTGTCTGGCTTTGTGAACACCCTCTCACCATTGCAGATTTTTGGAGCACTGGGATATTTCACTTTGTGAACACTCTCCTGCCACTGGAGATTTTTGGAACACTGGGGTATTGCAGATTTTTTGGAGCATTGGGATATTTGGTTTTGTGAACATTCTGTTGTCATTGCAGATTTATAGAGAACTGAAGTATTGCAGATTTTTGGAACACTGAGCTGTTTTGGCTTTGTGAACACCCTCTCACCATTGCAGATTTTTGGAGCACTGGGATATTGCAGATTTTTGGAACACTGGGGTATTTGGTTTTGTGAACACTCACCATTGCAGATTTTTGGAGTACTGGGGCATTTGGCTTTGTGAACATTCTTGCCATTGCAGATTTTTGGAGCACTGGATTATTGCAGATTTTTGGAATACTGAGGTATTTGGCTTTGTGAACACTCTCCTGCCATTACAGATGTATAGAGAACTGGAGTATTGCAGATTTTTGGAGCACTGGGTATTTCATTTTGTGAACACTCTCCTGCCACTGGAGATTTGTAGAGAACTGGATTATTGCAGATTTTTTGAACACTGGGGTATTGCAGATTTTTGGAGCACTGGGGTATTTCACTTTGTGAACACTCTTGCCATTGCAGATTTTTGGAGCACTGGAATATTGCAGATTTTTGGAGCACTGGGTTATTGCAGATTTTTGGAGCATTGGGTTATTGCAGATTTTTGGAACACTGGGATATTGCAGATTTTTGGAACACTGGGTTATTGCAGATTTTTGGAACACTGGGTTATTGCAGATTTTTGGAGCACTGGGATATTGCAGATTTTTGGAACACTGGGGTATTCGGTTTTGTGAACACTCACCATTGCAGATTTTTGGAGCACTGGGATATTGCAGATTTTTGGAGCACTGGGTTATTGCAGATTTTTGGAACACTGGGATATTGCAGATTTTTGGAGCACTGGGTTATTGCAGATTTTTGGAACACGGGGGTATTTGGTTTTGTGAACACTCACCATTGCAGATTTTTGGAGCACTGGGTTATTGCAGATTTTTGGAGCACTGGGTTATTGCAGATTTTTGGAACACGGGGGTATTTGGTTTTGTGAACACTCACCATTGCAGATTTTTGGAGCACTGGGATATTGCAGATTTTTGGAGCACTGGGTTATTGCAGATTTTTGGAGCACTGGGTTATTGCAGATTTTTGAAACACTGGGTTATTGCAGATTTTTGGAGCACTGGGTTATTGCAGATTTTTGGAGCACTGAGCTGCCTGGCTTTGTGAACCCCCTCCTGCCAGCGCAGATTTTTGGGCAGAAGCCCCCAGGTGAGTGGCACTGCCCCTCCCTGCTCCTTTTTGGGGCTCTGGGGGAGGCTGGGTGTGCACAGCGTGGGCAGAGCCCACTCCCAGCTCCACTGAGCTGGATTACAGACCATGACCAGCGAGCCCTCACATGACAAAGCCTTTGTGTAATTAATATGCAGGGAAAAATGCTCCCTGGACGGCTGCTAAAGCGATTTAAATCATGCACATAAAAAATGTAATCACAAATTTAGCATGGTGGACATTGTAGTCACACTGTGCTTGATTGCATAGAAGGTTCCAAGTGTGTTTTAAATGTCCTTTAAGATTGAGATTAGGACTTGTACTTACAAGATGCATATTAATCTAAAACTCAACATTTTTCAGTGTGGGATCACAGTAGGAGAACATTATGGGCAATAGAGGTTCATTCTAATCCCAGTAGGTAATTACACTTTGAAATAATATTCTTTAATTAAATCTTGTTTGCAGTTGATTGATTTAAACACTAAATCTAAAAACCTAAATTTGAGTTTTTTATCAATTTTTGATGCTTATTGCACAGAACTTGGGCTTTAATTGATGTTTCTGAAGTTTTTAAAGCTCTTGTCCACCGTATCCTGGATGAATTTATTGTAATTACCAGCATCATTCTTTGGCACTGCAGACGCCTCTCCCTGGAACCTCGATAATTTTAATTCCTTTAAAGCATGAAGTGCTCGTTTGTGGTGTCAGAGCTGTGTCCCAGAGCTGCTGGCCCCTGTCCCACCACGGGAGGTGTCCCCAGGCTCTGCAGAGGGGACTCTACTGTCCCAACATCCACAGCTGGCTGTGCCAGGGTGGCACTGGCAGAGCAGGGCTGGTGCAGGGGTGGCATTTTGGGGACAGGGATGATATTTAGGGACAAGGATGATATTTTAGGGACAATGTCACAGAAATGGGGACTGGAGAGGACATCAAAGGCTGTCCCATCCCTGTCCCAGGGTCTCCCAGCCCCTCCAGCTTGGGGACACCCTGGGACAGTGGCAGGTGTCCTGTTTTTGGCAGGAGCTCCCCCATGTCCTGGAATTCCATAACTGTGTTTTTTAAGGCAGGGCAGAGCAGCTCAATCCACTCCAGCTCCAGTTTGGAGCCATCTCTGCAAGCCCCATGCAGAAGGGAGCCCCAGGACCAGCTCGTTCAGGATTTGGCCACCAAGCTTTGATGGCAATTAAAAAGTGATGTGATAAATGATTAGAGCAGGGAATGGCCTCACACGCCAGGGGCATGGCTGGAACATGACTGGGATCCACCAGCCTGCTGGGGAAAGGGGATGGCAAAACCAGCCCTGGCCACCTCCCAGCCCAAATTCCATCTGGGAACATTTCAGCCTCAGGAGCCTCCAGAGAGCTGGGAATGATCCACAGTGAGCTGGGAATGATCCAAAGGGAGCTGGGAATGATCCACAGGGAGCTGGGAATGTTCCACAGTGAACTGGGAATGATCCACAGTGAGCTGGGAATGCTCCACAGAGCTGGGAATGTTCCACAATGAACTGGGAATGATCCACAGTGAGCTGGGAATGATCCACAGAGCTGGGAATGATCCACAGGGAGCTGGGAATGATCCACAGGGAGCTGAGAATGCTCCACAGAGCTGGGAATGCTCCATAGTGAACTGGGAATGATCCAAAGGGAGCCGGGAATGCTCCACAGGGAGCTGGGAATGATCCACAGTGAACTGGGAATGATCCACAGTGAGCTGGGAATGATCCACAGGGAGCTGGGAATGATCCACATGAGCTGGGAATGCTCCACAGAGCTGGGAATGTTCCACAAGGAGCTGGGAATGATCCACAGGGAGCTGGGAATGATCCACAGGGAGCTGGGAATGATCCACAGTGAACTGGGAATGATCCACAGAGCTGGGAATGTTCCACAAGGAGCTGGGAATGATCCACAGTGAACTGGGAATGCTCCACAGAGCTGGGAATGATCCACAGGGAGCTGGGAATGTTCCACAGTGAGCTGGGAATGCTCCACAGTGAACTGGGAATGTTCCACAGGGAGCTGGGAATGTTCCACAGGGAGCTGGGAATGCTCCACAGTGAACTGGGAATGTTCCACAGGGAGCTGGGAATGTTCCACAGGGAGCTGGGAATGCTCCACAGTGAACTGGGAATGTTCCACAGGGAGCTGGGAATGCTCCACAGTGAACTGTGAATGTTCCACAGGGAGCTGGGAATGTTCCACAGGGAGCTGGGAATGCTCCACAGTGAACTGGGAATGTTCCACAGGGAGCTGGGAATGTTCCACAGGGAGCTGGGAATGCTCCACAGTGAACTGGGAATGTTCCACAGGGAGCTGGGAATGCTCCACAGTGAACTGGGAATGTTCCACAGTGAACTGGGAATGTTCCACAGTGAGCTGTGAATGCTCCACAGTGAACTGTGAATGTTCCATAGTAAACTGGGAATGCTCCACACTCAGGGCTGGACATGGAGCAGAGAGAGCAGAGCATGGAGGGGAAGCACCAGGATCCATCTCCTTCCCAACCAGGGTCTCACTGGAGAATTTGGGCTCTGGCAGAAGGGGGACCTGAAGGAATGACACAGAGGGACCCCAGAACAGAGGGATCCTGGCACAGGGGACCATGGCAGAAGGATTATGGCACAGGAGACCCCAGAACAGAGGGATCCTGGCACAGGGAACCATGGCAGAAGGATTATGGCACAGGAGACCCCAGAACAGAGGGATCCTGGCACAGGGGACCATGGCAGAAGGATTATGGCACAGGAAACCCCAGAACAGAGGGATCCTGGCACAGGGGGACCATGGCAGAAGGATTATGGCACAGGAAACCCCAGAACAGAGGGGCCCTGGCACAGGGACCCCACACTGGGACGATGCTGGGATGCAGGACTGGTTCCAGCATCACTGAGCTCCACCCTCCTGCACATCTCTGGCAAATGACACCCATGAAACTTTAACTACTCCTCCACAGGCCTGACCTTTTCCAGCGAAATTCCACATCCAGAACTCGGGGAATGAGTCACTTTGTGCTGAGGAGTGAACTTTAAAAAACACCTCCATGCCACTGTGCAGTGCTGGGATCCAGCTCTGCCCCTGCCCCATCATGGATGTGTCCTACAGGAAATTAAATCCATGATGCTGTATGTTTAATAACAGAAAATTCACGTCCTGCTGCAGCTGCATTTGTCACTTCTGAGGCCAAAACAAACTGCTGGGTGGAATGTTTTATTAAGATGACTTTGCCGTGGTGAGAAATGATTAAGTCACTCGAAGAGCAAAGTAAGAGCACGGGACCTCATTCATTGTAACACTAATATTAATCACACAAATAATATAAGTGTCTTACAGTAATCCACATTCCCTTAAAATATACATTATATATCCTGGGGGCAAACAGCAGCACCAGGAACTTGGAATAAATCCCTCAAGCCATAGTGGCCAGCAGAAAGCCATTTGTATTCTGACAGATGAATGTGTGTTTTGTTATGCCTAACAAATGAAAATATTTACAGCGCTATCAGAGAGAGCTCAAGAAAAATTAAGTCACACTAATCAATACATTTCACATTCAAATTCTTTCCAAACCCCTGCAATGCCCTCCAAAAATTAGCACCAAATAAAAGGAATGTTTCTATCAGTTTCATTGTGGATGCTCATCATGGTTGTGTTTAATCCTAAATTTTTAACCTAAATTAAGTGCTGTGACCACAGGCAATCACTGATCAAGATGCCAAAAATGGGGAAATCAGCTGAGGTTTGGAACTGAAGAGTTTGGAACTGATCTACCTGGTGATCAGCAGGCAATTAATCGGCAGTAGTGATCACAATTGTGAAATTTAAAAAGAAATAGAAATGGAGTTTCAGTTTTGGAGGGGGAGAGCAGGAGCTGTGATTTTGGCCCTGTTGGCAGCTCTGTCCAGGCAGGACCCTCCAGCCTCTCCCACAGAGCCCTCCACACTCCCCTCTTGTATCTAAGGGAGGAGAGAACATTATCACTTCCAACACCACTAAAAATTGACTTTCCTTCTCCTTAACCTATTCATCCCCATCTCCTCCTCCCATTATTCCCAGGCAATTTTGTAAGATGACTATTATGCAAATGCTACAATAAAAATCTTATTTTCTGCTCCCTTTTCAGAGCCCTGCTCTGTTTACCTCCATTCTCTCTGCCTGATGGAGTTCTCCCAGGGAAAAAAGGAGAGAATAAATGTGTCCATTATTGACCCAAGTCTGAGGAAAACTCAGCAGGAGGTCAACAACTGCAAAACAATTTACAAATCCCTTTCCCACCCAACCTGCCAGTGCAGGGCCAGCTCCCAAAGCTCCAGAATTCCAAGCTCACTTTTCCTCCTGGGAAATTTCTGCCATTCCCCTGCAGCTCCCACTGGATTTTCTCACTGTCCTCTGCCACCTGAGCTCACCTAAGCCTTGCCCAAGTTAAACTTGTGCCAAACTCAGGCTTTGTCTTTTTCAAACTGGAGCTCCAGAGCAGTTCCCCAGCTCAGGAATTGTGAGAATCCTTAAAATCAGAGGGTTTTGGGGAAGCTGCAATAAGGAAGCTTCAGGGACAGCAGGACTGTAATTAGAGCTGGATTTGTCATAGAAAAGTTCTGTGAGATGAAGGAAGCAAGGACAAATTGAGACAACAGAATAACCCTTGGCTAGAATGCCCTGCCTGTGCAAGCAGCAGAAATCAGTTTCCTTGCAGTTTTGGGGACCTTTCCATGATCCCCAAGGTGCAAATGTCCCCAGGGGTGGCTCAGCTCAGCAGTGCCTTCACACTTTGCTGTGCCCTGGGAAAAGCAGAAACCCCCAGAACAGCCTCACTGAGAGAGCTCTACCTGCACTGCAGCCAAATGATAATTACAGCTAATTGCCACAGCTTAGGATGCATTAATTAGTGCAAATGAATGCAGGAGCTGGTTTTAAACTGAGGAATGTTTTGGTGGAGCTGCTGATGCTGGGTCCCCAGCAGGGAGTCCTGGAAGGGCTGAGCCCAGACAGGCACGGCAGGTCCGGGATTGGTGTCAGAGCAGATCTGGGAATGTGGCACTGGCAGCATCAGCAGAAATCGGGGCACAGGCTGGGAAGGTTCCTGCCCCATGGACTCCTGTAGAAGGTGTTACACTCCCTACAGCACACCCCTGGGATGCCATCCCATGAAACAAAGAGATTCCTTCAAAGCAAACCCCCCTCCCCTACCGAAAACCCCGTTATCTCTTAGGATTTCTATTGGCTCTTCAAGTCACAAGTTAATTGGTTCTTTTCTCACTTAAAGTTTTCCGATAATTGGTTCGTTTGTAAGTTGTAGTTTTTATTGGTTAGAAACTCAATCCTTTGGAAACCTATATAAAGTGTTTTGTTATCTGATATAATCAGACCGTTGTTAGCATCTCCCTTTGAGGGCAATAAAGTTATCCTTGGAACTTTGCAGCACAATCTCAAACCTTTGTTCTTCCCTAGTGAGTAGCTCAGGGCTCTGCATTTGGGGTTCAGAAGTACCTGGGCTCAGGGCTGCAGACCCCGGGGTTGGAAAACACCCAACCCTAAAATAAAGCTACAAACTCCCTTCAATAAAGGAGAGTTTTCCACCAGCCAGACTCAGGAAGATCAGCTCCACCGGGCAGGGCTGCTGGAAACAGGCAGGGGGTTCTCGTTCCTGAGGGCAGGAGGTGCCCCCACCCAGGCTGGAGTTTGTTCATGGGGAAATCCCAACCCCAAACTCAGCAGCATCGGGGCTGCAGATCCGGGGGGATTCCCAGCCTGAGGGACTCCGAAATTCTGCTCCACGAGGATCCCAAAGTGAGCAGCTGTGACAGCACCTTCACCCTCCCTCCCTGCTCAGCGAGGCTCAGCAATTCCCCTTCCCAAGGTTTGGGGGGTTTTGGGGTTTGATGAGAAGTGTTAATTCGTCTTTTTCTTTTTCTTTTTCTTTTTCTTTTTCTTTTTCTTTTTCTTTTTCCTCTTCTTTTTCTTTTTCCTCTTCTTTTTCCTCTTCTTTTTCCTCTTCTTTTTCCTCTTCTTCTTCTTCTTCTTCATCTTCTTCTTTTTCTTTTTCTTTTTCCTCTTCTTCTTCTTCTTCATCATCTTCTTCTTCTTCATCATCTTCTTCTTCTTCTTCTTCTTCTTCATCTTCTTCTTTTTCTTCTCTTCTTCCTCTCTTCTTTTCATTCTTCTTTTTCTCTTTTCTTTTCTTTCTCTCTTCTTCATCTTCTTCTTTTTCTTCTTCATCTTCTTCTTTTTCTTTTTCTTCTTCTTCTTCTTTTTCTTTTTCTTCTTCTTCTTCTTCTTTTTCTTCTTCTCCTTGTTCTTCATCATCATCATCATCTTCATCATCAACTTCTTCTTCATATTTTTCTTCTTTTTCTTCTTCTTCTTCTTCTTCTTCATCATCTTCTTCTTCTTCTTCTTCTTTCCCTTTTCCTTTTATTTCCATTTATTTTATATTTTTTTTAATCATTATTATTTTTGTCTGCAACCCAGAGCTGGCAGCTCCTCCATAAGGAACCCAAATCGCTGCTGAACTTGCTCTGCCTCCTCCCCTTCCCCACCTCCCTCCCCTGAACGGGGGTCTCAGACCCCTGCGGGGCACAGGAGGGACCAAAGGGGTGCAAATCCCAATTTCCCTGCTGTTTTAGGGACACCCAACTGCAGATTCCCATTTTTCCCTTCCCGGCAGAGCAGCCCATTATTAAGCTATTAATCACCTCTCTCAATTAATTGTTCTAAAATGAGCCAGGCTTTAGCGGTTGTGCTGCAATTGAAAACTCGCTTGTTTTTGGAAAGGTAAAGTTACAGGCAGTGCTAATTTGAGGGCGCCGAGCCATTAAGCCACTGTTTGGAATCTCAATTACCCCGCGGAAGGATAATTACAAATAAAACAAACTTGTGATCCCGCATCAGCGCCAACACTTCTCCCCTGCTTTATGGAATATACAAGCAGTTTTTCATCCACTGGATTTAATTTCCACATGAAAAATTGACCTGAACAGTATGAAGTATGGCTACAAGTAAAAACTGTGTTTTCATTGAAGAGAATAAATGCATTTCCTGAACGCTGGCTGTTACAGCTAATTGATTTATTGGCTCTCTATATAGTGCACTATTGTCTTTGCACTCATGGGACAGGGAAGCTCTTGAGAACAGAACTAAATTCTGCCACGGCAACCTGACAGCTGAAGAGGGCTGGGTTCTATTTTTTAATATAATGTGCAAGTGTCTGGGAGCTGGAAGGAATCTGCCCTGGATTGGCACAAACTACCTGGATGTGGGTTTTTTTTAATCCCATAATATTACTGGGAAGCTGAGGTCGTTTTCTTTTAATCAGATTGTTTTTACTGTGAAACGTTCATGTTCAAGCAAATGCAAAATACTACAGAAAGGAGGTGGGAAATTCCCTTTTTTTAATTTTCCTTTAAGGCCAGCATCGAAAATTCAGTAGGAAATAAAGGCCCTGCGAAAGTATTTCTCCCTGATAACGAAAACAATTTTAAAATTCATGAAATAGCCAAATATTTGTTATTATCCCTTGCTTTTAGGTTTTATGCAAATGAGAGCCCATAAGATGAAAGCGAGTGCTTGGTAGCAGGTGGGAGCAAACTCACATAATCATACCAATAAAAAAGCCCTGAGGAAAAACAAACCAAAATGAAAAATCAATACAGGATGTTGTTCTCCAGATATACTATTAAAATATAGCATTCCACAGCTGCACTCTTGTCCTAAATAACGGATGAGCCTCTCCCTGGGAGGAAATCTGAGTCTCTCCTGCCATGGATAAAAATCCCACCGAGCCTGGAGGAGTCTCTGGGGCACGAGGGGAAACCCAAACTAGTGATGGGCATTGCAAGGAAAGGTTCCCAAAAGGGCAAGAACCCAGCTGGGATTTCCCAGGAAAAGCTCCTCCATACCACTGGATTTTACAGCATCCATGAAAAACACCCCAAAGTTCCCTGAGATCTCCCAGCTGCTGCAAAAGGGAAAACCCGGGGCACAAATCTGGCAAGAAATGGGATTATATTCCCTAATTCTGCAAGGAACCTCTGTTCCAGTAACCTGCTACTTGGTTGGAAATTGCATATTTCTCTTCTTTATTTTTGTCTTCATTTGGTTCTTATTTCTAGCTGCAAGCACAAATGATACTGAGTATAAATTCCATGGATTAAGGAGGAAAATTCTTCAGGAGATGGAGAAACAGCTCTTTCCCAGGTGAGCACAGGTTTGTCCCCAAGACAGGTGAGAAACCAACTCCTCAGTTATTGGAGGGGAGGCTGAAAGCCATCAGCAGCTCTTTATTAAGGGAAAAAAATACATGTGAATATATTTCACCTCTCCCAGTGAGAAAACCACTACAAAACCCAAAAATGTCTCAATTTCTTTTTTTTTTTTTTTTGGCTTGTCCTTGGTGCAAGGCTCTGCTCTGCTGCTCCAAACTGGTTCCCTCTGTAGGGGCAGAGACACCAGCCCCAGAGAGGAGGAAGGGGAGAGGCTCAGGGGAGAAAATCAGCCTGAAGAAGGCAAATTTTATAAGCAAGGGGTGGAAAATGGTGACTGTAATCACAGCAGCAAACAGAAGGGCTCAATCAGGAATTAAACTGGGCATTTCAACATGGCAGGAGGAAGGGGAGAGGGCAGATTTCCACCTGAAAGGACCTTTAATATAATATTATTTTAGAATGGGAGCAGTTTTAAACAACTTTGACCTGGCACAGCCAGAGCATTGTGAGAGCCCTTTAGCAAAAGATGCATTTTCAATTTTCATCTGCCCAAGCTTTCCATGCACAATTCTGTGTTTAACACAGAGTGTCACAAAACCAGAATTACCAAAATCTGCTCGAGGTCCAGCCCCTCCTGTATTTTCCCATTTCTGCCCATTCTTGGGGCTCTCTTCTGTCCACACCCAGAGTGTCCAGCTGCCACCTCCTGTGGGGTCACCTGGAGGTGACCTGGAATAATTAATGAATTCCCAGGTCATTGACTGCTCCAGCACCACTGGCCCCATACCCAGATCCCATCTTTACACTCATGTCTTGGGGTGAGGCACAGGATGTGTCCAGAAATGTGAATTGTGCCCCATCTGTTAACCCAGCTGGGCCAGTGCTCCTGATCTCCTGGCACACATTCTCTGCTAATGGGATCTTTAAACCAGCTGGGCAATCATCTTTACCTTTCCCATGACCCACCCTTCATCCAGGAGATATCTCCTGTTCATGGCCCATTGTTACAAACTGGGTGTGGCAGCGATTCTTATCCCTGTGGGAGATATCTCCTGTTAATGGGCCATTGTTACAAACTGGGTGTGGCAGTGCCCCTGATCTCCTGGCACACATTATCTGCTAATGGACATCTTTAAACCAGCTGGGCAATCATCTTTATCTTCCCACAGCCCATCCTCCCTCCAGGAGATATCTCCTGTTCATGGCCACTGAGTCCCAGGGCATGGCTGATAAAATTCCATCATCCCACTGGGAGATGCTCCAGCCAGGGCAGGAGCCAAGCCTTTCCTACCCAGAGAAAAACTGAGATTTGGAACACCAGAGCACCTTTCCACTGGATCCCAGAGGAAAACCAGACCCTTCCACATCATCCCTGCACCTTCAGAGGAAACTGCACCTTCTCCAGGAGCACTGCTCCAGCTGAGCCACATCTGCCCCTGCAGGAGGATGCAGCACCATGGAATGGGACTGTGCCACCACCCTGACTGACTGACTGTGCCAGCTTGGATTCTGACTCTGGCAGGGTTGGGATTGTTCTGTGTAATACTGCATTGCTATTTTAATTTTCCTAGCACAGAACTGTTATTCCTATTCCCATATCTTTGCCCTTAATTTCAAAACGATAATAATAATTTGGAGGGAGGGGGTTTACATTTTCCATTTCAAAAAGGAGCTTCTGCCTTTGATTTTATTGTCCCTCAAACCAGGACAATTCATTTGATGGGATCACTGAATCCCAGACTGGTTTGGATTGGAAAGGACCTTAAAGCCCACCCAGTTCCATGGGCAGGGACCCTGCCACTGTCCCAGGCTGCTCCAACCTGGACTCTCCCAGGGATGGGGAGCCCCAGCTGCTCTGTGCTGAACCAGGGAGGAGCAGAGACTGATGCAGAATCCCCAAATTCCCCACAGCTCCTCTTGCCTGGGCTTTGCAGGCAGTGAGGGGACCTTGCCAAGCCAGGCCTGGCCAGGCTGGGCTTGTCTGGGCTGTGCTGGTGGCTCTGGGGACGTGTCCCCATCAGTCTGAGTGCTGGCACTGCTCAGCCACGGTGACAAATTGCCAGGGGAGCTGCGGGGAGAGGCAGCAAATTAGGGAATGAATAATTAAACTGGGAGAGAGGAAGGTGAGCAGATCTGGAGGGAGGGGAAGGGAAGGCTGAGTTTGAGGAGCCAACACTTGCAGGTGTTCCAGGAGAGAGGTGCTGAGGAGGGCTGGTGTCACTGTGTGGGGTTATGGACTGATGAAAGGACACTGTAAAGGTCTTGCATGATGGAAAAAAAAAAAAAAAGAAAATTAAAATTAAATTTAATTAAAATTAAAGCTTAATTTTACATTCATAGGAAAGATTGAAGGTAAGGAAAAGAAGGGTACTTATTGGTTAGAGAAATAACACTTTTTGTTTCAGTTTTTAATGGATTTAACAGGTGTTTATTTTTTGTTATAAGTTTTTTTAATGTTCATATTAGAGAAAGGTTGCTAGCTTGGGGAAAAAAAACTTTAGCTGAGCTTGAGAAAGTTAGACTGGAAAAATATTCAAGATTTTCCCTTGGGATTGTAACAGCCACAGCTGGGAGCAGTGAGGGGGCCCTGCCCTGCCCATCCCAAACCCAAACTTCATGGAAATGGGAACTGCCACAAACCCAGGAGCTGTTCCTGCACCCCAGCCCCGTTCCTGCTGCACAGGGGTCCCTTTCCTTCCCCAGCACCAGTGGGAGCAGCAGTGTCCCCAAACCAGTGGGGACACTGGTGCCAGCACACAGCACAGAGGGTTTCCTCCACAAACCTCTCAACTCCTAATTCCTTAAACCATCAGCATTTAATCAAACCCCAGCTCTAAAACCCTGACTCTTATCACAGCCAGCACTTCTAATCCTTTTTTCCAGACTAGATGTTCCCAAATCATGTTACATCTTTCATCTTCCTTGTGATTAATTTCAAGGTTTTTACTGAGTCAAATGAGATATTTTTTTTCCAAATCTCTCTTAGTTTTTCCAGCTTTTAGTCAATTCTGGCAGTTCAGAGCAGCCATCAAAATTACACGAGCGTTTTGTGCTCAGCCACTTCAGTGACTCCCAGATTTAGGAGAATCCCATAAAGGCAACCATCTTATTATTTTAATGCATGCAATAATTTAAGTGATAACAACTGCAAAAGTCAGGCTGTTTTGTTTTATGGATTATCAACAGCCTTATGACCTTGAAAATAGTCGAGTTGACTCACTAATTTTTACAATTTAGCCAAACAGCACATGCAGCATAATTTTATCAACTTTGATGTGGTGAAAGTGCAGAGATCTCCAAAGAAATGAAATTTCCTTCCCAGACCCACTCTGGGGAGCTTCAGGCTGGGGAACCAAGGAGAAGGGGAAATATTTGAGGGAAAAGGAGAATTATTTGAGGGGAAAAGGAGGGGAATTATTTGAGGAAAAAAGGGAAGGAGGATTATTTGAGGAAAAAAGGGAGGGGGGATTATTTGAGGGGAAAAAGGGAAGGGAAATTATTTGAGAGGAAAAGAGAAAGGAAATTATTTAAGGGAAAAGGGAAGGGGAATTATTTGAGGGAAGAAGGTAAGGGGAATTATTTGAGAGGGAGGAAAAGGAAGGGGGAATTATTTGAGAAGAAAAGAGAAAGGGAATTATTTGAGGGGAAAAAGGAGGGAACTTATTTGAGGGGGAAAAGGGAAGGGGAATTATTTGAGGGGAAAAGGAAGGGGGAATTATTTGACAAGAAAAGGAAAGGGAATTATTTGAGAGGGAAAAGGGAAATATTTGAGGGAAAAGGAAGGGGAATTATTTGAGGGGGGGGGGGAAAGGAAGGGGAAATATTTGAGAGGAAAAGAGAAAGGGAATTATTTGAGAGGGAAAAGGGAATTATTTGAGCTGTGAACACACCCCGTTACAAACTTCCCAGTGCCTGTTTTTTGTGCTGCAATGCAGAGTGAAGTTCTCCAAGACACAAATGGCAGGAGCAGCCCCGACACCCCCAAATCCAGCCTGGGAAAGGTGGGAGCACAGAGGTGAAGAGGAGGCACAGCCAACCTCTGGTGGCCAGAGGTGCACTCGAGCTGTTATTCTGTATTCCATACTCTTCAAAGAGCAATATAAACAGAATTATTTATGCCCAGCAAAATGTTGCTTAATTACTTATGCACCACTGTTTGCTTGTGTTTTAAGCTCTCTCCACCACCCACAGGCAGACGTTAAACAGCTGCTAAAAGCGAGCTTTAGTCTTGCCTGTTTGAAATTAGCATACTTGAGCTTTGAAAAAACTTTGTTGCCAATTTACATATGCATAGAGACTGATATTTAGACTCACCATATGATATGTCCCTCAAGAGCTTTTCTTATTGCCTCCATCCTCAGGTCTCAACCTAGAGACTGTAAATCTAGCAGGTGATTAATTCTATACCCTTGAGAAAGTAGCAATTAGCACTTGCAACCAGTAAAAAATTGTCATTTCAAACCCCTGTTTACTATGCCCATGTATTTTCTATGAACTCACAGTTAACTCCAAACAGAAATAGATGGCAATGGATTTGCAGCCACTCCTGTCTCTTTATATAAAAATATATTACAGCTTCCAGCTAATCAACCTATTAAACACACTGGGAAAAAAAAAAATTAAGAAAAAGAGATTAAATAATTGGCATTCCTTCTTTTATATATAAATATATATAAAATGGGAAGATGGAGCAAGCATGAAAACATTCTACATGATGTTTTATGTTCCCAGACCTTAATCAGCTCATTTCAACATGATGACTTTGTAGGGTTTACCTGTTTTGTGTCAATTCTTATCTCTGATAGCCGAAATTACGGCACTTCCAGATGTTCTTATGCATTATTGAGGTCTTCTGCAGTAGATGCTGGAAAAGGTAAGATAAGGTTTTATTTCTTTGTAGTAGTCACAACACCCAGATCAAAGGCAGGAAAGTGCAGTGCTTAGTATTGAAAACTATGATGAACTTCACATTTATTTTCAAGTAGAAAATCTGTCGTAAACCTGCTCATCAATCTTCAGTCAGTGTTTCAAGTGTAATCCACTGGAGCAGGGCACGGGAGTTTAAAGATTTTGGGGGTGCTGCTCCTCAAAACTCTGCCTGGGTGCTCAGCCAGGATGTGCTGAGGGGGGTGTGCCTGCCAAAATCTGCCAAAATCCGCCAAAATCCGCCAAAATCCGCCAAAATCCACGTGCTGTGCCAAACCTGGAAAATAAACCACAAAAACCTGCTGTGCCACACCTGGAAAATAAACCCCAAAAACCTGGCTGCTCTGAGCAGGAATTGCTCCTCCAGCCCCTGGGAAAATGGGGGGCCCTTGCACAGAGTGATTCCAGCTTTAGTAAATCAGAATTAGGAGATTTTTAAGGTTTAAATCGAATAATAAGGGGTGTAAATCTAGGAGCAGGTTTAAATCTGCTACACCCGGATTTAAATCTGACAGAATCAGATTTGCTAGATTTACCAGAATCAGTAATTTTCTAGATTTACCAAAATGAGTAATCTCCTGGTTTTACCAGAATGAGTAATTTCCAAGATTTGCCATAATCAGTAGATTTCCTAGATTTACCAGAATGAGTAATTTCTTAGATTTACCTGAACCAGTAGATTTCCAAATTTACCACAGCAAGTAGATTTCCTAGATTTTACCAGAATTAATGGATTTCCTAGATTTTTAAGAATGAGTAGATTTCCAAGATTTACCAAAATGAGTAATTTCCTAGATTTACCAGAATTAATGGATTTCCTAGATTTTTAAGAATGAGTAGATTTCCAAGATTTACCAAAATGAGTAATTTCCTAGATTTACCAGAACAAGTAGAATTCCTAGATTTTACCAGAATCAGTAATTTCCAAGATTTGCCATAATCAGTAGATTTCTGAGATTTTACCAGAATTAATAATTTCCTAGATTTACCAGAATGAGGGGACTTCCTAGATTTATAAAAATGAGTAGATTTCCAAGATTTACCAAAATGAGTAATTTCCTAGATTTACCAGAATCAGATTTCCTAGATTTTACCAGAATGAATAATTTCCTAGACTCACCAGAATCAGTAGATTTCCTAGATTTTACCAAAATGAATAATTTCCTAGATTTTACCAGAATGAATAATTTCCTACATTTACCAGAACCAGAATTCCTAGATTTTACCAGAATGAATAATTTCCTACATTTGCCAGAATCAGATTTCCTAGATTTTACCAGAATGAATAATTTCCTACATTTGCCAGAATCAGATTTCCTAGATTTTACCAGAATGAATAATTTCCTAGATTTACCAGAATGAATAATTTCCTAGATTTTACCAAAACGAATAATTTCCTAGATTTCCACCCAGTCCCACCCTTTGTGCAGGGGTAAAATCGCTGCTCCCCACACCAATTTGGAGGAGAATTCTGAATATTTCTGCAGCATCCCAAGGCAATCTGGGTGGAAAATGCCAGAAGCCACATTTCCCCCAATCATCTCTGTGAAGCAGTGAGGGTTCAATGGTAAATATAAAAAGCAGCCAGCAATGCAAGGATATTTTTTCCTGCTTGCACAGTCATTAAGGGGTCTGCTGCAAAAGCCTGCTTGACTTTCTTCCCACTAATTACATCATCAGATCATCACACTGCTAAAATCAGGCACAGAGTACTTGCACACAACTAAATCCCTGCTTCTAATTACTATTTTAGTCTCTTTTTTTTCCTCGTGACACGTTGGTGATAGATCATTATTTTTTCAGCAATTTGTTCGCATTTATATGCAATATAATTGGATCTGATTAATTATTATGATTAATGACTGCAGAATTTCCTTGCGAAGCTATTAATACTGGGAGTATCAAATGAAAGACATGGACAAATTAAAGCCAATGGAGTCCTGTTGCTTGTACTTACAATGCCTGGGCTCAAGTAACCCTTTGCTGCTCCAGCCCTGCAATAAATACCAGGGTTTATCTGGAATTTCCCCACGGATCTCTGCGTTTTCCAGGGCTAGAAGTACATAACTAATGGGGGAGAGATGCAGGTGCAATTCTTAGGTGGACTGCTGTAGTTAAAATTACATATATTTGGGTATATTTCAAACGAGCTCAGCAGCATAAACGCAGCTACATCCATTTAAAGTGGAGGAGCTGGCAAAAAGAGAAGCCTGGGCAATATTTCTGTGTGTATGGAGTGGATTTATCCATTTTTCAGGTGGCAGTGCAACAAAACACCACAATAAAAGCAGTTAATTTCCATTAAATGTCATATTAGCCCGTTTCTGAGGGATGTATTTACGTAGCGTGTGCTGTATTTTAAATTGCAGCCCGGCTCAGCAATGGGATATTACATGTAAAAAAGCAAACAATGAGGGAGTAGCTTAGGGGATCGACTTTCCTGCTGCCTCAGGGACCTGCCTTTAAATCTGGCTTTGAGCAAACTGAAGAAAAATCATTTCCCTCTAATGGCAGCAGCGCAGGAAAAAAAATAAAAAAAAATAAAATAAAAAAAAATAAAAATCAGATAGCAGGAGTTCCACCCAGGTGGCAAAAAGCTCGGGGAGGGAAGGGCTGGGAGCAGATGAGCAGGATTAGGGACAGGCTCAGAACCAGGGGACTTTGAATGTGATTTTAATCTGAAATAAAGTGCCAGCAGCGCTCATCAAACCCAGCCGGGATAAGGGCACGGAGATCTCCAGCTCACAGCTACTGAGGAATTCTGAAATTTGTATCTGTGAGCCCAACACCAGGAATGGGGGGAAAAAACAGGTCTGAAATGTGTGGGGAGGGGGTTAGAGCTCTTCATGTTCTGGGGAAACAAATAAAAGATGAGAAAAACACGGGGCGTGTTTTTGTTCGGGAATAAAAATGTGTTTTGTATAAAGGAGATTAAAAGGATGATGCCTTTAAAAAAGAGGTAAATATAAAAAATAAAAATCTCAAACTGCAGAAATCCAGCCCAAGTACAGAGAATATTTGCGCCCAGGTGCACACAAATACCCATTTTTCCAGGAGAAAAATCAGCCAAATTCTCATCTTCAACCTATCAAGAAATTCCAAATTATTTAAAGTCCCGCTGTCCTAAGAGCCACGCCTTCCCTGGGAGATATTTTGTCGTTTCCTCCTGATTTCTGAATTCTGCAGCTGACACGGGGGGGGCTCTTTGCTGGAATTTTGGGGACACTCAGTTCAAACACGGGGCTGGCACTGGGTCTGGGACAGCTCCTGCAGCTCCCAGCAAACAATCCCAAACATTCCTCACCTGGAAATTTGTGTCCTGGCTGGTGCTGCTCACCAGACTGGGCAGGACATTCCCGAGGAATGGGGAGAAGGGAAAGTTCAAAGGAATCAGGAATTGGATGTTTGGCAGCACTGCTGGAGCTGGGAGAGCTGGGAATGTTCATCTGGAAAAGGGAAGGATCCAGGGAGAGCTTCCAGAACATTCCAGGGTCAAAGGGGCTCCAGGGAGCTGGAGAGGGGACAAGGGATGGAGGGACAGGACACAGGGAATGGGACACTGCCAGAGACAGGGATGGATATTGGGAACTGGGATATCAGGAATTGGGATATTGGGAATTGGGAATTGGGATATTGGACATTGGGATATTGGGATATTGGGAATTGGGAATATTGGGATATTGAGATATTGGGGTAGTGGGATATTGGGACATTGGGATACTGGGATATTGGGAATTGGGATGTTGGGAATGGGAATATTGGGATATTGGGATATTGGGATATTGGGATATTGAGATATTGGGGTATTGGGATATTGGGATACTGGGATATTGGCTTATTGGGATATCGGGAATTGGGTTATTGGGAATTGGAATATTGTGATATTGTGATATTGTGATATTGTGATATTATGATATTAGGATATGAGGAATTGTGATATTGGGATATTGGGAATTGGGATATTGGAACATTGGGGATTCCCAGAGCAGCTGTGGCTGCCCCTGGATCCCCAGCAGTGCCCCAGGAACACCCTGGCACGGTGGGAGGTGTCCCTGCCCATGGAATTTAAGGTCCCTTCCCAGCCAAACCTGCCCTAATCTCTGATTTAATCCCATCCTAACCTTGCTCCTGCTGACCAAACCCTGCACCCACCTCCCAGCCACAGCCACCTCCTGACATGGACACTCTATTTCCAAAATTGGGGTTTGAGCCCAGTGTGCTCCCCAGGAGCTGAGGGACAGGGAGGGGGGATGTTCCTGCCCCACTGAAGCCCCTCCTGGTTTTCAGGGGCTTCTCCACCCTGAGCCCAGCCCAGCAGTGCTGGACCAGCTCCCCCTCTACCCTGAGATAAAAAACAACCTGGGAGCCTCCACAGTGAGGCAGAGATTATTTCCTTCTTCTCTTTTCATTTTTCTTGGGGGGGGCTTTAATCTTTTTTTATTTTTTTTATATTATTATTTTTTTTTAATAAAGAGGGTTGAGATGAGTGAAATATCAGTTCAGGAGGCAGCGAGGAAACAACATTTAGAGCACAGTGATAGAACAGGCAAATGAGAGCGTCACAAGCCCTTAGCATCTCCTGCTCTGCATTAGCCCAACAGGCTCCATCAATCTCCCCTCACCTGGCTGCCACCCCACACCACAGCCCCCAGCCTGGCAGCACAAAAAACTCATTTTATGCACATGGTCTGGGAGTGCAAGTCAGCTGTTGGGGTTTTGGGGTTTTTTCCCTCCTGAGATTTCCTGGAAGTTTTGTGAATTTTTTTTTTAATTGTTGTTGTTTGATTTGAAATTTTGTATTCAATTTGGTGTAAAATCCCAATGGCATAAATTCTAAGTGTGACACTCCAGTAGCTGAAAAAGTGGAGAGAGAAAATTTACAGGGTCTGGAGGGACAGGAAAAGGAGAAAGGCTTCACAGTGAAACAGAGGGGGGTCAGATGGGAAGGAATTCCTCCCTGGAAATGTCCCAAGGCTGGGAGCACCCTGGGACAGTGGGAATGTCCCTGCCATGGCAGGGCTGGCACTGGGTGGAATTTAAGGTCCCTTCCAGCCCAACCCATTCTGGGATTCTGGGATTTTGTGATTCGGAGTCTACACATAACAGATTTAGCTCCTGAGTGTGAGCCTATGTATTTTTGAATAATTCCAGTTTAACACAGAATTCATCAACAATGTAATTGATAAAATAAAGGAAATCAATTATTACATTAAAATAACTTCTCAATGTATTTTTCTAAAGATGTAAAAGTACCTCTCTATGTATTTAAAGCCAAATAAGCCTGGAAGGACTGGTACAGACACATAAACCCCTACCTCAAAACTCCTATTGACCAAATATTTACTTTGAGAAGCACAGATATGTACTTTTCCCTATTTTAGAAGATAAGAGATTCAGAGCATGGCAAGAAGGAAAAAACTCATCACTGAACAGATGTTCTGGAGTGCTGAAAAACCCTGAAGTAGCCATGGGATATTTCCAAAACCCACAACCAGAGTTAGAGCTCAGCCCCGGGGTGATGTGGGCTGGGGAGGAGGCAGAGCTGGGCTGGGGCTGGAGCTGCTGGTTCCTGACAGCAGGGATGAGGGCAGAGCTGCCCAGGAGGCTCCAGCTCCCAGTCAGGGGGGATGGAGAACATCCTGAGAGAGAGGGAGGGAAAAATCCCAAACAGGACACGAGGGCACGTCCCTGTCCCTGTCCCTGTCCCTGTCCCTGTACTGACCATGTTCCTGTGCTGAGCTGTTCCTGTCCTGACCCCATTCCCAGTTCTGACCTGTTCCTGTCCTGACCCCATTCCCAGCACTGACCCATTCCCAGCACTGACCCCATTCCCAGTTCTGACCTGTTCCTAGTTCTGACCCCATTCCCAGCACTGACCCCATTCCCAGTTCTGACCTGTGACACACTGCAATGGCCCTGTGACACACTGCAATGGCTGTGACACACTGGAATGGCTCTGTGACACACTGCAATGGCTGTGACACACTGCAATGGCCCTGTGACACACTGCAATGGCTGTGACACACTGGAATGGCTCTGTGACACACTGCAATGGCTGTGACACACTGCAATGGCCCTGTGACACACTGGAATGGCTGTGACACACTGCAATGGCTGTGACACACTGGAATGGCTGTGACACACTGGAATGGCTGTGACACACTGCAATGGCTGTGACACACTGGAATGGCTGTGACACACTGGAATGGCTGTGACACACTGCAATGGCCCTGTGACACACTGGAATGGCTGTGACACACTGCAATGGCCCTGTGACACACTGGAATGGCTGTGACACACTGGAATGGCTGTGACACACTGCAATGGCTGTGACACACTGGAATGGCTGTGACACACTGCAATGGCTGTGACACACTGCAATGGCTGTGACACTCTGGAATGGCTGTGACACACTGCAATGGCTGTGACACACTGGAATGGCTGTGACACACTGCAATGGCTCTGTGACACACTGCAATGGCTGTGACACACTGGAATGGCTGTGACACACTGGAATGGCTGTGACACACTGCAATGGCCCTGTGACACACTGGAATGGCTGTGACACAGTGGAATGGCTGTGACACACTGCAATGGCTGTGACACACTGCAATGGCTGTGACACACTGGAATGGCTGTGACACACTGCAATGGCTGTGACACACTGCAATGGCTGTGACACTCTGGAATGGCTGTGACACACTGCAATGGCTGTGACACACTGGAATGGCTGTGACACACTGCAATGACTGTGACACACTGCAATGGCTCTGTGACACACTGGAATGGCTGTGACACACTGGAATGGCTGTGACACACTGCAATGGCCCTGTGACACACTGCAATGGCTGTGACACACTGGAATGGCTGTGACACACTGCAATGGCTGTGACACACTGGAATGGCTCTGTGACACACTGCAATGGCCCTGTGACACACTGGAATGGCTGTGACACACTGCAATGGCTGTGACACACTGGAGTGGCTGTGACACACTGCAATGGCTCTGTGACACACTGCAATGGCTGTGACACACTGGAATGGCTGTGACACACTGCAATGGCTGTGACACACTGGAATGGCTCTGTGACACACTGCAATGGCCCTGTGACACACTGGAATGGCTGTGACACACTGCAATGGCTGTGACACACTGGAGTGGCTGTGACACACTGGAATGGCTCTGTGACACACTGGAGTGGCCCTGTGACACACTGGAATGACTGTGACACTCTGGAATGACTGTGACACACTGGAATGGCTGTGACACACTGGAATGGCTCTGTGACACACTGGAATGGCTGTGACACACTGCAATGGCTCTGTGACACACTGCAATGGCTCTGTGACACACTGGAATGGCTGTGACACACTGCAATGGCTCTGTGACACACTGCAATGGGTCTGTGACACACTGCAATGGCTGTGACACACTGGAATGGCTGTGACACACTGGAGTGGCCCTGTGACACACTGGAATGGCTGTGACACACTGGAATGGCTGTGACACACTGCAATGGCTCTGTGACACACTGGAATGGCTGTGACACACTGGAATGGCTGTGACACACTGGAGTGGCCCTGTGACACACTGGAATGGCCCTGTGACACACTGGAATGGCTCTGTGACACACTGCAATGGCTCTGTGACACACTGGAATGGCCCTGTGACACTGCACTGCCTTTGTGCTCTCCTCTGCCATGAGAGCCGAGCAGGAAATCAATACATTTTATCCATGGAATGTACATAAGTCTTCCTAAGTCGTGATCCATTTTAAGTAACGTGTGGAGGGGCATTAGGCAATTAGAGCTGGCTGAGGAACTGAGCATATTTATACATTTTAACGTCTGTCTTTTTATCTTGAGCTTGGATGAAGCAGTAAGACCTAAAAATCAAACACTGGATGAGTTCAGATGATCGGGTATTTAATTTAAGATCTCCATCTTAGCATTAGAAAACCTTCCAAATGAAGTGTCTGTGTTTTAGAAATTGGCCATAGCCAGTAGCTGCTAAGTCTGATGTGTAATCTCTGCTTGGCTCTGCACAGAAAGCACTTATTGAAATTCAAGTACATGCTCAGGGCTCGTTAATGGCTATTTTTGCCTCATTAATACAACAAACATCACTGATATGAAAGGTGCTGTTCTCTTACACTAATACAACTGCAAGAGGTCAGAAATAACTTTTCATGCTCTCTAGCTCTTTATCCAATATGTCAGTGACAGGGAAGTGGAGAGCAGGCAGGAATAGGGAGTGGATTCATCCACAAATGTGGCATTAGTGAGACCACCAACGGCCCAGCCTGGCCTCCTTTGGTGCCCACATTCCAAAACAAGAGGCTGAAAATTCCAATGAGGTCCTGAGAAGCCTCTCAGGAGTGCCTGGAGTGGACAGAGCTGCAGAGGGGCAGACACGAGTTTAACCTGCTCAGTTTATTCAAAAGAAGGTGAAGAATTGCCTCGGTCAGAATTTAAAATCCCAGAGTGGTTTGGGTTGGAGGGACCCTAAATCCCATCCCATTATCCCATCCCATTATCCCATCCCATTATCCCATCCCATCCCATCCCTTTATCCCATCCCATCCCTTTATCCCATCCCTTTATCCCATCCCATCCCTTTATCCCATCCCATCCCTTTATCCCATCCCATCCCATCCCATCCCATCCCATCCCATCCCATCCCATCCCATTCCATTATCCCATCCCATTTTCCCACCCCATTATCCCATCCCATTGATCCCATCCCACTTTCCCCTCCCATTTTCCCACCCCATTATCCCATCCCATTGATCCCATCCCATTTTCCCCTCCCATTTTCCCACCCCATTATCCCATCCCAGGGTGCTCCAGCCCTGTCCAGCCTGGCCTGGGACACTCCCCAGAGGGGATCAGGAGCTTTGCTGGCAGAGCTCTGCTGCACCCCACGAGGGGGAGCACAAAAGGAACCGAGGAGATTGGGGTGAGCATCCCATTTCTGTTTGACTGGTTCCTTTCATCGTGACACCATCACCAACCCCATCAGCTGCACCGCAGCCCAGAGATCCTGGAACAAACAAATCCCCATCCCCACAGGGCCCCCTTGGTGTTCTTCAAAGCACCAGGCACCAGTCACGGTGTCAGGAATGCAATAACATCCCACATTCCATGTGACAACACTTCCTTCCCTCTAAATTCCCTCTAAACCCACTTTGGGTCTGTCTGCATTGGGTTAACCTGCTCCCCTTTCACAGGTGACCCCTTTTCCCAGAATTTCCAGCAGAGCCCTGTTTGTGGAAGGCTCAGGAGCTCAGCAATTCCCCAGGTTTGGGGTGGCAGCACCCCCAGCTCCCGACCCCTTTACAAAGACAAACAAATTGAAACCAGCTCCGAGGGCGACGGGGGAAACTTCAAGGCACTGCTTTCAAATTTCCCTGTAAATAAAAGTACGTGTGAAGGAGAGGAGCTGGGTGTGTCCCCCGAGCACGGTTCAGAGCCCCCAACACCCTGCCCTGCTTCTATAAATTAGAAATCTTGTCATCTGATCGTGGAGACCAAGAAAATTGTGGCAAACTTTATCTGCTAAGTGAACCTTAATAACCTCAACTTTAACTTCAAGAAAATTACACTTGGAAACATTTCATAGTCTTGCAGGTTGCAGGAGGCATTAAATTCTTTCTTTTCTCCCACCTCTCCAGGAGTTATTAACCCTCCCCACAGAGCCTTGGAGACCTCCAGCAAATTGTCCCTTCCACAAATCACAAGGAGCAGCCGTGCCAGGGGCTCTGCTGGCTCTGGCAGCACATTTGCAGTAAAAGCTGCACCCAGACTCAGATTAAAACCTTCACAGTTCCTTCAAAGAAGGCAAAGGACAAAAAAAAAAAAAAAAAAAATTGAAATAAAGGCTTTGAAATAAGGCTGTGGTGTGGCTCCTCCAGGAGCTTTTCCCAATCAGCAGTCTGGGATGTTTAATTGCATCTCTCCCTAAATACCCCTCTCCTCTGGAGGCTCCCTTCCAGTGCTGTAAATTTTGGATTTGCTGTGAATTTTGCCCTGTGGGATGTGCTGAGGATGCTGCAGCTGCCCCAAGGGCAGGGGGATTTTCAGAGCAGCTCCAGCCCTGCTGGTTTTAAGCAGGAGCCAGGAAATGGCACAGCTGGGAGCTTCCAGAGAGGCAGCAATGAGGAAAAGGCACTTCCAGGGCTCAGCTTTGTAGTAAGGAATAAAAGAGAGTCTCAGAATCATTGAGGTGGGAAAAGTCCCCCAGGGGTAGTGAACCCAACCTGGGACCAAACACCACCATGTCCACAACAAACAGCAAAATGATGGGGTTTAGTCATGGGAAAAGGTGTTACTCAAGTGAAAATGTGTTATTCAAATAAGAGCAAGAAAACACTATTACTATTATTATTATTATTATTATTATTATTATTATTATTATTATTATTATTATTATTATTATTACTATTATCGTTATCATTATTGTTATTATTGTTATTATTGTTATTGTTGTTATTATTGTTATTATTGTTATTATTGGTATTATTATCCTGCAGATTTTTGGGTGTGATCCCACTGTGGGTTTTACTCCTGGCCTGGCAATGCTGCTGCTCTGTGCAAACACAGCCTTCCCAAAAAACCCTACAAGGGAATGGCCTTGAAAATAAACTAAAGCAGAACTAAACCTCTGATTGTGCCACTGAGTTTGGACCAAAAAACTCCTCGTGATTTCATGACCAGACCCTGACAATTTTAACACACAGGGGAAAAATATCAGGGCTGAGATGTCCCTGCTCAGCCTGGGACAGGGATCTCTCTTCCCCTGAGCTTTTCCAGATCTCAGATTTCCACAGATATGGAATTTTTTTTAGCAATTCTATTCATTACCTGCTCCATCCTCTGCTATCAGGGAGCCCCAGACCTTCCAATGCTTTAAATTCATTAAATACCCAGAGTTTTGACTGCATCTGCTCAGTTTTTGGATCAGAAGAGAATTTCTCCTGGTGCAGGCAAAATGAGGATTTCACCCCAGACCTGCCTCGTTTGGTGGCCTCACATCCCTCAGAGTCTCTCACACTTCAGAGAGATTTTGGAGGTGTGGGCAGAGCATTAAACAATTGTCAGAAGGAGGATTCCCTCCTGCAAGGGAATTGTCATTCCCAGCCCAAAATCCCAAACAAGATTCCTGGAAACACTCACTGGGGAGGATCTTCAGGAAAACCTCCTTATAATGTTCATTCAAAAATCAAATTCAAAATGCATGGTAAAATGCTGTTAAAATTATCAGGAAAAACACAAATTCATTAAACTTTGCACTTGAGGCTGAGACACCTCCAGTGTGTTTGCCCTGTGCCCTTCCTGATGGAATATCCCAAATGAGCTCAATATTTTCCCATTCCTGAGGGAATATCCCAAATGAACTCAGCTCTGTTCCATTCCTGAGGGAATATCCCAAATGAACTCAGCACAATTCCATTCCTGAGGGAATATCCCAAATGAACTCAGCACAGTTCCATTCCTGAGGGAATATCCCAAATGAACTCAGCACTGTTCCATTCCTGAGGGAATATCCCAAATGAACTCAGCACTATTCCATTCCTGAGGGAATATCCCAAATTAACTCAGCACTATTCCATTCCTGAATATCCCAAATGAACTCAGCACAATTCCATTCCTGAGGGAATATCCCAAATAAACTCAGCTCTGTTCCATTACTGAATATCCCAAATGAACTCAGCACAATTCCATTCCTGATGGAATATCCCAAATGAGCTCAGCACTATTCCATTCCTGAGGGAATATCCCAAATTAACTCAGCACTATTCCATTCCTGAGGGAATATCCCAAATAAACTCAGCTCTGTTCCATTACTGAATATCCCAAATGAACTCAGCACAATTCCATTCCTGAGGGAATATCCCAAATGAACCAGCACTGTTCCCATTTCTGATGGAATATCCCAAATGAACTCAGCACAATTCCATTCCTGATGGAATATCCCAAATGAACTCAGCACCGTTCCATTCCTGAGGGAATATCCCAAATGAACTCAGCACAATTCCATTCCTGAGGGAATATCCCAAATGAACTCAGCACTGTTCCCATTCCTTATGGAATATCCCAAATGAGCTCAGCACTATTCCCATCCTGAGGGAATATCCCAAATAAACTCAGCACTATTCCATTCCTGAGGGAATATCCCAAATGAACCAGCACTGTTCCCATTTCTGATGGAATATCCCAAATAAACTCAGCACAATTCCATTCCTGAGGGAATATCCCAAATTAACCAGCACTATTCCCATTCCTGAGGGAATATCCCAAATTAACCAGCACTATTCCCATTCCTGAGGGAATATCCCAAATGAGCTCAGCACTATTCCATTCCTAAGGAAATATCCCAAATGAACATAGCCCTGTTCCCATCCTAAGGGAATTTTCCCCCCATCCCTGTGCCAGGATTCCCAGAACTTCCCCTGGCAGTGACAGAGCCCAGCAAAGCCACCCAGCAGGTGTCAAATACAACATCTGAATTATTCTACATCTGTTTTATTATCCTAAATCAGCTTCGGGGAAAGGAATCAGAGAATCCACATGGCCAGGCCAGACTGTCAGCAAGAAACACACAATAAATACTGAATTCTGTCTAAACTGTATCTGAAATATCTGAAATTCACAGGCACTTTGTGAAAGCAGCACACTGGTCACTTCAGGAAACTGGGATTTTGTCTGGAGAGGGAAGGAAGGAGCCTCCAGAAGTTCCTTTTGTAAGGAAATGTTCCCTGCAGTGCCTGGGTCACCCCATTCCCTGTTTGGGTCCCCTGATCTGAAGTGCCCAGGAAAGGGGTTCAAGGGATTCAAGGGTTTAAAGGGTTCAAGGAGTTCAATAGTTTAAAGGGTTTAAGAGGTTCAATTGTTTAAAGGGTTTAAGGAGTTTTAGAGGTTCAATTGTTTAAAGGGTTTAAGGGGTTTAAGGGTTCAATTGTTTAAAGGGTTTTAGGGGTTCAAGGGGTTCAATTGTTTAAAGGGTTTAAGGGGGTTTAGGGGTTCAATTGTTTAAAGGGTTTAAGGGGTTCAAGGGATTCAATTGTTTAAAGGGTTTAAGGGGTTCAATTGTTGAAAGGGTTTAAAGGGTTTAAGGGGTTCAATTGTTCAAAGGGTTTTAGGGGTTCAAGGGAATTAAGGGGTTTTAGGGGTTCAAAGGATTCAATTGTTTAAAGGGTTTAAAGGGTTTAAGGGGTTCAAGGAGTTCAATTGCTGAAGGGGTTTAAGGGGTTTAAGGGATTCAAGGGGTTCAATTGTTTAAAAGGGTTCAAGGGTTTTGGGGGTTCAAGGGTTTTTGGGGGTTCAAGGGGTATAAGGGGTTTTAGGGATTTAGGGGTTCAATTTAAGGGGTTTTAGGGGTTCAAGGGGTTTTAGGGATTTAGGGGTTCAATTGTTTGAGGGGTTTTTTAAGGATTCAAGGGGTTCAAGGGGTTTTAGGGGTTCAAGGGGTTTTAGGGATTTAGGGGTTCAATTGTTTGAGGGGTTTTTTAAGGATTCAAGGGGTTCAAGGGGTTTTAGGGGTTCAAGGGGTTTTTCTCTCAGAACACACCCCTCCAAGCGCCCAGCACAAAGCCTGGGGGCTGTGTGGGGTGGGAGATGGGAACGGGAGCAGCTTCGATCCACACAAAGCTGCCGGAGGGGCTGGGGCTGTTATTAAAGGAGGGATCAAAGCAGCTGCAATTACACCCGGCTAATCCTGGGAAAACAGGGAGCTGTTTCTCCGTTATTTGCGCGGGGTGAAAATAACAAATTAAAACTTCACCTTCAGATGGCAGCCCGGGTGTGGCGCAGGTTTCACCCCTGGCAGCGCCCACGAATTTATTTGATTTATTTTTGGGCGAGTGGGAGATGCCTGGGAAGGGATCAAAACCCGTGGGATTTATGGAACCATACCTGGCTGAGGGAAGGAGGGATTTAGGGAGAGCAGCCCAGGTTGAGGCGGGGCACAAAGTGCTGGTGGAGGTTTTTTTAAAATACGGCCGAAATGTCACGCTGTGCTTTTTTAGTTAACTAAGGTGGCAGGTCCTTAAAGCCCAGAATTTATGGTGCTGAGATTTTCCCAAATGTAAGACAGGAAAAGGGGGAAAGAAAAAAAAAAATAAAAATATCCTGTCGGTTTTTATTTATTTCCTATATAAATATAGGCAATTTAGTCCTTCCCCCAAATAGGGGCAGATTAGATGAGTTAGACAGCAGTCAATTCATTTTGCATAGGAATGGCTCATTAAAAAAAAAATAAAAATAAAATAAAGAGAGCCCCCCATTTGTGAGAGGAGCCGATTGGGCCGAGCACAAAATGGATTTATGGTGTCACTCAGAGGCAGCAGGACTAATGAGGGAGGAGAGGCTGGTGGGGGCAAAATCCACCCAGCCCAGCGAGATGGAGGTGTCCCTCATTATGGATGTGTCTCAGGAGCTTTCTTTAATATTTTAATAAATAACAACATCGGCCCCAACAAGAAATTAATGAATAGTATCATTAATAATGAGCTGGAGTCTTGTAGTGATAGGACAGATATTAAATTGAACCACAGTGGTGCTATCTCCAGAGACTTGGGAATTTTCCAGCGGCAAACAAGGCCACTGAATGAAGCAGCCACTGCTCTGTGCCAACAGCTTTTACAACAGGTTGGGAGTAATAAAAGAGGATTTTCTGCACGATAAAGTTAAGCCTTAGAAAATCTGCTGGTGTAGATCGGTGTGAAAAGTACTGCCAAACGTGATCCTTAATTAAACTTTAATTAAGATAAAGCTCTTTGCCTTAAAAAGGGGGGCGGGGAGGGGGAGGCAGCAGCAAAAAGAGTGTCAGCTCTTTTCCTACCAGTTTCTGATCTAAAATAATTCTATATTAAATCGCAGAAAACTGTGTTCAAATAAGTTAAACCCACGAAACCCCGTAAAATTCAGAGTGGGGGGATGAAATGCCATCCAACCTTGTGCCTGTTTATCTGTATTTATAGATCACTTGGAGCCCGTGGTGGAGATCAGCCTCAGCTGGGAGCAGTGGTGGGAATGTTCCCATCTCTGCCACGGGCCCACAGAATCCTTTCCAAAGTTCAGGATTTGGGGTTTCACAGCACAGATGTCACAGGCACGAGGCACAGGCTGGGGAACAGAACATTTCCACTTTTCCAGGCAGGAACAAACCCTCAGCACCATCTCCACGGTCAGAGGGAGGACTGGAGGAACAGGGAGCAGCTTCAGCACCAGCACATCCATTCCCCAACACGGGCACCCCCCAAAAAAAATAAAATTCCACGAGTTCAGAGCCTGTTTGTCCCCAGCAGCTGATGGTCAGCCTGGCAGCTCTACCAGGGAGAGGAGAACAGGGAGTTTTCCACCCAAAATTGCTGTGCAGGGGCTGTTTCATAGGCCATAATAGGGAATTTGGGTCCCACGAACATGGGGGCATAAACAAATCCCATAATTTGGGTCCCAAGTCCCAGAATTTGGGTCCCACACACAAGGGAACATAAAGACATCCCATAATTTGGGTCCCAACTCCCAGAATTTGGGTCCCACAAACATGGGGACATAAACAAGTCCCAGAATTTGGGTCCCAAGTCCCATAATTTGGGTCCCACAAACACGAGGACATAAAGAAATCCCATAATTTGGGTCCCAAGTCCCAGAATTTGGATCCCACACACATGGGGACATAAAGAAATCACAGAATTTGGGTCCCAAGTCCCAGAATTTGGGTCCCACACACAGTCCATGCACAGCCCCCATTTCTCTTTGGAGTTTAAAGCAGCTCCTTCCCCAGCACCCAAAGCCAGATCTGTGGCCAGATCTTGATTCCTTTATGAGAAAATGAATGAAACAACAACTCACTGCACTCTCAGAGTCCCATTTGTTCTCCTGCTCGTGTTCTGAACTTTCCCAGCTGGTCCAGCTGCCTGCTACCTGTTCCAAATAAAATCCCAACAATATTGGGATGGGTTGGAAATGGGATAAAGGGAGGTAAAGGGGGAGAAGCCCCAGTTTCTCCCCTCCACAGCTGTACAGCCATTTATTGGAATATTGAAAAAGCATCGGTTTTGTGGGCACCAATTCTTGCAGGTTTATTTTTCTGTGCATATAAAGGTGTGTTTGTCCTGTCCCTGGAAGTGTCCCAGGCCAGGCTGGGCAGGGCTTGGAGCAGCCTGGGATGGTGGAAGGATAGAAAAAGGTGGAATGGGACCCTTGGGACCCTTGCACCCCAAACCATTCTGGGGTTCTGCTCTGTTCTGTGCTTGGTGTCTGGCAGAGCTCTGTTCACATCTCCCCTCCCCACTGAGCACATTTTAAAGCTGATTTCCTCAGTAATGCCACTGTGAAATGTGGAATTCTGGTTCCAGGAGCTGGGGCAGGTCAGGACTCCTCCAGGATGAGCTGTACTGAGAGGAGAACACAACTTCACCCTGACTTTTTTGGGACTGGCCAGTCCAGCTCAGGCTCCTCCTGCTGCCCTATTTCCTCTGTCTTTATTTCCATCATCAATATCAAATTTTGCTGTGTCTCAAGATGCTGTTTGCAGCCAGGCATCCCTGCACACAAATTCCTGATGCTTTGCCTCAAACCCAGCTGAGTTCAGTAAAACCAGAGCTCATACTGAGCATATTGACAGCAAAACAAACATTTTGTATAAAGTCAAAAGAATGGAAAATTTTTTGTTTCTTCCTCTTTTTTTTTTTTTTTTTTTTTTTATAGCTCCACTTGAGACTTTTTTTTTTTCCATTTCTTTCCTTTCAGTGTCTCTAAGAAAAGTATCTTTAAGGGTCTGAACATGCAGGGGCACTTAACCTCCACAGGCTCCCTGCTTTGATAAAAGTTTTTATTTAAGCTTCAGAAAGCGAGTCAAGCCTGGATGACACAGTGCTAATTCCTTTCAAATTCAAAATTTAAACCAGGGTGTTCGACTTAAATCAGGGGTTGAACATGTTGGGGTGGGAGAGATCTGACAAAAGCAAAGGAAACCCTTGGAACATCTATTATTCTCTCAATTAACCAAGATTCTGTTATCTAGTGACTTTTAATAAATTTGGTGATAAATTATTAATCAGAGCAGCCAGCTGCCATCCAGGAGAGGAGGGAGGGTGGATCTGAGGAGCTGCTCCCTGCACTGCCCTGGGATTTTGGGGAGAAGGGGCTCAGCCCTCCAGGGGTTTGGGGTGACCCCAAAGGTTTTGGGGTCGTGGAAGTTTTGGTGTCATTTTGTCTCCAGGTTTAAGGGGAGATGAGGAAGGACTCATTGTCCTCCCCCAGGTGATTCTGAGGTTTGTTCTGAATTTTTTGGGAATTTTCCCTGGTGCATCCCAGCCCAAGAGGAGCTGCAGGATCCTGCCCCACATCCCCCCAGGAACCAGGACACACGCTCAGAGACCAAAGGGCATTTTGAATTAAAACCTTCGATGGATTAAAATATATCAAGCCACTCATACAAAAAATAGAGGTGTGAGTTTAAGTTTTAGGTAAGTAAGCAAGTTTAAGGAAGCAAGAATATGTTTTAAGTGCTTTAAAAAGTAAAGGCCTTAGACATCAGTGTGGACAACAAGTTTTAAAAATAAGTTTCAGTGAGATTTCAAAAAAATTGTCCTAGATATCAGTGCAGAAAAGAAGTCTGAAAAACACATTTCAGTGAAAGCTCCAAAACATTGTTTTAGGCATAATAAAAATACAGTAAAAATTTTATTGCTTACATTTTTCAGCTAGAACAGAGAGGCCATATGTGCAAATCATATGTAAAGTTTTGTATTATAGAATGAGAATTCTAAAAGGTTTAGAAGAAACACTTCAGATTTAGCTCATGTTTTTAGCTCATTGGGGGTTTTTTTTAGCTCATTCGGTGATTTGTAAATAAAAATATTGGGTAATTTGTAAATAAAAATCTGTGTATTGGAGTGAGAGCTCTCTGTCTTTCTCTCTCTTTCTCCACCATCATCATCACTGTGATGAAGAAGAAGAGGAAGGAAAAGAAGAAAAGAACAAGCAGAAAAGACCAGGGAGCATCTGTACTTTCTGTAGAGCACACCTGTGTATTTGCAGTGCCCCCCTCTCCCCAAAAGCACCCAGAGGTGCAGGTGAGCCCAGGTGCTGCCCAGCCCAGCTTTCCTGGGAGAAAATGGTTATTCTCAGGCTGTGAGAGCAGGGAGCAGCCAGGGCTGGTGACTGCCTCTCACTCCCTGAAAGCACAGGCAATTTTTCCATAATAAAAACTGGATTAGCATGTATCAAGAAGAGGTTCCACCAGCTGTCACTTTGAAATCAGGCTACTCTGTCGGAGGGGCGAGATGATAATGGATAAACCCATAAATGACAAGCAGTTTTCCTGTATTTATCTAATAAGTGGCTAATGCAGGCGAGCATCTCCTCTAATAAAACAGAAGAGACAGGCTGGGGCTCTGGTTGAATTAAATCCAAACTGAGCAGGAGTGGCACAGGCAAATACTGCAGGAAAATGGCTTTTTTTTTTTTTTTTTCCCTACTCCTTTATAAATTGTATTTTTTAAAGCACCGTGGACACAAATCAAAACTTATTAAAAATAATTTTTAAAGTTTTCCAAGATTCAGCTCGTTTGGAGCCATGGGCTCTCTGTGTGTTGATAAGTTAAACAGGGAAACAGGTGTCTATAAATGAGCAGGGGCTGCAGGTGTGTTTAAAATGGGAGCACTGGGCTGCCTGGATCAGCAACAGCTTCGGAGAAGCAGGAGAATTCTTATTAATCTGCAGGATATTAATCAACTATTCCCTTTCTGTATTGTGTTATTAGGGTGACACAGCATCCAAGTTACATCAGGGAAATTACCACGTGCAGCAGTGGAATTAGCAACTTACTGAAGGCACTGCACAAAAATTGGGGGTCACTTGGCTGAATTAATGAAAGAGGAAAAGTAATTTTAAAAAATACTGATTGCTGGTTGGTTATCAGGTGGTAAAAGAGCCTCCCTCATAGGGAGGGATTTACCCCAATATCCCAATATCCATCCCTGCCTCTGGCACTGGAGCCATTCCCTGTGTCCTGTCCCTCCATCCCTTGTCCCCATGGATGATGGATGATGGATTGATGGATGGATGATGGATGGATGGATGGATGGATGGATGGATGGATGGATGGATGGATGGATGGATGGATGGATGAAGGATGGATGGATGGATGGATGGATGGAGGATGGATGGATGGATGATGGATGGATGGATGGATGGATGGATGGATGGATGGATGGATGGATGGATGGATGATGGATGGATGGATGATGGATGGATGGATGATGGATGATGGATGGATGATGGATGGATGGATGGATGATGGATGGATGGATGGATGATGGATGATGGATGGATGGATGATGGATGGATGATGGATGGATGGATGGATGATGGATGATGGATGGATGGAGGGATGGATGGATGATGGATGGATGGATGGATGGATGGATGGATGATGGAGGATGGATGGATGATGGATGGATGGATGGATGGAGGATGGATGGATGGAGGATGATGGATGGATGGATGGATGGATGGATGGATGGATGGATGGATGGATGGATGATGGATGGATGGTGATGGATGGATGATGGATGGATGGATGATGGATGATGGATGGATGATGGATGGAGGGATGGATGGATGGATGGATGGATGGATGGATGGATGGATGATAGGATGGATGGATGATGGATGGATGGATGGATGGTGGATGATGGATGGATGGATGGATGGATGATGGATGGATGGATGATGGATGATGGATGGATGGATGAGGGATGATGGATGGATGATGGATGATGGATGGATGGATGGATGGATGGATGATGGATGGATGGATGGATGATGGATGATGGATGGATGATGGATGGATGGATGGATGGATGATGGATGGATGTGGATGGATGGATGATGGATGGATGGATGATGGATGGATGGATGGATGGATGGATGGATGGATGGATGGATGGATGGATGGAATGGATGGGATGGATGGATGGATGGATGATGGATGGATGATGGATGGATGATGGATGGATGATGGATGGATGGATGGATGGATGGATGGAGGATGGATGGATGGATGGAGGATGGATGATGGATGGAGGGATGGATGGATGGGATGGATGGATGAGGGATGGATGGATGGATGATGGATGGATGGATGATGGATGGATGGATGGATGGAGGGATGATGGATGGATGGATGGATGGATGGATGATGGATGGATGGATGGATGGATGATGGATGGATGGATGATGATGGATGGATGGATGGATGATGGATGGATGGATGGATGATGGATGGATGATGGATGGAATGGGATGGATGGATGGATGGATGGATGGATGGATGGATGGATGGATGATGGATGGATTGATGATGGATGATGGATGGATGATTGATGATGGATGGATGACGGATGGATGATGGATTGGATGGATGATGGATGATGGATGGATGGATGATGGATGGATGATGGATGACGGATGGATGGATGGATGGATGGATGGATGGAGGAGGATGGATGGAGGGATGAATGGATGGATGGATGGACGGATGGATGGAATGGAATGGATGATGATGATGGATGGATGGATGGATGGATGGATGATGGAGGGATGGAATGGGGAGCAGAGGTGGGAATGGGGAAGTCTCCCCATGGCCTCTCTCCATCCCAGTGCTCCCTGACTGGCTCTGGCAATTGCAACTCCTCAGTTTCCCCTTTTCTCAGCTGAGCACGTGGGAAGGAGCAGGGTGGGGTGGAGTCAGTGCCAGTAAAACGGATCCTTTGTTGCATTTTTTTGAGCTGGTATTTGGGGTGGTTTGTTTCAATCCCAGATGAGTCAGGCAGCAGGAATTGCTGGCAGGAAAATGCAGGCACCAAAATGCTCAGTCCTTCCAAGACAGCTCCCTGCAGAGGCTGCAAACCCCCCTCACCCCAAATGATAAACATCACCTATTTTATAAATACTGATCTCTCAGGGAGATTAAGGGACAGAACTAACAGTGTGCCACAAACATCAAGTGCTCCTCCTCACAAATGTGATAACATTTACTTCCTAAGCAAATTAAATCTGATATTTTTAAAACATACATACAGCCAATCCACAACTTTTCCTGCCCTCAATTTAACTTTTCCCTACAAACACACTTCAAGAAAATAACACTTGGTGTGCACTTAATAGCACTGGAGACCACGAGGCAAATCCCCCTGCACGTGTTCCTCTCTCAAAGACCCCCCCATCCACCCTGAATAAAATTTCTATCTTTGTGTTTCCTCAGCAAAGCACAGACAGGGAGGAACAAGGTGGACCCAGGGAAATGGGAATTATGGAATGAAACAGTTACCCGTTGGTAGTGCTGGAAATGGGGATTTTTAGCAGATTTGGTGCCTGGTGACCTGTGTGGGAGCAGCTCTGACCTGGCACCAGCCTTTGCTGTCATTGTTCTGTTGGGTGTTTGGGGCAGCATCACAACCACCCCTTGCACACTCAAACATGGGCAGCAGCCTTTCCCTCCCCAAAATCCCTGTGGGCTGAGCTGCTCTGTGAGTAAATGTCATTATTTACTGCAGCAGCCCCTCTGCAGCAGGCCATGGGGAGCTGGAACACAGAGACCAGGAGCTCCCAGGGCCAGATCTCCTGGAAATTTTGGGGAGCAAAGCCCAGCACCCATGTGGGGAAGGAATGGGATTGCTGCTGCTGCCAGGCAGAGCCTGACCAAGTTCCACATCAGGGATTAAGGTCCCTGTGCACAGATTGAGGTCTGGGGAGGCAGAGGAAGTGGAATGGACAGAAATGGAACATAAAATGGATTGACACGGGCTAAAGGGCAGCTGGGACAGGCAGGCACAGCCATAAATAAATAAAAACTTTTCTTTAGGGGAGAAGCAACTGGGAAGATGTTATTGGATGGGCACCTGGAGAGAGAGGAAAAGAAAATTCAAACTGATGGAAACTCTGCTGGGATCCAGGGCTGGCAGAGCACTGCCAGGCTGAGGAAAGGTCAGCTGGGGTCTCTTTTCTGCAAATTAACTGATTTCCCAGTCCTGGAGCTTCCCTCCTGTGCCTTTCCCTGAGCTCCCCAGGCCCTGGGGCAGTTTTGGTGGCCCTGGGTGATTTTCAGAGCCCAGCCCTGCCAGCTGCAGGGGCCAGCAAAGGCAGGAGGCTCCTGGCCAGCAGCAAACATCTCTGTGCCCATGGCCTGCCTGGGGAAAGGGTGATGGGATCTCTGGTGTCCTGGAAAAAATATTCACAGCTCTGTGAGCTTGAAAAGCACAAAATGAATTCCAGGATGAGGGTGAGCACAGGGAATGGGGAAACTCCCCTGTGGGAGCTGCCCCAGCCTGAGCCTCCCTGGAAGTGCCTCCTCCAGCACTTCCAGGCTGGAATTGTGGCTGAACTCAGGATTGCAGATTCATTCCACTCCAAGCAGTCCCTTCAATACACTGCAGATCATTCTAATGAAGACATGAATCTCTCTGTGCTCCACAAAGAGCAGTGAGGATTTCAGCCCCGGAGTTCCTTGCCTTGGTGAATATTTCCACTGATATCAGAAATAAGCTTTGCAGATTCTGACTTTTAGAAAATGACTCCCTTGAAAGGCTGTTTATGTTTTCCTGTTCTTTTCCAGCAATTAATGCATTGGCTTTGGAGGAAGATCTGTGATGCTATGCAAGTTAAACCTGTAAAAATGGTAAAACCCTTCTTAATAAAACCCCAAACAGATATTACAGCACACACACGGACTCCTATAAACACAGAAAATACTGTGTCTGCATAGAAATAAATGTACACCTTGAGAGGGGTGATCTGTCTTCTCTCTTAATTGTCTTTATCAGATAAATATGCAATTAGATAAAACAATGTCGTTATTTTGCCAACATGCAGGCAGGAGTGGTGACAATTATTCAGTAACATCTGTAAATGCTGCAGGGGGAATATTTCCATCTAATTTGGCAAATGTTTGACAAAGCCTGGGAAAAGGGTTATTTCCTTAAAATATTTTAAATAAAAACCTTTTGCTTCTACCGAAGTGCTGGCAAGCTCAGTCTGAGCATTTAGATAAAAATGGATTAAAAAATCCTGGATATCCCACAAACTCTGGGGTGCACAGATCCCACTAAAACCAGACTGTTCCCATCATTGGGTCAAACATTCCCACTTCTGCCCCCAAAACCTGGAATAAAACCAGGACTTGGCTCTTGCAGAGCCTCTCCCCTGCAGAGCTCAAGGTGCTTCGTGGATTTTGAATAATTCCCTGACAGCAAAACGCCCAGATCAGCCCAGGAACACACAGAGCACAGCAGGGAGAACCTCCAGGGCTTTTCTGGGTTTGCTGTAAGGAAAAGGAGGACGGGGAGCCAAACCCCAATCCCTGCTGAGTTTCCATGGGCAGAGTGACCTGGGCAGAGTTCAGGGATTTGTGCTCTGCTGCTCTCTGCCCCAGCTGCACTTGGAGCAGGGGAAGTCACCAGAGCTCTGCTGCAGTCAAGCAGTGTGGGAGAACTGAGGGACTCGCTGTTCTTTATTTCTGCTTAATCAGTGATCTCCAAATATCATCACTCCCAAGGAGCTGGGCAGAGCATCCCTGCATCCCTGCTCTGGCATCTGCTGGGGAGTGTCTGAGGCTCTCACCTTGCTCCAAACCATCCCCTGGGTCTGGAATCTGACTGACACACTGCTGAGAGCAGCCCTGCTGCCTCCCCACCCTCCAAACTGGGACAAGAATTCACTTCTCACCTCGGAGGTTTTGGAAGGAGACTCTCACACGTCAGCAGGTCCACGCTGACACCACCAGAAATCCCTGGTCATCCCCCTGGTTTAACACAGGAATTTGTGTTCAAACCACTCCTGGCAGGTTTGTTTGGTCCTTTATTGGAGTCTAAAAGCAGATTTCAGACTGTGCCAGGAAGGCTCAGCCCTGTGGACAGCTCCGTGGTGCTGGTGGGTTTTTGTCACACCAAGGAAAAGTGCTGCTCACTGGGACAGGGGACAGATGGGATCCTGCAGCTCTGCCAGCCCAGCAGGAGCTGTGAGCCTGGCACAGGGCAGGAAGGGGTTAAAATCCCTGGAGGGATGAAAAGCCCTGTGTGGGATTTTGGGGACATTAGGGCTGGGTAGGATTCAAAGTCTTACAGAGTTTTCCCAGCCCAAACCATCCCATGAATTGAACATTTCCCAAAGTCCCATGGGAAAGGTCAACAGAAAACTTACCCTGAGTGGAGGAGCCCAAAGTTACATCAGAGCAAAAAAGAGAGAAATCTCAAGATTTTTTCTCGTTTTTGGAGTCCTGTTGTAGGATTTGGTCCATTCCTCCCTGAGCCCCCAGTTTCCTGGGGTTCATGTCAGATATTGCACTGAAAATTTCCCTGTCAGGGCCAGCCCTTGCACAAAGTTACATCAGAGCAAAAGAAAAAGATAAATCTCAATATTTTTTCTGGTTTTTGGAGTCCTGTTGTAGGATTTGGTCCATTCCTCCCTGATCCCCCAGTTTCCTGGGGTTCATGTCAGATATTGCACTGAAAAGTTTCCCTGGTTGAGAAGTTTCTAAACAAAGAGAAACCCCAAGCTCTGCTGCAGGAGGAGCTGATCAGCCTGGCAATAACATTTCACAGTAATGCAGACAGGATCCAAAGCACCCCCAAATATCCAGAGCACTCATTTTTCAGCATGTTTTCGGGTTTCTATTTCTGCTCCAGGGCTGGCAGTGCCAGGCAGGGCCAGCACTTGCCCAAAGTTACATTAGAGCAAAAAAAGAGAAATCTCAATATTTTATTCTGGTTTTTGGAGTCCTGTTGGAGGATTTGGTCCATTCCTCCCTGACCCCCCATTTCCTGGGGTTCATGTCAGATATTGCACTGAAAATTTCCCTGCCAGGGCCAGCCCTGGCCCCGGGGTGGTGGCCAGGGGACAGCTGGGAGTTGTCACTGCAGCCTCTGAAGGAATCTGGGAATGCATTCATCTCCCAACACGTCTGCTTTAAACAATGAAGTTGTAACACGGGGAACTACATCTGAAATAGTAGCTTTGCCTAATAAGAGGCATTTTTCTCTTGTAAAACTCTCTATTAAAGCCACTTTGCTTTGTTAACTTTCATGGCATGTATCCTCACTATAGCCTTCAACACCTGAAAAATTAGTGGAAGAATTTGACTGATTATAGAGGCTGTTTTCCTTGTTCCACTGCTCCTTCTAAAAGGGATACTCAGCAGAACTCGCCTTTTTTTTTTTTTCATTTTGTGCTGTCTGCATGAGTAATTACCTCCCTGATTTCTGAGATGCAATTGAGTAGCTTCCACAATAGAAAAATCCCAAGATTGATAGAGCCATCTCTCCTAAAGGATTAGTTTGCTGCTGTAATTCCACTGAGTAGGTCATTCAAATAGCAAAATGCTACCGAGTCTAATTCCTCCTGTTTGTAACAGCCAGGTGTGGATTCCTCTTTAGGAGGGGCTGGGAGGGGAAAAAAAAGGGGGGAAAGGGGGGGAAAAGGGGCTCCCATTCCCTCTGCAGCTCCAGGGGGGCACAAAGAGCTTTGGGATCCTGGGATGGGTCAGCTCAGGGCTGCTGGTGGCAGAGAGAACACCCCAGGGAAGGGGGGAGTGTGCAGAGATGAGAAATGGGGCACGAATTTGAATGAGATTCTGCCAGGATCTGAGGATGGGTTAGTTGGGATGGATTTGGATGGGTTTGGGTGGGTTTGGGTGGGTTTGGGATGGATTTGGGATGGATTTGGATGGGTTTGGGTGGGTTTGGGATGGATTTGGATGGGTTTTGGATGGGTTTGGGATGGATTTGGGATGGGTTTGGGTGGGTTTGGATGGGTTTTGGGATGGATTTGGGATGGTTTTGGATGGTTTTTGAATGGGTTTGGGATGGATTTGGATGGCTTTGGGTGGGTTTGGGATGGATTTGGGATGGATTGGGATGGGTTTGGGTGGGTTTGGGGTGGGTTTGGATGGTTTTTGAATGGATTTGGATGGGTTTGGATGGGTTTGGGGTGGGTTTGGGATGGATTTGGAATTGATTTGGGATAGCATTGGGAAGGTTTCAGGATAGTTTTGGGATAGTTTTGGGAAGTTTTGGATCCGTTTCAGGATGCTTTGGGATGGTTTTGGGATGGTTTTGGGGTGCCACAGGAGCCCCCCAAGAGCCCAGCACAGCTGTGAAGGAGAGAATTACCCCAGGGATGGGCAGGGATGAGATTTTAAATCATTTCCCAGGCTCCATCCAAGCCCATGTTCCCTGTGTGCTCCCAGGGGGATCCAGGTATCCAGAGCATCCATGGGAAATCATTCCCTGAGTTCTCCACTCCCCACACCACCTCCTTCCATACCAAATATTTATGTGCAGGCTCTTTGATTTATTGGAGATATTCTGGGAAGGTTTGGGGAGCGTTCAGCACCTTTCATCAGAACCCATCTTCCAAATATTTGAATTCTGATAGCAGAGCTCTGGAGGGAGCAGGGAGGCAGGAATTCCTCTAAAGATCCCAGGTGTGAGCACGAGGGTGCAGAAAGCAGCTGGGGCTGTGAGAAGTGATTGTGCCACTGTCATTTTAGCAGGGAAAAATTACTGACTTCCCCTGTCACTCTGCTAGACTGAAAATAAATGTATCAAGTAGAACTGACATCTTAATAAAAAGAGGCATATTTTAAAAAACCCTAAAATTCTGAATAATTTGGGGGGTTTTTTTGCAATTAAAATACTAAAAGCGTGACGATCTCTGAAGTTCACCAAGATGGATTTTGTGCAATTCTAAGGGGGGAAAAGCCTGAAAAACAGAAATAATTTAAAAACTTTGTTCTGTAAAGTAAAGAAATGTTTTTCTCCACTGAAGTACCCCAGGGGCTGAACTGTGCCTGGGCTGAGACAAAGCCCTGGTCCAACCCCTTCCCATGCAAGCTGAGCTTGCTCAGGAGGGACTGAGCCATTCCCACCAGCAGAGGATCTGGAAGTCAATTTGAAAGGCAGGAATAAATCTTAGGTGTGCTCTGAAGTCAGCTGAAGGGAAATGCAAAAGCTCCTCACGAGCTGGGGGCACGTTGCAGGGACTGAAATCCCAGACAAGGCACAGATGCTGCATCTCCTCCTGCAGCACAGCTGCCCTGTAGCTAAACATCTGGAGAGACCCGGGCAGGAGAATAATAAACACCTCAATCCCACCGGGCACAGCCTGAAAGTGACTTTGCAGGGAAGGGAAGGGGCTGGGGGATGGAGGGGGCACAGCCTGGGGCACCCCTCGAGGGAGGAATTGATCCCACGGGACACCAGCCAGTCCTGCCCTGCCCCTGAGCCACCCCCAGATTTTACACCTGATAATTTTCACTGCTTCTCCCTTGGAAATTGCAAATTAAAGCAGGGAAAGGAAGCTCTGTAAGCTGGGATGGAGCAAAGTGGCACAAATGCACACTCTGAGCATCAGCAGATTTCTGCTCTTCCCAAAGATCTTTATTCTGGCAAATATTCCTGGGGCTGTGACACTCCTCAGCTCAAGCTCTGCTCCTGTCCTGGGAAGACACTGCTGCACTGACTGGTCACAGTCAGGGATCCCAGGGTGGTTTGGGGTGAAAGGACCTTAAATCCAGCCCCACATCTGCCCCCACATTTCCACCCCAGCACCACGGGATGCAATCCAGACATTTTGCAGAAAAAATCAAGATCTGAAATGAAAGCATGAGCTGTGGGGCTGGAAGAACAATGCAAATAATCCTGTTTTACCCCTCTGTTCCCGAGCACAAACCTCTGTGAATATCCTATTGTTCTTTCTATTTTTCTATCACCTGCCATCAGCCACCTCACCAGGTGAGTGTGGGGCAGGAGGGACTGAACCAACATTTGTGTTTGATGAACAGCAGGGAGCTGTTCCCAAAAGTGGAGCTCGTGTTCAGGGCTGGAGAGAAGGCAGGGACAGGAGGAAGAGCCTGCAAGATGCTGGTCTGCTAAACAGAAATACTGCTATTTACAGGGGATTCTTTGAGAAATTGATTTATTTTTTCTCTTCTGAATGAAGGAAAAAAATTCTTTTAAAAATGAATAATTGGCTAAAATTCTTCAAGGTGCTTTTATCAAATCTGTGATCCTGGGATGTTGTTGGGGTGACAGCAATTCCCTGCACTGCTCTTCTGGGGAATATCACACACTCATTCCCAACACTCTCACTGATTCCATCACTAAGAAATTTTTAAAAAATCCATAATTTTGTATTTGCAGTTTCACTGGGGCAAAGTGTGGGATTTCCTGAGAGCCAGAGGTGCAGGGAGCAGGAGCCCAGCATTTTCTCCAGAAACACAGAGGGGATTTTTCCTCATCCCTGCTCCCCAGCGTGCCCAGGTCTCAGCTCAGCACCTTCCTGAGAGAAATAAAACTCACCTGGGGGAGCTGCTGAAAGAACTTTGGAGGGTGCTGAGAGCATAGAGAGGCAGGAGGCAGCCCCAGAAAATGAAATTCCCCTGCCATGGCTGTCTCAGCACCTCAGCCACGACTCTGCTGCTGGGGGAGACTGGCAAGGGCAGGGAGGCATCGCTGCAAACGAGAGGCACAAAAGAGATGGAATCAGAAAACCTCTCTATCAATCTGCCAAGCTGTCAGAGACGCTTGTCCTGAAACAATTCCTCTCATTTCCAATAAATTATGTCAGGAGTGGATAAAAGGCACAGACAGGAGTCTGGAGACAGCAGCCTCGTGCTGCAGCAGCGGGGTGAGTGTGCTGGCAGTCCCTGGGATTGGGGGATGCAGCCAGGGAAGGGGGTCCCAGCCCTGCCCCCCACCCCTGCAAAGCTGGGTCACTGCAAACTGGGAGCACTGGTGAGGAGAGAGTGCCTGGAAAAGGAAGGGAGATGCAGCAGCACTTCTGGGCACCCATGACCAGCTCACAGCACACCCCATAACACACAGGGGATTGCTTGGAAATTAAAGAAATTAAGGAAAAATCTATCAACACCTGAGCCAGCTCCCAGCAAGGCTGAGGGGAGCAGGGTCACTGCAAACTGGGAGCACTGGAACCTGGCAAAGCAGGAGCTGAGCTCCAAGGGAGACCCAGCAGCACTTCTGGGCACCCATGAGCAGCTCAGAACACACCCCATAACACACAGAAACAGGGGATTGGCGAGAAATTAAAGAAATTAAGGAGAAATCTATCATCACCTGAGCCAACACCATCGATAAGAGCAGCTTGGTGCAGTCAGTGTGGGAGCCCAGTGCTGCTGAGGAGGCTGGGTGGGGATGTTGGGGACAGCACAGGGACAGGAACCACAGCATTTCAAACAATTTCCTGGGTATTCCTCAGGAAAAAAACCAGACCTGGTGGCAGCTGTGCACATGGGCAACCCCAGGATAAAGAATCCTGAGATGACACCAGTTTGTGGAGCCCCAAGCACTGCACTGATCCCCAAACTCAGAAGTGAATTTAAATCTGGTTCAGGAGCAGTCCTGGAATTCTCAGTCTCTCCCAAACTGGGTTCTCCCCCCACCCCAGCTGGGGGAGAGAAATTATGCTGTCAGATTTTTAGGTTATTTTTGTGTTTATACAGCCCTGTGTGAAGTTGGACCTTTTTGGAATAACACCAGCAAGGGCTGAGGCTGTTCCTCCCTCCAACAGACATTCCTGGGAGCACTTTCTGCTCCCCTCCTACCCAGCCCCTTTCCTGCCTTTTCATTCCATGGTAATTTGGGCAGGAAGACTTGGAGCATGCAGGAAATTCCAGGGGTGCTCCTGCCCTCCTTGGCTTCACCACTGCATCCCTCCTTTCCATCACTCCCCAAAACCATGGCTGGGGACCAGGAGCTCCAGGAACACACACCTGGGAGGATTTTGGAGGGTTGCACAATCAGAGCAGCTGGGCACAGCTGGGCTGGGCAGGCCCAGGTGAGCTCCCACAGGGAGCCTGGGGTGGAAATCAGGGCTGGGGGCTGTGATTGTCCCCAGCCCAGGCTGTGTCCCTGCTGCTCCTGCCCCGGGATGCTGTTTACCAGGAACCATAGCAACTTCCAAGGCCATTAGCTGCAATCACAGCCAGCTCCAGCACCTGACTGAAGGCTTGGATGTGTGATATTTAGTCTGACCTATAAAAATATCTCTGGAGCAACCTGCGTGCATAAGTGTCACATCAGATGTTTGTCATACAAGGGATGTGACACCGGGCACCTGGCTGCAGCTGAGGGGGATCTGCCCCTTTAAAAGGCTCCTAATATTCCTCTCAGCCACTGCAGAGCCCAGCTGGTGACAGTGGCCAGGCAGATGTGACAAGCAGGTCCCTGTCTCCTCACCACCATTTATTAAAGATGTGTGTTATCCCCGTGCTGGCACAGGGCTCCCCTGAAATGCCACCAGGGATGGCACCATGCCACCCTTGGCGAGGCTGGGCACAGGGCTCAGGGGGGCTGTGGAATGGGTCAGTTTGGAGCTGTGGGCAGCTCTGAAGCCCAGCAATGCCCTGGGGAGGCACCAGCACCCTTGTGCCCCAGGTGGGCTTGGGGAGATGCTGATGCTGCTGCTCCAGGTGAGCCCCAGAGCCCTGAGAGCCCCTGCTGCTCTCCTCACCTCCTGGAGGGAAGGGCACTGCAGGGCAGCACTCAGCCTGGGGAAGGGTTGTGTGTTCTGTTTATGTGGCCAGCAATGTAGATTCTGTCCCCATCTGTTAACCCAGCTGGGGCAGTGCCCCTGATCTCCTGGCACACATTATCTGCTCATGGGCATCTTTAAACCAGCTGGGCAATCATCTTTATCTTCCCACAGCCCATCCTCCCTCCAGGAGATATCTCCTGTTCATGGCCAGTGAGTCCCAAGGCATGGCTGATAAAATTCCATCATCCCACTGGAAGATGCTCCAGCCAGGGCAGGAGCCAAGCCTTTCCTACCCAGACAAAAACTGAGATTTGGAACACCAGAGCACCTTTCCACTGGATCCCAGAGGAAAACCAGACCCTCCCACATCATCCCTGGAGCTTCAGAGGAAACTGCACCTTCTCCAGGAGCACTGCTCCAGCTGAGCCACATCTGCCCCTGCAGGAGGATGCAGCACCATGGAATGGGACTGTGCCACCACCCTGACTGACTGACTGTGCCAGCTTGGATTCTGACTCTGGCAGGGTTGGGATTGTTCTGTGTAATATTGCATTGCTATTGTAATTTTCCTAGTGAAGATTTGTTATTCCTAATTCCCATATTTTTGCCTTAGAGCCCCTAATTTCAAAATCATAATAATAATTTGGAGGAAGGGGGTTTGCATTCTCCATTTCAAAGAGAAGTTCCTGCCTTTATTAGCAGACACCTGTCCTTCAAACCAGGACAGGCTGGTTTAGGAACACTCAGGACAAAGTGTCCTGGATCCCTCTCTGAGGAGTGTCCTGGCCATTTCTGGCATCCAGATGCAGCAATCCTTAAATCTCCTGGGATTTCAACTGGAAGAAATGCTGTATTGTCTGCCCATGGAACTGGAATTCTGTCCCACAAGGTCCCTTTGGACATTGAGCCACTGGGACAGAGCCACATTTAAACTCCTTCTATTCCCTCTGTGCATCTTTAAAAAATCCCAGCTTGGGTGATCAATAATTACAGGAGGGTGTTTGAGGCTTTTAGTGGGAAATGGGGCCTCACAAAGGGTATTGGATCCAAAATGCTCTGCTAGGATAAATAAAAACATCACTCCGTGCTTCTATATGGAATCTAAAATATGCTACACTTACAAACTTCAACAAATTATTCCTAAAACAAATTAAAAAGAGGAAGTTTTGAAGGCTGAAGAAAAGCAGTGTAAGATTCCATCTAAATCTCAGACATTTCACTCAGCTCCCCTGAAAACTCCTGCCTCTGTCAGGCATTTCACCTCTGCAGCATCTGACCTTTCTTTGGAGAATGTAGATCTCAAGATTAATTCATATTCATCCTCCACGTGGTTTTGTGGGGCTTTTCTCTCAAAAGCAGGATATTTATTGTCACAACAACGTCCCAGGGCATTCATTAATGTGGTACTTTTATAACTGGTGCTTGGGGACTGGAACAGAAAGTACCAGCAGAGTGTGAAATCCTGCCCTGGGCACTCCTTGATAGGGGAACAACTTGCACAATGTATATTCATTAACTTGCAGCCTCCTCAGGAATCACCAAGAGCCACAGAAAGACTCAGCTGAAGCTGTTACTCAGAAATATGGCTTTAAGCAAGAATTTGCTTGATTCTCACCAGCGTTTCTGAATGCCAAGCAGCACATGAATATGATGTTCTTGCATAAAAACAGTTGTATCAGGAGAAATTACAAGGGTTTGCAGGAGTTGTTGGGTCCGATTTAAAAAAAAAATGGAGAAAATAGATTAAATTATCTCCTCTAGATAAAAAAAAATGAAATGAAAAAATAAAATAAAATTAAATGAAATAAAATAAAAAAATTAAATGAATACAATAAAATAAAATTAATAAAATAAAATAGAATAAAATAAAATAAAATAAAATTATGTGTTCCTGATGCAGAAGGGGAAAACAGAGGGAAGCACCAGGTGTTTTTGCCTGTTTGTTCAGGAATTTTCACCTTTGCAACTGACCCTAAATCACTGACCCTAAATCCACCCTTGTGGCACCTCAAGCACCTCTCTGAGGGGTGGGAAAAGCTCCCAGCCAAAGAAGTTTATAATTCTTAAAATCCACAAATATTTTTTTAATATAGAACCGAAATCTAAAAGCATTTAAAACACAGAATGGCTTCAGAAAGGCAAATTGGTATTAATGTTGCATTTCCACCCAAATTCAGTTGGAGGTGATCAAAATGTGATCAGCTCCAGTAACAGCATGAAGTTTAATTAATTTATTTATAAGCTAAATAGACTCTGTGTTTTGATAATATCAGGAATCTTTTACATTTCCTCCTATTTAATAGTTCTTCAAATCTCTCCCCTAAACACAGGGATGATTATTTTCAATTTATTTGAAAACCTGTGTGTGCCTGGCCAGGTCAGGCAGCCAGGTCAGGTGAAATAACTCAGGTATTACCAAAGTTGTGTTTCACAGGTGTTCAGGAATAAAAATGGGAAATTGTAGGGATGACTCCCAGCCTGGGGACACCATTCTCTTATTTAATATCTATTTTTAAAAGTGGCAGAGATTTTCTCTGTAAAAAAAAAAAAAAAAAAAAAAAATATGAACTTTACAAAATGTCACTTTTACTAACAGAAATTACGGCTCCAATACCTGAATGTGAATATTAAATATTTCAAAAAGAGATAAAAAGTGAAAAGAAAATTTCATTTGAATAATGCTGAGGTTGTGACACAGGCTGACAAAAACAGGGAAATGCAGAGTCACAGCTGACACTGCCCTCAATTCACACAACTTTGGGCAGGGTCAGGAGGGCAAAAGTGCAGCCTGGGTACCAAGTTTGGAGACTTTGATTCCTTTAATTTTGAATTTTTGCCTTAATGCATTTTAAAAGATTATTTTAATCCCCTTCTTCAAGATAAAATGGTGAGAGCTGGAGAGGGGACAAGGGATGGAGGGACAGGACACAGGGAATGGGATGGATATTGGGATATTGGGAATTCCTGGCTGGGATGGGATTCCCAGAGAAGCTGTGGCTGCCCCTGGAATGTCCCAGGACAGGATGGATGGGACTTGGAGCAGCCTGGGCAGAGCCAGGAGGAGAACCCAAAGCCCAGGGCTGGATGAAAACCTCTCAGGTTTGGGTGAAAATGTCTCAGTTTTGGATCAAAACCTCACAGGGTTGGATGAAAACCTCTCAGATTTGGGTGAAAATGTTTCAGGTTTAGATGTAAAACTCTCAGGTTTGGATAAAAAACTCTCAGGGTTGGATGAAAACCTCTCAGGTTTTGTGAAAACCCATCAGAGTTAGTTGTAAACCTCAGGTTTGGGTGAAAACCTCACAGGGTTGGATGAAAACCTCTCATTTTTGGATGAAAACATCTCAGTTTAGGTGAAAACCTCTCAGTTTGGATGAGAACCTCTCAGGTTTGGGTGAAAACTGAGGTTTGGATTAAAACCTCTCAGGGCTGGATGAAAACCTCTCATTTTTGGATAAAAGCTTCTCAGTTTTGGATGAAAACATCTCACTTTTGGATAAAAAAACCTCTCATTTTTTGGTGAAAATCTCTCATGTTTGGATTAAAACTTTCAGGGTTGGATGAAAACCTCTCAGGTTTTGGTGAGAACCTCTCAGTTTTAGATGAAAACCTCTCAGGTTTGGGTTAAAACCTCTCATTTTTGGTGAAGACCTCTCAGTTTTAGATGAAAACCTCAGTTTTGGATGAGAACCTCTCAGTTCTGGATAAGAACCTCTCATTTTTTGATAAAACCTCTCATTTTTGGTGCAAACCTCTCATTTTTGGTGAAAGCTCCTGGGTCTCCTCAGCACACCCTGCTGCAGTGGCAGATCAATGCATTGGTGATCACCTCTGCAGGTCACTCCCTAATGCAACAATCCATCAAATTTCCTCCCATTCTTTCAAAATTAAGCAGAAAGAAAAAAGAGATTTTAGTTTTCTTTCCTTAGCTTATTTTTAACAGAGGCACTACAGAATTATGATGGTGTCCTTTTGGTAAACCAAAATGTCAGACACATATTATTCTTTTAAACATCTCCTGGCCTTTCTCTGAAAGGTTAAGGTGGTTTAAATAAATTTAGTCAAAGTAAATGACAGCTGAGGAAGAGTATTAGAAAACTATACTTATCAACAACCTCTTTTCCTTAAATTTAAACAAGTCATTTACCAAACTGCAGTTTAAGGAGATCATGACAATATATGCTGTTCCACTGGAAGATGAAAACAACTTTAAATGGTGAAGAAATGCTGGGTGGGAGAAATTACACACGAGTTAGTGAATGTTAATGCATGGTCTGAAAGTTGCAAACCATGGTTTGGAAAATAACGGGGCAGCAGCCTGGGCTGTCACCTGAGACCTTAAGTGGGAGTTGTCCTTTTTCTGCTTTCATATCACACTGATGGAAATGAGATGGAGCAAGGAGAAAAGTGAGAGAGTCCCACAAAGTGCCTCAGTGTTCCAAGCAGGGGGGTTTTTATGTATTTTTATTTTAAGAAATGCAATTTTTAAAGTGATTCCAACACCCGTGAATGTTTTGGATGCACGTGTGTAAAAATAGTCCAAGTGGGAAAGGAACCAGCCGAAAGCCACCAGCCAAATCAGTGGCTCTGAGATAACTCAGCAAGAGAGCACTTGCTAATTAACATAGATAATTGAGATCTTGAACTCCTCACCCAAATAAAATGGTGATTAAAATGCAGCGAATCTCAGAATCTCAGATTGGTTTGGGCTGGGAGGGACCTCAGAGCCCATCCCTGCCACCCCAGGGTGCTCCAAGTGCTGTCCAACCTGGCCTGGGGCCCTGCCAGGGCTGTACACAACAACTGAGACCGTTCTCCACACCCAAATTGCATTTTCCCCATCCCCATTCCCTTGGCCACCTCCTTTTCCACCCCAGGAGCCAACACAGGTCACCCCATTCTTGCAAATTCCCACTTTCCTGCAAGAAATCCCAATCCTCATCCCAATTCCCATCCCAATCCCAATCCCCATCCCAATCCCTATCCCAGTCCCAATCCCCATCCCAATTCCCATCCCAATCCCCATCCCAATCCCAATCCCAATCCCTATCCCCATCCCAATTCCCATCCCAATCCCATCCCCATCCCCATCCCCATCCCTATCCCTATCCCTATCCCTATCCCTATCCCTATCCCTATCCCTATCCCTATCCCTATCCCTATCCCTATCCCTATCCCTATCCCTATCCCTATCCCTATCCCTATCCCTATCCCTATCCCAATCCCAATCCCCATCCCAATCCCTATCCCTATCCCTATCCCAATCCCAATCCCCATCCCAATCCCCATCCCAATCCCCATCCCCATCCCCATCCCAATCCCCATACCAATCCCATCCCAATCCCCTTCCCCATCCCAATCCCAAATCTCAATCCCAATCTCAATCCCCATCCCAATCCCATCCCAATCCCAATCCCTATCCCCATCCCAATCCCAATTCCCATCCCAATCCCCATCCCAATCCCTATCCCAATCCCAATCCCCATCCCAATCCCTATCCCTATCCCAATCCCAATCCCAATCCCCATCCCAATCCCCATCCCAATCCCATCCCCATCCCCATCCCAATCCCCATCCCAATCCCAATCCCCATCCCAATCCCCATCCCCATCCCAATCCCCATCCCAATCCCATCCCAATCCCCTTCCCCATCCCAATCCCAAATCTCAATCCCAATCCCAATCCCCATCCCCATCCCCATCCCAATCCCAATCCCAATCCCAATCCCAATCCCAATCCCAATCCCCATCCCCATCCCAATCCCAATCCCAATCCCACTGCATGGCCCTGACCTGCTGCCCACACACAAAGGGGAAATGGGGTCATTTTTCATTTACCCGCCCCATTCTCAGGGTGGCTGCACCAGCAGCTCTGGCAAAGCCCAGGAGGAACAGGAGCTGCCTCACACCATCCTTTTTCTGGGTTTGACATGGTCAAGAGAAAAAACCCTGGTGAAGACAAAAAATATACATTTTACAATTTGTGTTACCCAAGCAAAGACCTTCTGCCCAAAGACGTACTCTATGATTATTTTTAATTAATTTGCTACTTTAATTGCACAAAATTACAACCCCCTGCTTAAGCATTTCCCCTCAAACTCCTCAGAAAAGCAACCAAACCCAACTTTGTGCAGCCACCCCAGAGCACAGCTCCAGTGAAATCATTCTGGGGACTCCACGGGAGAAATTTCATTTTTCCTCATTGGTAGGGAAAGCAGAATTACTGGTCCAGCAGCCCAGCCTGGCAGATTTGTGCAGAGTTTCCATAGAAATGCATTGATTAGAGGCTAATTCCTGCTAATGTGTGTCCTTGCAGCTCTGCTTGCTTACAGCACCCAGACCTTCCCTCTGCTTCTGCTCGCCTCAGTGGCTTTCCTAACTGCTGGCTTTTATTGAGTTAAATCAAGCTGTCACTTCATCTGCCTGAAGGATGACTCAAATACAACACATAATAATAAAAGAAAAGTAGGATAAAATAATCTTGTCAAGCCAGAAAAACTGATTGCTTGAAGTTGTAGCCTTCAATCAATACACTAATTCCACAATTTATACCTCTTTCAATTGGAGAGGAAAGAAACCCTGATATGGTATTTCTTGGCTCACTGACCAACTTTGACCTTCTATCTATGTGAATGTGGGATTAGCAAGTGCTGCTGCTTAGTGAAATCACCTATGAAAACAGGGAAGCAAATCAGCCATTCCAGGCTCAAAGTAACTTCATTAATTCCAGCAGGGCCAGGGGTGTTTATTGCTCAGGAGCCCTGGGCTCTCACAGGCCATGGGGCTGCTGGGTTGGGGTTTGCTGCTTGGGGAGGAGGGGGAGCAAAGCTCTGGGGACCCCCCAAAGCCACCCACGCTGTCACCTGTCCCAGGGAAACCCCAGGAAAACCAGGCTGGGCTGCTCACAGCAGCCAGGTGGACAAAGACAGTTTAGTCTGGCAGCTTTAGAAACCAATTTCTCCAGGAATAATGGCCCACTTTGGGGTTTTTTTTGTCTTTTTTTTTTTTTTTTCAGCAGCCAATCATCACAAACCCCTCTTTTATTTGTAAATGGTTGTTAATCTGCATAGCTTTGTGAAAGAACAATCAAACCGTTCGTTTAAAAATTCGGGATGCTCCTTGGCTGTCAGGTGCCTGCTCTGCTTTCAGAATTCCTCCCCTGCAGGCACAGCCCAGGAAATAAAAATTCTTTGTTTAGGGAAGCTTTTGTACTTGCCCCTGCCACCTGCTTAGCTGAGGTTGTGGCAGGCTATCAAACAGGGCTGCAAGCAGGAGCCTCCCTGCCCTGTGCCCCAAAAGGAGGAGGCAGAGCTGTGCAGGCTGTCAGATCAGCTGTGCTGGGGAGCTGCCAGTCCACACTGGAGATAATAAAGGTAATTAGGCAGTGCAGCAGCTTTGCTTTGCTTGGGAAAAGTTGGTGTTTAATGACAGCACCCTGCAGCATCCCTGGTGGCTCCTGGATCCCTGCAGCCACGTGGGCAAGGAGCACAGGTCAGATTTTGAGTTCCTTTGAGCACCAGGCCACTTTGGTTAACCTTCCCTTTACTCCCAGTTTACTTTGCCTAGAGTAGAACACGCTGCTGGAGACGTTTCCTTTATTTTCTCCAGGGAGTGGAAGGTGTTTCCCAAGAAAAACCTCCATGGAGTAACAGCAGCAGAGAACACTCCTGGTGCAGCTGCCCTTCCCCACAGCCTCACCCCATCCCAGCCCCCTGCCCTGCTCCAGGAGCACTCTGAGCTGTTCCTCAGCCCCTCAGCAGCCCTGGAACATTGCAGCTGCTGCCTTGGATGGATGGGGCAGAGTTAATGATGCAGAGTTAATGAGCAGGGCATCTCAGAGCATCCTGACTCAGAAATGCTGAATTATCCAAACCTGCCTCTGCCATTTACAGGCAGCAGAGAGAGAAAGCACCGAGGGAAGATGAAGAAAAACACAAAAAAGTTTACTGGGTATCAAAATCCTCCCGTATTGGTTATAAGCAATAAGTAGAAAACAAACATTAAAAATTGCTCCAGGTGAAATTTGAGTCTCCCCAGACACTTTTCACTCCCTGATTTGGATCTGCTCTATCAGAGGTGCAAATACCTGCAGGAAAGAAGGGTCTGCACCAAAACACTCCCTGCTTTCCCCTCTGCTTCCCCTTCAAGGCAAGCAGAATGAAAGAAGACATTTGCAGGAGGGGAGGCACAGCCACTGATCACATTGTCCCTGGGTTTCTGCTGCGATGAGGGATGGAGATGCATCCCATGCTGATCCTTTGAAGCTCATGGAGATGAAGGTTAAGAGGCATTTGAAGTTGTTAGTTTGTTTGTGGCCGGGGAGGGAGGGGCTGGGTGCCCTCAGTCCTGCAGCCTGAGGGATGTCACCAGCACTCACCTCTTGACATTCAGCCCCATGGCAAGAACAAAGATTGGAGCCAGGGTCAGCCTGTGCCAGCCCAATTTCGCTGCAAGTTTTATTGCCAACACCGTTGTTCATCTGATTGTTCCCAAACACTTTGTTTTAGCAGAAATGCCGAGATTCAGCTTTGTTCCCAGCCATCCATTACAGGGCTGTCAGCTGAGCAAATGCTGGGCTGGGAATTGCAGGGCCCTTGAGAAAGTAGGGGAAGGAACTCTCAGAAACCAGCAGAAGCTGCTCATGGAATAAGCAGATGAGGGAGATGGGCTGGGGGTGGGTGAGCAGCTGGTGGGGTGTGGGCACTGCCCAGCCCAGCTCTGGACAAACCAGCAGCTGGACACTCCAGGACTCCCAGGAATCTTTTTACCTGAATGCTCAGCTCTGCTGACCACAACTGAAAAGCAAATGCTGCTCTTGTGATGTGTATTAATGATCCAAACCGTGGGAGTTTGGCTGTTTCAAAGCACTGTCCCCCAGCTGGGGCAGCCCCACCATCCCCATCACCCCTGAGACACCAAGTGTCAGCCCCAAACCAGCTCTGGATCCCCAGCACAGCCCAGGAACACCTCAGGAAACAAAACCACAGCCAGCAGCAGCGACCACACTAAATCAGGAGTGAGGAGTAAACTACAAAAGCCTTAAATGGGCACAAAATAATTCTGTTCCCAACCTTTGCTCCAATAATTTCACAATGGAGCCTCAAACACCAGCCCAGCCCAGGCACCTGCTAACAAGATTTCTGGTTATTCCCTTCCAGCAGTGGCTGAGCTGCTGCCTGGAGCTGCACAAACCCTCAGCAGAGAGCAGGGACCCCCAAACCCCCCAGACAGAGCCTGGGATGGGGCTGAGCCCTGGAGCCTGAATGGGATCCAGTGATGCCTGGAAAGGCTGAGCTGGAACTGAGACTGGGCAGGGCAAAAGGAATAAACCAGGGATTTATTGGAAGGAGAAAATCAGAATTTATTGAAAGGATTCACCTTGGGCAGTGCAAGAGCCCGGCCAGGGCTGCACCCAGATCAAATCCAGGATGGATCCTGGTCCCAGTTTTACACTTTTGTAAGTTTTGGTTCATCTTGGGATCAATTATCCAACCACAGCGCCAGGCTATGAAGTCTCAGCCCCCTTTCCCTCACTGTTTCTGATTTTTGGGTACCACTTGTCCTTGATTCTCCAGCTGGGAAAGAATTGTTTTGTCCAACCACCCTGTGAATTTACATTACTAACACCTGACATGAAGTTTCAGAGTTACACACCAAGCAGCAGAGATTCTGAAAAATATATTAAAAAAAAAAAATATATATAAAATATAAAATATAAAATATAAAATATAAAATATAAAATATAAAATATAAAATACAAAATATAAAATATAAAATACAAAATATAAAATATAAAATAATACAAAATATAAAATATAAAACCCAGGAGGGCAGGGAAGCCTCTTGGTGACTGTCAGTGTCAGCCACACCTGGCTGGAGCCCAAACCCTTGGCCAAGCCCAGTGAGCCCAGCCCAGCCCCAGGGGCACTGGGCAGCATCCCTGGCACTCACAGCCCCTCCTCACCTCCAGCCTGGCTCCCCTGAGCTCCAGCTGCTGCTTCTCTGCTCCCTCACTCAAATGCTGCTCCCTCCTTTGGTGCTGCCACTTGGAATTTAAAGAGAGAGAGAGTGACAGGGACTGCATACAGCAGGGCAAATATTTGTTGTGTGAGATAAACACACAATTATCTAAAATGTAATCTTAATATGAGTTATTAAAACAGATTACATTTTAATGTGCACTGCAATTTGCACATCACCCAGCACACTCTGGTGTGCAGCTTCCCCTGTGCCTCTCCCCTGCAGTGCTGGAGATACAGGGGAGGCAAAGCCCTGCTGCTATCTCCCTCCAAATGGCTCCATTTGCAGTTGATAGTCAGATACAGCCCTCACCTTTATCCCAGCTTGTTTCTGACCCACTGAGTTCGTGTTAATCACCCCTGTGGGCACCAATAATTTCCCCATATGTGGAATTTGATAAGTTAGAGCACCCACTTCATTTCAAGAAGATTCCAGCTGGCTATCCAGTTATCGCTGTGGACAGCTTCAAGCACTTCCATGCTGCTCCTTCTATTCTCAGCTTTATCAAGTGCTTTGCACTTTTTTGTCTTTTATCTCTTAATTGAGACCTGACTGCAAGAAATGCCTATCTCTTAAAGTGTGGTGCATTAAGTATTAACTTGAACTGCTTTGGCTACTTGAGGGACAGAAAAACCTTAAGAAGCTGGGAAAAGGGTGGGAAAAAAAAAAAAAAATCTCTCAAAATCTCTATTTAGAAAAACTGTGTAAATGCTACAGTGTAATAAAAAAAAAAATAGAAATAAATCTTTTTCTTCCTTCTCTGCCTCTTGCCACCAGTAAAAGGAAAAATAGAAAAGGGAAGTGTGTATTACAGGCAGAAATCAACTCCATCTACTTGTTTGCTTAACTGGAAATGCATTAAAATGCAAAGGGCCCGGGAAAGGGAAGCGTTAGGGAATGAATGTGTATGAATAAGGAATTATTTCACAATTAAAGGTGGTAAAGAATTCTTTTCTCACCGAATGATCTGCTCAGTCCATTCAGCTGTCAGCAGCAGCTGAATCTCCTCACGAGGAGTGAGATTGCCACTGACACCCTTGGGTGGGGAATATCTGAATTTTTTTGAAGCCTCCCTCCCTCCCAGAACAGCTCTGAGGGAAGATGAGGAGTCTGGCAGAGCCAAGGCAGCAGGGAAGGTGCAGGTTTTCTCTTCTGCTCCACTCTGCACTTTCTCCTTCCCCACAGACCTGCTGTGCATTCACCCACAGCCCCAAAGGCAGAAATGTTCCACTCCCTGTTGGTGTCTGAAACCCAAACCCTGATCTGGGCTTGTGCTTTCCATCATTTTCCTGGGAAACAATCTCCCTGGAAAGCTGCTCATCCTCCCAGGGCACAAGGATGAGAGGAAATGGCCTCAAGCTGTGCTGGGGCTGGACACCAGGGAAGATTCCACCCCTGAGGAGAGCTGCAGCACGGGCACAGGCTGCCCTGCTGGAATCACCTTCCCTGGAAATGCTGGAAAAGCAGTGGGCATGTTGTTCCCAGTGTGGGTTGGGGGCTCAGCTCAGTCTCCAGCCTGGAGGTCTCTTGCAGCCTCAGTGACTCTGATTCTCCAAACTGAACATCTGAGCTCAGGATATGCTTGAGGACATTGGCACAACTCTCCTGGTGCAGCAATTTCATCCTCTGTAAAATGGAGTGAAAACATTCCAATGTCAGCTTAAAACCTTTGGGCCAGCACTGGTCCCAAACTGTGGTGCCTTGGCAAAAAAAAAAAAAAAAATAATCATTCCTCATGAATGATCACTTCCTTGCTAAAGCACTGCTAAACTAGGCATGAACTGCTTGTTCTAGCCCAAACCCAGTTTCTCAGGAGGACCAGGCAGTGCCTCTGTGCCAATGAATTTGCAGCATGGAAAATTAGAGGAAAAGCAGTTCATGCCTGGTTTAGTTTTGCCCTCCCCACTGCAGGTGTCACTGCCAGGTGGAGGGACAATACACAGCCCTCTCCTTCACTTGGAGCAGTGGGATTTCCCTGAACATTAACAAGAAATGATAATAAATCAACTTTTCACAGGCTCTTTGCCAGTTCCAAGAGCTGGGTGAGCCCAGGTCTCACCATGCTCCAAATTCATTCTGCTTTACACAGACACCAGTTTGCTGCCCCAAAAAAAAGCCACAAGAAAGGCAGACAAGACCAGGATTTTGTGGGGCAGATTAGAAGGAAAGGTTGCTAAGCCAAAAAGCATTTTTCATTTCAAAGACAAAGGCAGCAGCAATAATCCCATAGTGAGGGAGAGTATTCTCACCTTCCTGTTACTGAAATTAGCAAAGTAAAGCAAAGGCCCTGGAAATGAAGGTAAAATTACACATAACAGCATTTCAAAAGGGTTAGATGAAGGTACCTGTGGTTCCTGAGGGGCAGAAGGGCCACTCACAGAGTGGGAAATAAAGACAGGAGGATATTTTGGCTGGTCAGGAATAAAAGCAGAACAGAGCCAAAGCACCAAAGAAGCACAGGGTAGAAAAGGAATATTAAAGGAATTTTTTTACATGGTTAACACTGAATAACTGAAATCAAATTCCCTATGCAACAGAAATAGAAGGCATCAGAAAAGACAGAATTCACCTGCAAGAAATCAAACCCCTTGCCATGTCATTTAACAGCATCCCCAGATATCAGAAGGATTTTCCTAATTACATATTCCCACTTATATCAGAGGTCTACAATAAAGAAAAAGCTGTGAAGAACCCATGACCTGTTACTCCTTCCTCACCAGTTCACAGCATTCTTGTGTTAGTTTTGGGGAGACTGTAAACCCAGAACATGAGATGAGTAGGCTGCCACAAACTTGTGCAAATTCCTTCAGTGAGTGGATTAGTGGGACAAATTCATACAAATTCCTGCAGGAATCACTGCACACACTCATACAAATCCTGCAGGAATCACTGCACACACTTGTACAAATCCCTGCAGGAATCACTGCACAGACTCATACAAATCCCATCAGTGAATCACTGCACACACTCATACAAATCCCATCAGGAATCACTGCACACATTTGTACAAATCCCAACAGGAATCACTGCACACACTTGTACAAATCCCATCAGGAATCACTGCACACACTCATACAAATCCCATCAGGAATCACTGCACACACTTGTACAAATCCCATCAGGAATCCCTGCACACATTTGTACAAATCCCATCAGGAATCACTGCACAGACTTGTACAAATCCCAACAGGAATCACTGCACACACTCATACAAATCCCATCAGGAATCACTGCACACACTTGTACAAATCCCATCAGGAATCCCTGCACACATTTGTACAAATCCCATCAGGAATCACTGCACACACTTGTACAAATCCCATCAGGAATCACTGCACACACTCATACAAATCCCATCAGGAATCACTGCACACACTTGTACAAATCCCATCAGGAATCCCTGCACACATTTGTACAAATCCCATCAGGAATCACTGCACACACTCATACAAATCCCATCAGTGAATCACTGCACACATTTGTACAAATCCCATCAGTGAATCACTGCACACACTTGTACAAATCCCATCAGGAATCCCTGCACACATTTGTACAAATCCCATCAGGAATCCCTGGCAGAAACTCTTCCAAATCCCTTCAGGCATCCCTGCATGGCAGCAGGGACCAAAGGCCCATATTTTAAGGGCCAAGCTGGTAGCTGAGATTACCCAAAATGTAAATCCAGCTATCAGATAAATCCCCCCAGCACACAGAAGGGCAGGAGCACCCCCAACACAGGGTGGGCTCAGCCCTCCACCCACACAGATGTATCTGTGCATTTGGCACATCCCCACAGCCCCCAGGCCCTGTGTTCCCCAAGCCCCCCGAGCTGTTTGGCTGTGGAGACGCCTGTGTTATTGTCAGATCCAAGAGTTAAATATTCCAGGAGGAATTTGTTCCTGCACGGTGATACATAATGCCTGAAAACCCCCTGCACCAATATTGCTCTCAAATTGGCAGCAAGTGAACAAGGGACATGAAGGATGCTTCAGCACAGTAACCTATCCTTCCTTCTCTCCTGGGAGCCACTTGGCCAGCTTTCATCCTCATAATTATAATAAATTTGACATTTCATAGATAATATTGATTTCTGTATTTTAGCATTTCACCATAGGTGACAGTCTAGCGTCAAGAATGAAATTTCTATTGATCTCCAGCGCATTAATCTCTCATGTGTATGTGATCATTTTTATAAGACCTTTTACTGCACATAAATCAATATTTCATATTTCCAGCTATGCCAGAGGAGATGTCATATTTGTAAACTGTGAGTTGACACCTGCAATTCCTTCCTGTTCAGCTTCAACTGTTCAGTAACAGTCGATTCAGGGTTGGGAAAGGATCAAGCTCCAGAAACAAGTGAGATGAAAAAGAAGGATGTAGAATACAGTAATTAGCTTAATGAACAAAGCAGCGGAGTAAGTGAAATAAAGCTGTGTTTCTTCTGCTTACACTTGCCTCATGAATACAAACATCTTTAGGGAGGTTTGCTAAGCGACTGATAACGCATTTTAATATGTTTAGAGCACATTATAGCATAAATGTATTAAGGAAATAGAAGCAGTTAGGAAATTAGGGAAACTCCTAAATTAACTGCCTAGCTTGATACACCCTTATATCCATCTGAAATTATCCCTTTCACACACAGCATTACTGGCTGTTCTAACTTGGAGATGGTACAAGAACTATTTAGTCACCATTTAAACTCTATAATTTAGCAAACAATAATTAGAGTAATAAAATTCTCCTCTTTGAGCTGAAATATGAACTTCCCACAAACAGCAAATGGTACCAGGAGAAGAAAAAGAATAAATCACAATGAGACCTGGATCTCCTCTTTGTAGAGGTTTAAGTGAGTCAGTTCAAAATCACATGCATAAAAGATCTTTAAATAATATAGAATCCATATCTAAATAAATAAAACTGTCCAGCTGCTTTGGGATTTGCTAAATTAGTTAAATGAGCAATTACAGTGTGACGTCCAGTGGCCCCAAACCCCCTTACAGCATTCAGCACTTGAAATGATTTGCTGTATTAACAGTGACCTCCTCTAGTTTGGGCAGTTTAATAGTTTGGGGTAGCAGGGGATAATTTGTGATTAAACAGAGTCACCTACAGCTACATCCATAATCCATATGCAGACACAGATCCTGAAAAAAACACCAGTTCAACCCTGGATAAATCACAACCCTGGATAAATCACAACTCTGGATAAAATCACAACCCTGGATAAATCACAACCCTGGAAAAAATCACAACCCTGGATAAAATCACAGCTGTGGATAAAATCACAACCCTGGATAAATCACAACCCTGGAAAAAATCACAACCCTGGATAAAATCACAGCTGTGGATAAAATCACAACCCTGGATAAATCACAACCATGGATTAAATCACAACCATGGATAAAATCACAACCTTGGATAAAATCGCAACCATGGATAAATCACAACCCTGAATAAAATCACAACCCTGGATAAAATCACAGCTGTGGATAAAATCACAACCCTGGATAAATCATAACCATGGATAAAATCACAACCATGGATAAAATCACAACCTGGATAAAATCAGAACCCTGGATAAATCACAACCCTGAATAAAATCACAACCCTGGATAAAATCACAGCTGTGGATAAAATCACAACCATGGATAAAATCACAACCTGGATAAAATCAGAACCCTGGATAAATCACAACCATGGATAAAATCACAACCTGGATAAAATCACAACCTGGATAAAATCAGAACCCTGGATAAATCCCAGCTGTGGGCTCTGGAGCTGCTCTGGGAGAGCCCCTCCCTCACAGGGAATGGGATCCCAGGGCATTCCTGGGGAGTGCAGCAGGATTCAGCCTGCCCTGAGCAGAACTCCCTTCTGCACAAATAGAACCACTGGGACAACCCCACAAATATCTTTGGAGCCACACCAGGATGAGGAGCCCATGGTAGGAAGCCTCTCAGCCCTCCTGCTCAGCTTTTTAATTTTGAAGCTCCCATCCTACATCAATCTCTATAAGCACTATTGACACAGCGTTATTTCAAATTATACACCTGCTCATGGCACAGGAAGGCTGCCCTTGCTGAAGGCCAGCCCTGTGCTCATCCCTAAACACGTGCCCATGGAGAGTGTCACCATGTGCCCGTGCTAACACGGTGACAGACCCCCCCCTCAAAGTGTGACTGCAGCCCTGGGAGCGACTGTGGGAAATAGAAAAGGTACAGAACTCTCAGAGAGCTGAGTGAAAGCAAATCTCAGGCTGGAGAGATGCAAAAATGCTGAAATGCAAGGATGAGAGACAACAGGGCTGGGAGCTGTGTGAGACAGGCTCAGGAAAATATGTTCAGCAAAATAGAAATCTGTAAGGTTAATAATGAAGCTTTATCCATTGTTTTAAACTATTCCAAGCAAGCATTGTTCAAAGCAAGATGTAACTGCAGCTTTATTAATTGGCCTGAGCAAACCCTGGTCAGCTTTTAATATTCTGCTACTGGTTAGAAAGTTGTTGAAGAGTTTGTAACAAAGAGAACTGGGTCTGCTGTGCCAGCAGCTGAGGCTGGGTGGGGATGGATGGGGTTCAACGTCCCTCCCAACCCAGACCATTCCATGAAGAGCCATCCTCTATATCCAGCAGCTGGTGCCTCCCGTTTACCTGGGGGTGCCACAGCAGCTCCCACCCAACCACATCTGCACATCTCACACCTGCAGACCTGCTGTGTTGGGCTGATGTGGCCAGCAATGTGGATTCTGTCCCATCTGTTAACCCAGCTAGGGCAGTGCCCCTGATCTCCTGGCACACATTCTCTGCTAATGGGATCTTTAAACCAGCTGGGCAATCATCTTTACCTTTCCCATGACCCACCCTTCATCCAGGAGGTATCACCTGTTAATGGGCCATTTTTACAAACTGGGTGTGGCAGCGATTCTTATCCCTGTGGGAGATATCTCCTGTTAATGGGCCATTGTTAAAAACTGGGTGTGGCAGTGCCCCTGATCTCCTGGCACACATTATCTGCTCATGGGCATCTTTAAACCAGCTGGGCAATCATCTTTATCTTCCCACAGCCCATCCTCCCTCCAGGAGATATCTCCTGTTCATGGCCAGTGAGTCCCAGTGCATGGCTGATAAAATTCCATCATCCCACTGGGAGATGCTCCAGCCAGGGCAGGAGCCAAGCCTTTCCTACCCAGAGAAAAACTGAGATTTGGGACACCAGAGCACCTTTCCCACTGGATCCCAGAGGAAAACCAGACCCTCCCACATCATCCCTGGAGCTTCAGAGGAAACTGCACCTTCTCCAGGAGCACTGCTCCAGCTGAGCCACATCTGCCCCTGCAGGAGGATGCAGCACCATGGAATGGGACTGTGCCACCACCCTGACTGACTGACTGTGCCAGCTTGGATTCTGACTCTGGCAGGGTTGGGATTGTTCTGTGTAATACTGCATTTCTATTGTAATTATCCTAGTGAAGAACTGTTATTCCTAATTCCCATATCTTTGCCTGAGAGCCCCTTAATTTCAAAATTATAATAATAATTTGGAGGGAAGGGGTTTACATTTTCCATTTCAGAAAGAAGTTTCTGCCTCTATTGGCAGACACCTGTCCTTCAAACCAGGACACCCGGGCAATCCACCCTCAACACGACTGCAATGGAACTGCCCTGCTGGGGAATAATATTTACTTGCTCTGTTGTTCTTACAGTGCTGTCATAGACCAAGTACAACCTGCTGGGGAAAAAAATAGTCGTTTTCACCTGAAAAGTATTTATTTCTGGTCAGAATTCCTGTCATCTCAGTTGCACCCACGTGGGGTGGCAATCCCTGCTCCCAGTGAACCCCAGAGAGTTTCACAGGAGCTCCTTGCAGAAACTGCTCTCAGAATGAGATTATCCCTGTGGTGTCAACACAGGCTGTTATTAACACATTAGGTGAGAAAAAACGTTTTGTGTTATTAAATTAGTGAGAACATAATTCACATTTGGTTGGACTTTGCCTCATCATTTATGAACAGTAAATACTCCAATACTGCCAGAGCTGAATTAACTCAGCATTCCTCACACGAGGGGCACACGAGCCCCTCTTCCAGCTCAGAGTGACCAAATCTTAGACAAGGGACAGATTTCCAAACCAAGTTTAGACTCACCACAATGCTACATTACAATATTCCAAGGATCCCACGCTGATTGTTGGTTCTATCAAGGCCCAATCCAACCCAAAACATTCTGGGACTCTTTTATTAACTCTTCCTCAATTTACTTTAGGTTGGACAAGCTTGGAGCACCCTGGGGTAGTGGGAGGTGTCCCTGCCCATGGCAGGGATGGGATGGGATGGGATGGGATGGGATGGGATGGGATGGGATGGGATGGGATGGAATTTAAGATCCCTCCCAACCCAAACCAGTCTGGAATTTCGTGATTCTATAAAACTTTGGCACATCCTCTCCCATTAATGTCACAGCAAACCTGGGACAAAGAATTGAACAATGAGGATCATCCCCTGGACTGGAATCACCTTTCCCTGGTGGGAGTGTGTAGGTGAATATAATGAAATCCATGAAATCCCTGTTCCTGCTGCATCCAGTCATCCCTGGGGCATCTCAAACTGTTCCCAGTCCCTTTGGAGCTGGAATCTCACAGCCAGTGCTGCTCTGAGCACCTTGGTGTCCAGGGGTCCCTTCCCAGCTGAGTTATCCTGCAAACAGGGAATGTGGAGCAATGTCCCACAGAAAGGCTGGAGCCCAGGGAGCACAGGTGGGTGAGCAGATTTTCCCAACCAGAACAGGTCTGGAACCTTCCCAGTGGAAAAAGCCTTCCCAGGAACAGACCTGGGGGTTTAAAAATCACTTTTGATGTGACCTAATGGCTTTTGCTGCTTTGAAAAGAACATGAAAGAGTGACAGCAATATTGAATTTTTAAAATCCTGCTCTGTCCACCTGCAGAGCTTTTCTGGCATTCTTTATTAAGGACTTTTACCATGTCATTATACATTTTAATTACACTGTTAAATGTCACAATCACACATGCTAATGACATCATTATACCTATTTACACCAATTATGTCATTTGATGCAATTACAGTAATTCTGCCAATACACACAAATCAATAAAAAGGTTTTGTTTGCATTTTTAAATGAGCAATCACAAAAGAATAAATCCACTTTTTAAGAAAAGCAGGGCTAGGACTCAATCACTGAAACTAAAGAAGTGACATTTGAGGCCTGGTTCTTATATCCACAGCCATGAACACTAAAAACTTCCATACCCAGAAGATGACACAATCATCCTGTCATCCCCTGCAGAGCTTTCCAGGAATTATTTCACACTTCCCTCCAGGTCATCCTGGCAGTGATAAGTGACAGAATTCCACATTTATCTATAAATTTGTGGATCTCCACAATGGATTCTCCAAACTCCCACAACAAGTCAAGTTTCACAGGAGGGATAATTGTAGGATAATGGCATCCCAGAATGGTTTGGAAGGGACCTTAAAGCTCATCCCTTATCACCTCCTGGAACACTTCCAGCATCTTTCCCTGCCCAGGTCAGCACCTGCAGGCTGACATTCCATCCTGCACAGAGCTGAGCTCTGTGGAATGGAGATTTTGGTCCTTTCCAAACTCCCCTGGTGCTCCTTTGCCCATGAACAAAGTGGGAGCTGACAGCAAACAGCTCCAGTAATGTTTCCCAAGGTTTAGAAATTCTGTTCTGTACCAAGACTCACAGAAGGGAACCCAGTGAAATTGGGATGGATCAGTTATTGCTGAGGAGACTCAGAGAATCAGACCCTGCACCCATTTTGGCCCTCAGTGCCTTTCCTGGCACGGGGGTGTGATGCATCCAGGTACGACCCAGCCCCTCTTCCCTGCCCAGTTACCAGCTGGGATGAGGGAAATCCCAGCCCTGGTGCTCACACGAGCCCAGCAGAGCCCAGCTCAGGCCAGAGCAGCAGTGGGAATGGCGTTTAAAAAATCTATTCGATACATCTTATTAAATAAATGTTATTAAACTGATTTTATCAAATAAATTTTCTCTAACAGAATTCTGTTCTACACCTGCTTACAGGCTCCAAAACACACTTTATCCTATGTGTAAATGAGCACCATAAATTCCAGGTCTTCCCCTAAAAGACAAGGCTCTCTTTTCCTGAGGCATTGCTGGCAGCCTACACAAATATTCATCAGCCTTGTTGTCCAAGGCTGCTCTTTCCTCTCTCTCCACTACTGAAAAAAAAGACATATTATTAAGAGATTTCATTTTTTTCTTAGTATTTAACGTGATCAGTTTCTGTGTCTGGATGGTTTGAAATATGTTCTCCATTGGACAGATAAGTCTTGGGCAAATGACTGACCTTTTGAAATAATATTTATAATTTTAGAAATGTAAAACTTAACATTCTTTAGTAATCCAATATTAAAATACATTTAAGTTGATCTATTAAATGCTACGATTCAAACTTTAAAAAAAATGTGCAATAGAAAAACATTAACAACATGTGTGGTTTGGAAAAATTCATTTATACAGCAGTTTGCAATGTCATGATGTATTTTAAATAAAAGAGCTACAGACAAAGGTATTGATTTTAGAGACTTAACTAAATAAACAGTATGTAAATTCTGTCTTTTTCTATAAAATTGGATCAGGACGCACATATTACAGTGTCTTTTTCTGAGGGAATGACAGCGATTGAATTTGGCAGACATTGGAATTTGGTTAAAGAGTTAAAGACCTTTGCTCTTTGGTTTGCGAGCGCTGGGAAAGGACAGCGGCGTGGGGGGCACGGCCAGGCTGGGGCAGCTGCCCACGGGAGGTGTCACTGTCACTGCCACTGCCACTGCCACTGCCACTGCCACTGCCACTGCCGGGGCACCCAAAGGGTTCGTGGGGTTCTGGAACAGACTCTGCTGTGCTAGTTTGAGGGACAGGTGGCTGCCAATAAAGGCAGGAGCTTCTCTTTGAAATGGACAATGTAAACCCCCTCCCTCCAAATTATTATGATTTTGAAGTTAAGGGGCTCTCAGGCAAAGAGATGGGAATAGGAATAACAGCTCTTTACTAGGAAAATTACAATAGCAATGCAGTATTGCACAGAACAATCCCAACCCTGCCAGAGTCAGAATCCAAGCTGGCACAGTCAGTCAGTCAGGGTGGTGGCACAGTCCCATTCCATGGTGCTGCATCCTCCTGCAGGGGCAGATGTGGCTCAGCTGGAGCAGTGCTCCTGGAGAAGGTGCAGTTTCCTCTGAAGCTCCAGGGATGATGTGGGAGGGTCTGGTTTTCCTCTGGGATCCAGTGGGAAAGGTGCTCTGCTGTTCCAAATCTCAGTTTTTCTCTGGGTAGGAAAGGCTTGGCTCCTGCCCTGGCTGGAGCATCTCCCAGTGGGATGATGGAATTTTATCAGCCATGCACTGGGACTCAGTGGCCATGAACAGGAGATATCTCCTGGAGGGAGGATGGGCTGTGGGAAGATAAAGATGATTGCCCAGCTGGTTTAAAGATGCCCATGAGCAGATAATGTGTGCCAGGAGATCAGGGGCACTGCCTCAGCTGTTTTAACAGATGGGGACAGAATTCACATTTCTGGTCACATCAACCCAACATACCTGCTTGGGGTCATTCTAGGGAAAGCCTCCAAATAGAAAATTGAACTTTGGGCTGGTTTGGTCTCCAAGCTGAGCTGCTTTTTCCAAGCCTCACGTGGAGCAGCCACGGAGGGTCCTGCTCCCTCCCCAGCCCCCAAAACTTGCAGACCAGCAACACTGACCATCATGGTCTTAAAAAAAAAAAAAAAAGGGAAGATTTATTGATAACCTTTCTAACAAAGGGAAGATCATTCCCCAAGTTCCTTATTAATTTATGCTCCTCTATAATTATCACTTAGAGCAACCACTGGAGCACTAATAAATATATAATGAAAGCAAAAACACGGCACGCTGTGGTGCTTAATCTGAGATTACATATTTATAACAACAAAAAATGCAATTCAAGCCTAGTTCAGGGCTCTCTATCCCAGCCCACCCTCTCTGAGGGCCGGGTTTTTTTTCCCCCCTTCTTTGTTATGTCATTCTGCAGACAGATCCCAGGCTGTTCCCTGTCACCCACCGGAGCAAGCGGCTCAACAGCAAGCGCAGTTGGACAGCCCTTAATTAGTGCTGCTCGTGTCAGCATCTCACTCACATCCCATCCTGGATGCCCTGGGTGCTGCCAGAGCCCTGGGCAGCAGGTAGGAGCACCCAGGGCCAGGAGAAACTGGGAAAATCATTCCCACCCACAGGAACACAGAGCTGGGGGGCTGCGAGGGGAACGAGGAAATAATGCACTTTGTGTTAAGTGGCCTCAAATTATTCCATCCCATTACACAAAGTATTTGTTTCTTCAAGCTTGAACAGTGCAGGCTGTGCCAAAACAGTGCCAGAGAGGTAAGAACAAACAGACAAATATCAAAGTCGCTCTTCAGGTCCTTAAAAACTCAGCCTGGGAATCCAAATGCTGCTGTTCAGATATTTGGATATAAAATCCTGATTTTAAAATCCTGATTTCTTATTCAAAAAGGAGTGATATTAAAACTTTGCATTTTTATGGGGATTAACTGCTGCTCCATAGGATATAGCCCATTCTTGGGAAAAGCAGCAGAATTGTACCCCCTTACATTGCCTTGCACCTGGAGATGTCCCCAAGGAACCATGTGAAGGCATCCCAAACTCCACAGTGTGATTTTTACCATTTGAACAATTGGCCTTTCACTTTAAATCAGGTGGGAATATCAGCTGGTTGTCCAGATCATGTCATACCCAAAGCATCATTCCCATGTTCCTGCCCCAAGAAATTGTGTTTTCATTTGATTCTGATCAACACTAGACACAAAGTGGGGGTGACAGCATTTTCCAGTGCAAATTTGTCATTGTTAATGAAAGATTCATAAACTGAGTGTGGCATCAGCTAATGTCTCCATAATCAGTGAGGAAACTTGGGCAGTGCAGAGCATTTTCAGCTCAGAATTTCTTCCAAATGATTTTGCTTTGAAGGTTCAGTGCTCAGACACGAGCAGCAGTCACCTGAGTCAGTTCTGCTCCCAAATTGGAGAGATCCAGTTCTTAAAGGGAAGCAGCTCCAGGTGCATAATTCACATTTTTTTTTTGGGGGGGGGGGGGGAAATTGTGTAAAGTGATGAGATCTACGAGCCCCTCTCAGATCTCCACCCTTGAACAATTAGGGCCATGATCCCGAGAGAACAAACGAAAACAAATGGGGGCTTGGAGTGTGTGTCATCCTTCTCTCTAATGCTCCAGCAGCTCTGCTCAGAGTTCAGGCAGTAAACAGGATGATTGATGGTCTTCCATGCCCAAGTAGGAAAAACTGGAGATTCAGCTCCTTCTCCTGCCCCATTTTTCTTTTGCTGCTGCACCATTAGAGCTGGATGCCATTAATTTAAGCAGGTACAGGATCATACCCTAAAAATAACTCTCCTGATCTCTCCATTTCTTGTTGGGCTCCTGTGTGAGGTGCTCCTTACCCATCCCTGTCTATTGGCAGCACCATCAGCTGAGGGAACTCCTTGGGCACCAAGCATAGAGAGTGGCACGGGTTTAGCTGGCACAGAGCTCCACTGGTCCTGCAGGAATCATCCCCATTCCTGCAGGAATCCCCCCATTCCCCAGGACTCCCCCATTCCCCAGGAATCATCCCCATTCCCCAGGAATCACCCCCATTCCTGCAATAATCACCTCCATTCCCCCAGGAATCACCCCCATTCCCCAGGAATCACCCCCATTCCCCAGGAATCATCCCCATTCCCCAGGAATCACCCCCATTCCTGCAATAATCACCTCCATTCCCCCAGGAATCACCCCCATTCCCCAGGAATCATCCCCATTCCCCTGGAATCATCCCCATTCCCCAGGAATCACCCCATTCCTGCAATAATCACCCCCATTCCCCAGGAATCACCCCCATTCCCCTGGAATCACCCCCATTCCTGCAGGAATCACCCCCATTCCCCAGGAATCACCCCCATTTCCCAGGAATCCCCCCATTCCCCAGGAATCCCCCCATTCCCAGGACTCCCCCATCCCCAGGACTCCCCCATTCCCCAGGACTCCCCCATTCTCAGGAATCCCCCCATTCTCAGGAATCCCCCCATTCCCAGGACTGCCCCCATTCCCAGGAATCCCCCCATTCCCAGGAATCCCCCCATTCCCAGGAATCCCCCCATTCCCCAGGACTCTCCCCATTCCCCAGGACTCCCCCATTCCCAGTAATCCCCCCATTCCCCAGGAATCCCCCCATTCCCCAGGACTCCCCCATTCCCCAGGAATCCCCCCATTCCCAGAACTGCCCCCATTCCCAGGAATCCCCCCATTCCCAGGACTCCCCCATTCCCCAGGACTCCCCCATTCCCCAGGACTCTCCCCATTCCCAGGAATCCCCCATTCTCAGGAATCCCCCCATTCCCCAGGACTCCCCCATTCCCCAGGACTCCCCCATTCCCAGGAATCCCCCATTCTCAGGAATCCCCCATTCCCCAGGAATCCCCCTATTCCCAGGAATCCCCCATTCCCAGGAATCCCCCCATTCCCAGGAATCCCTCCATTCCCCAGGAATCCCCCCATTCCCCAGGACTCCCCCATTCCCCAGGACTGCCCCCATTCCCAGGAATCCCCCCATTCCCAGGAATCCCCCCATTCCCAGGCCTCTCCCATCCCTCCCAGTCGTCCCCAGCTCCATCCCGGCTCAGAGCCACGCTGGCTCTCCAGGCTGGTGGCAGCACAGGCTGCTTTATAAGGATGAATGAAGATGAAAAGGAAGACAAATAGAAGTGAATGAGGCACTGCTGGCCGTGATTCATGGGAGCCTGCAGTAAGCCTGTTAGCCTCGCCTGGCTCCCTTCGCCGGGAATAATGGATAGTTACAGTGTGGATGGTGACATTGTCAAACCATCAGGAATTGCTGATTACGGTGCTAAATATTGATCTCTGCTTCACATGTGTCAAAATTCTTTCTTCCCTTAATTAGAACTTCCCTAAGCACCCTCCAAGAACAAACGGAATAGATCAGATCTCCGTGGAAGGGAGTGTGATACCAGAATATAATTGTGACCTCTTGTCTTCCTCCTCTCTCTGGAGTTTTGAGATGACTTCAGCTGTCTATCCTGCCCTTCCCAGCACATGTGATAATCATACTCATTTTTCCCAATCTAACCATAGGAAGATTTTTCCAAGGCTGTGCTTTTCATCATTCCAACCCACCGGGGCTGCAGTCAGATGGCAGAGAAACTTAAAGTGCCAGAAGGTGCCTTTTTCTATTTGTTTGTTTCATGGTACGCTGCACCAGGCAATGACCTGTGGCAGGAGTGTCACACAACACGGAGACAGGTTCACCCAATCAAAGGCAGCCTGAAAATTAACACAGATCCCTTCATTTCTCCATGCAGGATCGGGGAAGGGCAATTTAATGGATGTCAGAGTCCTCTGATTATCACCCCGCAATCACGGGCGATAAAAAAATTAACTTTTATTGTAATGATTGCTCCGCATTATTTGTATTAAAAGCGCATTTCCTCATCAAGGGAGTCACGACAATTAGTGCTAATTTCGTATCACTGTTCAATCATCTTTCCTACTCTTTACAGTATTTATAATATCAAATAATGAAAGCCTGTGATGTATGGTTTCAATTTACTCCACAAACTGAGCACTTAAGTCATTTATCTTAGTTTATCTGTAATATACTGGGGCTCGGGGTTTTTTTGTATTGTTTTTCTTAAACATGACACGGTGGTACATTTACCTTTAGTTTGATGTGCCCGATAAAAATCAATACTTCATTAAAAGATTCCCCCAAAATTGTTCAGAGCAATTTCAGCAGAGGAGAGGGAAGGAGGAAGGGGCTCATCTGTAACCCACTAACATTTATATAAGCACACAGGGCTGTGCTGCCCAGGGCCAGCTTGTGCAGGAGCAGGGATAGAGATGCAATTTGTGGGATTGTGGGGAGGGCAAAAGGAGGAGAAGGGCCCCATTCTCTCTCTGCTCCTTGGGAAACCAAAAAAATCACCACAAATGACAGAAGAAAGGGGGGCACTCCCCAGGACAGTGCTGCAACAAGTGCTCGCTGTCACCCCTTCCCCTTCGTCCCCAGGGCAGGGCACAGCAGCCAAAAATGAGCAGTGTGTTTAATTTTCAGCCTCTGTTTGAAGCTCCTTGAGGAGGCTCCCTGTGCTGAATGGAAGGTGATCCTCCCCAGCAGAGTGGCCACAAGCACAGACCCAGGGAATGGGCAGGTTGGAAAAGCCCTTTAGGGTCACCAAGCCCAACCACGAGCCCCGAGTTCAGCACAGCCCCTGCCCTGGAGAGCCTCAGTCACAGGGGGGAGTCCTGCAGAGCTGTGACTCCATCACTGCCCAAATCCTGCCCCAGGGTCTTTCCATGAAGAAATATCTCCTAACATCCCATCCTGAGCCTGTGGGACAGTGACACTGAGCCCTGCCCAAACCCTGTGGGACAGTGACACTGAGCCCTGCCCAAACCCTGTGGGACAGTGACACTGAGCTGTGCCCAAATCCTGTGGGACAGTGACACTGAGCCCTGCCCAAACCCTGTGGGACAGTGACACTGAGCCCTGCCCAAACCATGTGGGACAGTGACACTGAGCTGTGCCCAAATCCTGTGAGACAGTGACACTGAGCTGTGCCCAAACCCTGACCCTGTGAGACAATGACACTGAGCTCTGCCCAAACCCTGTGGGACAGTGACACTGAGCCCTGCCCAAACCCTGTGGGACAGTGACACTGAGCCCTGCCCAAACCATATGGGACAGTGACACTGAGCTCTGCCCAAATCCTGTGAGACAGTGACACTGAGCTCTGCCCAAACCCTGACCCTGTGAGACAATGACACTGAGCTCTGCCCAAACCCTGTGGGACAGTGACACTGAGCCCTGCCCAAACCCTGTGGGACAGTGACACTGAGCCCTGCCCAAACCATGTGGGACAGTGACACTGAGCTCTGCCCAAATCCTGTGAGACAGTGACACTGAGCTCTGCCCAAATCCAGTGGGACAGTGACACTGAGCTGTGCCCAAATCCTGTGGGACAGTGACACTGAGCTGTGCCCAAACCCTGTGGGACAGTGACACTGAGCCCTGCCCAAACCCTGTGGGACAGTGACACTGAGCTGTGCCCAAACCCTGTGGGACAGTGACACTGAGCTGTGCCCAAATCCTGTGGGACAGTGACACTGAGCTGTGCCCAAACCCTGACCCTGTGTGACAGTGACACTGAGCCCTGCCCAAATCCTGTGTGACAGTGACACTGAGCTGTGCCCAAATCCTGTGGGACAGTGACACTGAGCCCTGCCCAAATCCTGTGGGACAGTGACACTGAGCTGTGCCCAAACCCTGTGGGACAGTGACACTGAGCTGTGCCCAAACCATGTGGGACAGTGACACTGAGCTGTGCCCAAACCATGTGGGACAGTGACACTGAGCTGTGCCCAAATCCTGACTCTGTGTGACAGTGACACTGAGCTCTGTGTCATCTCAGAGTTCAGTCTAAACTAAGGAAGAGATTTTATTTCCAAGGGAAGGCAGCTGGAGAGGTGTTGGTTTAAATTTGGTGTTAAAATACTAATTAAAGCAAAACCTTTGAATGCTGGAGATCTAAATCACCACTGAAATTATTTCAAATTTTTCCCTTTCCCTCTTTAAAATGTACAGCCCTTCCCTGCCCCACTGGGATCCCCTTCCACCCACAGGGGATCCTGCACTCCTGAGGCTCAAAACAGGAATTTGGAAAAGCTTTATGGAGCTTGGTGTGTGACTTGAACCCCTTCTCAGAGCCAGTTTGCCTCTAAAGCAGCAGCAATCCTTTTGGGCAGGGGGCTGGTGTCAGAGCTCTGCTCACCCAAAGATCAAGCCCCTCTGCTGATGAGGCAGAACCACACACTGGGCTCCAGCTTTTAAAAATATTGCACCTGCAGATGAGCAGGAGAGGGAAAACACATCATCCCTTTATCCACAGTGCAGGTTTCCAGCCATTCAGGGAGGCAAACACGAGGTGATCAATAAAGCAGCTCCACTCTCACGGCCTCCTCATGAATCTTAACCAAGAGAAATAATAATAAGTGACAGAGAAGGGTTCTGGTACTTTAAATAAGCAAGTGAGCCTTCTAAAGCTACGAGCAACATTCTCTGGATATCAAAAATAATAACTGGTTGTGCAGCAGTGCAGCATGGAAACACAAGGGTATAAGATATACTGTACTTTAAGCTCTGTTTGATGAATCTGAGCACAGTTCCTGGGGGATAGATTACTTTAAACCATGCTCTTTTACTTTCTAATCCTGACTTGATTTGATTTGTACTTTAATACAGCTGCCTGGCAATTCAACAGCAAATAGAGACTATTTATGTAATCATATTGTAAGTAGTGGGACAAGAAGAAACTCTCTAGAACCTTTTTGGAAAATAGTTTGTTGTACTTTTTTATTTATTGAACAGCAGGGCTTCAGGCTTTTCAGTGCTCATTATAATTGGTTTTCTGCTTGAACTTTCAAAAACTGTCATGTCAATACTCAAACAGAATTTTTTTGCTTACTATATGGCTGTGGGCTCTATTTTCTCGTGTGCTACTTGGCAAAGTTCTTGTAATATCTTAGAGGCAAGTTCTAGACTCGGAGCTGCTATTTCAGGGGCTGCAAGGCAGGGTTATTTTATCTCCCATTGTTCTTTTCCCCTCCCCTGCACTCTGCAGCGTTTGCTGGGGAGGGGGCTGGGGAGGGGGCTGCCAGCCTGCTCCAGGCTCTCACCTGCTCTGCAGGCTCTGCTGGGGTGGCCCTGCTCCCCAAACCGGGTGTGGGGCTCAGCTCTGACCCTGCCAGAGGGACAGAGCTCAGTGACACCACAGGGCAGCAATTGCAGACCCTCTGGGTGATGGCAGCACCCCCTCACCCCCAGCTCCCTGCACCAGGACAGGGCTGGATCCCAGGGCAGGGCTGGCTCTGTCCAGGCAAGGGCTGGGGCTGTTCCACTCCCAGCACCCAGCCCTGCTCCTCAGCATCAATTCATAATCCTCAGCACCAATTCTTAACCCTCAGCATCAATTCTTAACCCTCAGCATCAATTCTTAACCCCCAGCACCAATTCTTAATCCTCAGCACCAATTCTTAACCCTCAGCATCAATTCATAATCCTCAGCATCAGTTCTTAATCCTGAGCACCAATTCTTAACCCTCAGCATCCATATCTGCTCTTCAGCATCAATTTTTAACCCTCAGCATCAATTCTTAGCACTCAGCATCCATCCCTGCTCCTCAGCATCAATTCTTAATCCTTAGCACCAATTTTTAACTCTCAGCATCAATTTTTAACCCTCAGCACCCATTCCTAACCCAGCCCTGCTCCTCAGCACCAATTTTTACATCAATTTTTAACCCTCAGCATCAATTCTTAGCACTCAGCATCAGTTCTTAACCCTCAGCATCCATCCCTGCTCCTCAGAATCATTTCTTAATTCTTAGCACAAATTTTTAACCCTCAGCATCAATTCTTAGCACCCAGCTCTGGTCCTCAGTATCAATTTTTAACCCTCAGCATCCATCTCTGCTTCTCAGCATCAGTTCTTAATCCTCAGCACCAATTTTTAACTCTCAATATCAATTTTTAACTCCCAGCACCAATTTTGAGCCCCCAGCCCTGCTCCTCATCTCCCATCCCTGCCCCACAACACTTTAACACAAATATTTCTGCTCCTGAAGAACTTTCCCTCAGCTGCTCGATTTGTTCCACTGCAAACAGCCTATAAAAATTACTGTCATAATTTTCTATCGTGTTGTGAAGAGTGGAGAATAAAAAAATAATAATAATTTTTGGAAAAAAAGGAATTAAGAGTTTAGTGCCTTGAAAAGAAAAAAAAAAAAAAAAAAAGAAAGAAAAAAAAAAAGAAAATTAGTTTGCCTGCAGTGGGGAAAGGTGTTCTCTGCTGTGCTTTGCTGGGAAAATAAAATTAATCTAAATGGGGAATATAACCAGCTTATTTTAGTAGTTAAAAAAAAATATTTGTGGTTACTTACTGGATAAAAAAATAAAAATATTAAGAAAAAAAGGCTTGATCCAGCTGCTGTATACAAAATTAAATTAAAATAGAAAAGCCCTGATTCTTTTGCTGCTGATCTTGCAAAGCAGCAAGGAAAGGAGGTGAGATCTGTACCAAGCCTGGCTTGAGGATGGGGAATTTTGGGGAGGGTGAGACCATTGGCACTAAATGCTCTGCAGGGATTAAAGAACATGAGCCTGGCTTAGCTGAGCAGGACTGAAAATCTGCTGCTCCACCAGCACTGTAAAAAATTAAACACTGCAGGCAGAACTTTGCCTTGAACTTCTCCCAGTATAAGAGGGAAAACTCGGATTTTTGTTCTAAATTCAGATTAGATCACAAATGAATGATAAATTCAGTGCTTGGAGCACCAGGATTTTTTTTCCCAGTGTTTACCAGTGCTGACAGAAGAGAGCAGGCAATGAACTATTTGAAGTACATGTCACTAATTCCAAGGAAATTCAGCGAGTGGGGAGAAAAAAAAAAAAAAAAAGCCTCATATAACAACAAATGCTCTTAGAAACAAAAATGCAATATGCAGCACTTATTAAAATCTATTATTTCTGTCAAATATGGAGCCAGCAGGGGTGTGCAAACACATGCACTGGGGGGGTTGTGTGTTAACCTGGCACATTCTGCTGGGCTCTGCAATAGGAAAATTCCACACAGCAGAATTGCACTGGCCAAAATTCATACAAAATTAATATTTCAACTTAAAGCAAGCGTGCATGGGGATGCTGTTAATAACAGCAGCCTCAAAGCTTTCTTTAAAAAAAAAATAAAAATCGTTGTGCATTTCATATTAAAATGCATTCAGTGTAGGGTTCTCACTACAGAATTTATATTTGCTTTTTCGTTCTCTTATTAACTCCTGTATTTTCTGTGCTTGACTTATGAAATACTAACGCTGCAAGTAATTTTTTTTCCCCTTAAAAACAAAAGAAAAGCTGTGCAGTTGATTTAAAAAGATAACCCAAAAAAGCCCAATTTGTCATTTTCCAGAGACAATGGAGGGGCAATACCTGGGCAGGGTCAGGACAGGGAAGGTTGATCCAGGGAAGGGAAAGCAGAGGAGAAATTGCAGGTTTGGTTCCTAAAACTACATCAAGGCCACTCTTTTAGTCAACTTGGAAATTTATATACTATACACTAACCCTCCTTTAATATCCTCTCTCTCTTTCCTCTGGGCATTTATTGCTGTTCTTTCTAGTTCAGTAACCAGTGAGCAGAAGGTTCATTAAAACTAATTGAATTGGAAACTTGTCTGCCCTGGGAAATGTTAACTCTTTGTTGTTATCTCTGGGAAATTCCTTTTGTTATTTCCCTTTCCCTGATGTGGTTAACAGCAACCAGCACCTGGGGAAGGTTTTCCTGCAGCAGCCAGGCTGGGCACATCTCTGGGATGGATCTGTGTCCTTGGGAAGGGGGCAGGGACCACCAGGGTCTGTGCCAAAACTGCCAGGGACCATCCAAGGGATGTCAGGGACCACCAGGGTCTGTCCCAAAACTGCCAGGGACCACCAGGGTCTGTCCCAAAACTGTCAGAGACCACCAGGGTGTGTCCTAAAACTGCCAGGGACCACCAGAATCTGTGCCAAGGGATGTCAGAGACCACCAGGCTTCTTTCCAGGGATGTCAGGGACCACCAGACTCCTTCCCAAGGGATTCCAGGGACCACCAGGATCCTTCCCAGGGATGTCAGGGACCACCAGGGTCTGTCCCAAGGGTGCCAGGGACCACCCAAGGGATGTCAGAGACCACCAGACTCCTTCCCAAACTGCCAGGGACCACCAGGATCCTTCCCAGGGATGCCAGGGACCACCCAAGGGATGTCAGAGACCACCAGGCTCCTTTCCAGGGATGTCAGAGACCACCAGGCTCCTTCCCAAAGCCCCAGCACAGCTCCAGCCTGGGGCACCTGGCTGAGGGTGGCACAGAAACCCCGAGGTGACATCCCAGGGATTAAATATCACAGGGAGATGCCCAGGGGGAGAATCTCAGCATCCCTCTGATAACCCTTGGGGAAAAACACTCCCCAGAGAGCTCAGGCAAAGGGCTCAGGGCAGGGGCTCCTCCAGCTCCTCACAGCTCCAAAATATCGATGAAATAAAGCACTTGATAATAGTCACAGTGGTGGATTTCTGACAGCTTTAAAAATCAATTGAAAATAACAGGCAACCCACTGTTGCTAATAAAAGTAAATATTTATGACTGATTTGACTGAGCTTCAATACCAGTCAATCACTTTCCAAAGGATCTTTGCAATTCATTAACCTCTTTTTACTGGTCTTGTCCCTGTTGGTACTAGCCATTAAAAGGGAATAAGGGAGGGGGGCTTGATTTTTCTGTTCTCATCATTCATAGCTTATTTGTTCATTCCCTCCATTCCCATACGTTGCTGTTAAATTGATTGTCTGTTTAGTCATATGAATGATAAAGTAGCTCTGCCAGGAAGAATGAAAGCCTCCATTAATTCCTGAGGAGGGTGGGCTGCTCTGCTTCAGCCTCAGCCTAAACCAAAACTACTCCCAGAGTTTCCTGCCACATCAGTAACTAAATTTAGCCCTTAACATATTGCTGATAATAAGAGCCATAATTCTCCTCACAAACTTTTCCATGTCAAAACTTCAGGGAAAATTATGTTTATGAATATCTGTTAAAGACTGTTGTTATCAGGCTGGTCTGCCTAACCCAGAAGGTGATGCAGCAGGGATGGAGAGAGCTGTCCTCATTGCAGAACTCAAGTGGCACTTGTGAAAAATAATGGGGCCATGCCACGGGGGAAGAAGGATTGTATCAGCAGGAATTTCCCTGTGGGAAGGGGGAGTTTGGATCCCCACCCCTGGAGTGTCCAGAGAATCCCTGGAGGTGGCACCCAGAGCTCTGGGCTGGGACAAGGAGAGGATTGGGCACACCTGGGACTCCATGGGAGGGATTTTCCAACACCTGGGATTCTCTAAAAACAGACACAATTGCTCCTTTAAATAATCGGGATTAGGAAGGTAGCTGTGACTTTCTAACCTGGATTGTCTTTTTTGAAACTGGTGAGCTGAAGCACTGTCTAAACAAAATCTTCATTCAGAGCCTTGTTCCTCTAAAACACCCCGGAGGGACATGGGTGACATTTTCAAGTGATGGCCTTGGTGCAGCCAAAGCACAAAAGGACCAGTCCTCACTGACACAGTTTGTTTCATTATCAGGGACCAGCTCTAGAAACAGAACCTGTGGCACCCAAACTAGAACAGAACCTGTGCAATCTAAATTGGGCAAATTGCATTTTCCATCATCCCCTGCAGGAAACACTTCCCTGCTGTCTCAGCCCCCCTAACGAGGGTGTGAGGAGGAAGGAAGCCTGTCCCACCCTCAGGAATTCCCAGCACATCCCATTTCTGCTCGTGCAGAACCCACCAGCATCCTCTGCCCAGCACCACCTAAAGCTGGGGAGAATTATTGCCAAAGGAACAGCTTCAAGCCCACCAGGTGAGGTCCTTGCAGGGGTCACTGGTGCTGCTGTCACCTCCAGGCAGGGGCAGGGGGTGGCACTGGCCAGGACTGGAACAGCACACCTTCACAGCAGAACTCATCAGGATAGATCAGACTTCTTTATCTTTACAGCAGAACAATCCCCCAGCAGCTCAAGGCCACGCTGACAGTAACAGATGAATTCTGAAGTTTCTTTGATAAACACCGAGTCCCTTTTCCGTGCATGAGTCACCCCTACACAAACTTCTGTTGATGCTAATTTAGCACTTCCATTTATGAGTTCCTCTATTCAGCAGCTCATTTCCAACAGCAGGGATAACCACAGATTGCCCACGGACTGTTCTCGAGTCTGTTGGCTCCAGCATTTATTTTTCTGTGATTAGTCACTTCAGCCCCACGCTGCTGTCTCTGCTCCCTGTAGCTACCCCACAACTCCACGTCTTGTGTCCCCAGACAAAAATGCTTTAAAACTGTGGCAGGGAATTCTCAATTAAAGAATTTCATGTCTGGATTTTTTTTGCCCTGACAGGCCAGCCCAGGCTGAGTTTCAGTGAGACACAGCTCCATGTCTGTGAGTTTTCACTCAGTGCAGAGCTGAGAATGTGCTCAGTAAGGTTCTCTCTTGGTGGGGATTTCATTGTTTCAGGTCACTCCCCCCTTCACTCCAAGACTAAAGTTTTGCTAAGAAGGACAAGTCTTGTGGAAAGCAGAACAACGGCTGCTGGTTAGACTGACACTGAAAACGTTGATCTTAGTTTAAACTGAACCTCACAAGACAAGTTCTTTAGCACTCTCTCAGGTGTGGTGTCACATCTGTCCCCTGTGCTGCTGGGTCCTGTGTCACAGCAGGAGCCCCGAGCAGGTCCCTGCAGCCCTGTGGGTCACACAGAGTCACTGTGTGCCTGTGTTGGGCTGATGTGACCAGAAATGTGGATTCTGTCCCCATTTGTTAAACCAGCTGGGGCAGTGCCCCTGATCTCCTGGCACACATTCTCTGCTAATGGGATCTTTAAACCAGCTGGGCAATCACCTTTACCTTTCCCATGACCCACCCTTCATCCAGGAGGTATCACCTGTTAATGGGCCATTGTTAAAAACTGGGTGTGGCAGCGATTCTTATCCCTGTGGGAGATATCTCCTGTTAATGGGCCATTGTTACAAACTGGGTGTGGCAGTGCCCCTGATCTCCTGGCACACATTATCTGCTCATGGGCATCTTTAAACCAGCTGGGCAATCATCTTTATCTTCCCACAGCCCATCCTCCCTCCAGGAGATAGCTCCTGTTCATGGCCAGTGAGTCCCAGTGCATGGCTGATAAAATTCCATCATCCCACTGGGAGATGCTCCAGCCAGGGCAGGAGCCAAGCCTTTCCTACCCAGAGAAAAACTGAGATTTGGAACACCAGAGCACCTTTCCCACTGGATCCCAGAGGAAAACCAGACCCTCCCACATCATCCCTGGAGCTTCAGAGGAAACTGCACCTTCTCCAGGAGCACTGCTCCAGCTGAGCCACATCTGCCCCTGCAGGAGGATGCAGCACCATGGAATGGGACTGTGCCACCACCCTGACTGACTGACTGTGCCAGCTTGGATTCTGACTCTGGCAGGGTTTGGGATTGTTCTGTGCAATTGCTATTGTAATTTTCCTAGTAAAGAACTAGGAAATTTCCATCTCTTTGCTTGAGAGCCCCTTCATTTCAAAATTACAATAATTTGGAGGGAGGGGGTTTACATTGTCCATTTCAAAGAGAAGTTTCTGCCTTTATTGGCAGATACCTGTCCTCCAAACCAGGACAGTGGGTCACACCTGCAGGGCCCTGAGCTGTGAGGGAGCAGCTCCAAACCCACCAGCCCAGCTCCTCTGCAGAGTTCACACGGAGACAGCACCTAAGTGGGGTTAGGCAATGTAAATTCTATTTAGATGGCAACTCAGACAATGAGATAAAGCTCATAAACTCCATTTTATCATCCTCTTTCTTTGAGGATGAGTGCAATCCTCTTTCCTTGTTTGCAGAGCGTGAGAAATCCGTCTGGGAGCGCGCCCAGCCGGGATGGGAGGGCATTAGCACGGGCTCACCTCACAGACCTGCCTGCCGACTCCATCCCGCTCTGCCCAGCTCCTGCGGGGACAAAGGGGCCCAGGAACTGCAGGGGGCTCGGCTCTGAGGGGCAGAACCCACACAATCCCACCCCCAGTCCCCCAAGCCCAGGTGCATCCCTAAATCCAGCATCCTCATCTCCCCAAAAAAAACTGCACTGGCAACTTCCCTCGGTGACACCAGCGGCTGGGGAGCGGGTTAAAAACAGCCCCGTGACTCAGCTTGGTCCCCAAATCACCCATTCATCGGTTTAACCCGTTCCAGGACAGCCCCGGCCAAGCAGAGCCAGGCATCCAGAGCCCCCTCCCCTCCCTGCAGCCTGCAAGGGGCTCCGAGCTCGAGTTCTTGTAGATAAATACAGAACATGCTTACAGCTGCCAATGACAGATGTTCAGTGTAAATATTATTCCAGCAGATTTTTTAATCAGATGGTGTAATGCATGATAGTGTCATTTAAAAGGAAAAAAAATGGGTGAATACAGTGAAAAAATTACCATTTGAAAGGCAGAACTATTTTTGGCAGAATTCGTAATGAACTAATTTTTCTCGTCAGCAAAATTGTGCTGAAAGAGACACAAAACTTATTTCTTAGTTGTAAGAGAGCGAATAATTAAAAATTATATACATGTTCACCTTTATGTTCAGGTGCAGAGGAGTCCCACACACCATGACCTGTATTTGTTCAGCACCATGGAAACCATTTCAGTCCATTATCCAAACATTATTTACATAAAACCGAGGGGGAAAAGGTAAGAGAAAATAAAAGTGGCAGAGGCAGAAATAATGACAGCGATCGGATTCACGGTGGAGAGGTGGGCAGGGAACCAGGAGGGCGTTAATGGGATTTACACCGCGGAGGGAGCGGGGCGAGGATCGCTCCCTGTGCCCCTCGCTGCTTCGGGGAGGGGTGAACCCCGCCTAAAGGCAGCCTAAACCCCGCCTAAAGGCAGCCTAAAGCCGGGCTTAGAGCGAGAACAGCTCGGCAGGAGGGACAGCAGGGACAGGGATGGGAACAGGGACAAGTATGGGAACGGGAACAGGGAAAGGGACAGGGACAGAAACAAGAAAAGGGACAGTGAAGGGAACAGGGATGGGTATGGGGACAGGGACAGGGATGGGAAAAGGGACAAGTATGGGAACGGGAACAGGGACAGATACTGGGACAGGGATGGGAACAGGAAAAGGGACAGGGACGGGAACAGGGACAAGTACAGGGACAGGTACAGGTATGAGGACAGGTACAGGGATGGGAACAAGGACAGGTATGGGAATAGGGATGGGAACGGGGACAGGGATGGGAACAAGGACAGGCACAGAGACAAGTATAGGAACAGGGAGAGATAGAACAGGTGTGGGAACAAGGACAGGGACAGGTATGAGAATAGGGATGGGAACAGGGACAGGAACAAGGACGGGTACAGGGACAGGTACGGGGATGGGGACAGAAAAGGGAACAGGTATGCAAACAGGGACAGGAACAAGGACAGGTACGGGAATAGGGATGGGAACAGGGACAGGAGCCCAGTCCCACGCTGTGCTTGGGAAGCACACCTGGGCACCAGGTGTGTCACCCTGCAGGGTGGCACAGTGGCTCCTCAGCGGGGCTGCCCACAGGGTTTGATGCCCCTGCCCCAAATCTGCCCCTGGCATCCCCCAAATGCTGCCGGCAGCGACAGCCCCGGCACCAGGCACCCCAAACACCCACACTCACTAAAATGTGTCTCCTTCACCAGCTGCTGAAGCTTTCCAAAGGTTATTCCCTCTCTGCCTGGGTAAAACACCCCCGGGACCATCAGCAAACCCAGGGGAATTTCAGAAAAGCTGAGTTTGGGGCAGACACTTCCCTGCCTGCCGCAGCCAAAGCCGAGGGTTCTGCAAACCGGGGAAGGAAAAAAACAGACAGGGAATCTCCCCAAGCATCTTCTCTGCCCCGGGGCGAGGGAACCACACCCGGGCTGAGCCTCTCCAGAAACCATCCAGAAACCATCCACGGCAGAGCAGCAGCTCCCCAGGCAAGGAAGGGCTTCCAAAACAATTTACAGCTGAGTGCCGGAGCACGGAATGCTTATTGTCACTTAATTAAAAGAATTTCATTTTAATGCCTTTTGCCCATTTAGAGCCAATTAATGCAAGGTGCTAAGTACTCTTAAATCACATTGCAGCCAAGGCGAGCTAAGGCTGATCAGCCATTCACAAGAAGAACCTTTTCTGATTTGATTCTCAGCTGAGGTCTTGAAGTGCTCTTCCAAGTGCCTTCTTTGGGGTGGAAGTTGGAGACGAGCAGAGTTGGAGGTTTCCTGTGTCAACAGCACCTGCAGAATGTGCCAGTGCAGCTGCTGCTACCCAAAAACACACAGGAAAAACTCCAGTGCCACAGGCAGGGACAGCTCCCGCTGTCCCAGGTGATCCAAACCTGGCCTTGGGCACTGCCAGGCACCTGGGCACCTGTGCCAGGGTCTGACCCCCCTCACAGACAGGAATTCCTTCCTGAAGAACTCCTTCCTCATTTCTGAATAGTACAACCGAAATTCTCAGCAGCAAAGAAGAGCCCAAAACACCTGATCAGTTCAGAGTTCCACCACTGGAAAGTGTTTGAATAAATTCCAGCCAAAGCCACTCTGTGCCATTGGTTTCTGTGCCAACACCAGTGGCACCTTCCCTGCACTGCAGCAGGAAATGCAAACACAGCCAGATCCTGTCTCCTGTCACAGCCATGCAGAGGGACTGCTCCAGTGCCCAGAGCCTGCTCCAGGCAGCACACACAGGCACCAGCCACGGCCCTTTACCAGCCAGTTCCAGCCAGAAGGACCTGCAGGAGAGCTCCCAGTTCCCCACTGAACCTGGCTGAAGGATCCTGAGCTCCCAGTTCCCCCATTTTCACCAGGAAAGTTCCCAGCTCCCCATTTCACCTGGCTGCAGGAGAGTTCCCAGTTCCCCCATTTCACCTGGCTGCAGTAAAGCTCGCAGTTCCCCATCTAGCCTGGCTGCAGGAGAGCTCCCAGTTCCCCCAGTTCTGCATTTTCACCTGGCTGCAGGAGAGCTCCCAGCTCCCCATTTAATCTGGCTGCAAGAGAGCTCCCAGTTCCCCCAGTTCTGCATTTTCACCTGGCTGCAGGAGAGCTCCCAGTTCCCTGCTGAACCTGGCTGAAGGAGAGCTCCCAGTTCCCCCAGTTCTGCATTTTCACCTGGCTGCAGGAGAGCTCCCAGTTCCCTGCTGAACCTGGCTGCAGGAGAGCTCCCAGTTCCCCCAGTTCCCCCATTTCACCTGGCTGCAGGAGAGCTCCCAGTTCCCCCAGTTCCCCCATTTCACCTGGCTGCAGGAGAGCTCCCAGTTTCCCATTTTCACCTGGCTGCAGGAGAGCTCTCAGTTCCCCCAGTTCTGCATTTCACCTGGCTGCAGGAGAGCTCCCAGTTTCCCCATTTTCACCAGTCTGCAGCACACACTGGTGCTCCCGTGGGTTTGTCAGCAGTTCTTGCCTGGCAGGCAGCACAGGGTGGGCTCTGCTCCACCTGCAGCCTCTGGAGCTCTCCTGCCTTTCCCTGCTCATTAATTCCCACCTGCTGGTGTCCCTGGGCCCACCCCCAATTTTCAGAGGTGTGCAAGAGCCAAGGGTGTTCCAGGAGAAAAGGTGTCAGGGAGCAGCAGAATCAAGGAGGAGAAGAGGTGCCCAAATCCTGTCCCTGTGCTGCACAGCCTGGGTTGGTGTCTCCAGGCCACTGGACATCAGAGAGGGGAGAGTGGAGGAGAGGAGTCACCAAATAACTCCAAAAACTGCAAGAGAAAATCCACCAGCAGCTGCCTGACACTGGAGAGGAGACCAAAGAGATCACAAGCTGCTCATCACTGAATATACAGAAGCACAGGAGGTTTTTTGAATCCTAGAACTCCTGAAGAGGCATTGCAAGTTCCAGAGGGATTCACAGAGCTTGAGGGAGGTCAGCAGCTGCTGAAATGCTCCCAAGCCCAGGCTGTCCCTGCCTGGGGTGGCCCCAGCTCCCCCAGCACTGCTCTGCAGGTGCTGCAGCATCACCCCCTCCTTTGGAGCAGCTCTGCCTTTGGAGCAGCTCCCCACAGCTCTGCTTTCCATGAGCCAGGAGCTTGTGTGGCTCCAGGAAAACCTCAGCACTCACTGGACACATCCCAGGCTTGCAGGATCCTGAATGATGTGATGCTAACTGCCCTGAGCCACAGGAGCTGCCCTACCAAACCACACCTGCATGTAATTATGAAAAAACACAAGCCAAGACACACCATAAAGCTGGGCTTGAGTGTTTTGTGGCTTAATTTTTATTTTAAAAGAGGGTTTGGTGTTTGGTGTTTTTTTATTCCCTTTCTCAGTCTTAAGCTGGAGGTTAAGTTCAAGGTTGGTGTTTTCAGCAAGACTCTACCTGGCTGGTTATTTGCCTTTTAGGAGGAAAAAAGGCAAGTTAAGCATTGGCACAAGCCTCTAAAAATCAGATTTCAGGGCAGGGTGGCAGAGCACTGTTGAGCTGAGTGTCCCCAGGGGGATGTGACCAAGCTCTGCCCCTGCAGCTGCTCCTGCTGCAGGTCCCAGGAATGCTCCCACACCCCTCTGAGCCCCAATCAATGCACAAAATGAGGCACACTTGGTAAACACGGTGATCCCATCAATTGCTATTGTATTTGTAATTACATTCATTTATCAAATGTGCTGCTGGGCCGATCATAATCATCTCAACGTGTCCATAAAAACATCCAGGCAGAGCTGGCCTGAGGTGAGCACACAGGAATTCACCACCAGGAATCCACCACACAACTCACAGGCAGGGTCTGAGGAAAACAAACTGCTCTTGGACATATTCAGAGATTTTCGCAAAATGTCATTTTCCTGTGCTCCTCAGGCTCCATAAAAAATCATCTCAGGCAAAGCCTTTGAAACTCCCCCACCTGTGCTACCAATGGGTAAATGAGGAAAAAAATGAATGGAAGGGAAAAAAAAGAAAGAATCAAACCCCTTAATTTAGCTTTTGTAAGTACAGATTTTATTCCTGAAACACTGACAAGCTGAAACCTTGGTACAACTGTGACCAGAGAGCAGGGGAGAGCAAAGAATGTGACTGCAATTAAACACACCTCAAAAAAGAATCCCAGGATCCCTGAGGCTGGAAAATCGTCCAGGATCATGAAATCCCAGCTGTGCCCCATCCCCACTTTTTCCCTGAGTGTCACTCCCAGGAATTCCTGGACACTCCAGGGATGGGGATCCAAAGCTCCCTGGGCAGTTCCAGTTCCTGAGCTCCCTTTCCATGGGGAAATTCCTGTCCCTGTCCCCAAACCCACCCTGCCCTCCCCTTCCCAGCCTGATCTGTTCTCCCACCCAAATCCTGTGAAGCTGAGGCACACAGACACCAACAGCACATTACACAAACATTTTAGGTGCTAATTGATAGCAATCCACTAAAGGAGGATTGGCAGTATAATCTCAGCTGTTAGGATCGATTTGTGAGTTAAACCCGGGATCAATTCCCCTCCCGAGCAGCCTGGGGTGCATTCCAGCACTGCTGGGAGCTCTGCACCCCGAGTTCACAAACCACCTCACACCGGGGCATCCCCACACCTGGGGCAGGTAAAGAGAAAATCGAGGATGTGAATCACACCTGTAAAATGTGTTTGATTACAGCAAGGAGGGGTGTAAAGGGTTGCAGAGCCTGCTCTCTGCAGCAGCTCTGGAGGATGAGCTCTGTGTCTGCAGCAGCTCCTGGGGCACAGATCAGCTCTGGAGGGGCCTCACAAGGAGCAGGGGGCTCAGGGCACACAGACCCCTTTGGCCCTTTGCCCACACCAGGAGCAGCTCCAGGCTGTGATCCAGACCCCTCTGCTTTCCTTGTCCAGGGTCTCTCTGCTGCTCCTTTTTCTGTCTGTGTGGGTTAAACGAGTTTTTCAGTGACCTGGGCTCTGCTCACCCTGTGTCTCCTGAAGGGGACAATGCAGCTCCTGAGACAGGGAGAGTGAAACAGGCAGGCCAGGCTGGGCTGCACCACTGCAGCCTCCACTGATCCCTGGACACTGCAGAGATCCAGGGGCAGCCACAGCTGCTCTGGGAATCCCAGCCCAGCCAGGAATTCCCAATATCCCATCCATGCCCCATTCCCTGTGTCCTGTCCCTCCATCCCTTGTCCCCAGTCCCTCCCCAGCTCTTCTGGAGCCCCTTTAGGAACTGGAAGTGGCTCTGAGCTCTCCCTGGATCCTTCCCCTCTACAGGGGAACATTCCCAGCTCTCCCAGCCTGGTTCCAGAGGGGCTCCAGCCCTGGAGCAGCCCCTGGTCTGCTCTGGACTGGCCCCACATCCTCCCTGTGCTGGGGGAATGACCTGGAAATCACCCACTCCTCTCTGCTGCAGTTCAGAGACGCCCATCCCCATTCCCATCCCCACTGGGACCCGCTGGGCACAGGGACCCCGGACAGTGCCCCAGCCTGGCCAGCACCCACTGGGGAACCCCAAACCCCCATGGAACCCTCGGGCACGGTGGGGCTCACCCCGGGCAGAAATCAGGTCCAAACCCAGAGTTTGGACCCCCCTTCCCCCTCTGAGGGGTCACTTTTCACCTCTAGGAGAAGTTTCCCCCAGAGCTGCCCCGTGCTCCATGGGAGGGTTTTGGGGAGCTGGAGCAGCAGGGAGACCGCTGTGGGGGACAAATAAATGAATAAATGAGTGGATAGACAAACGAACGGACAAATAAACGGATAGACAAATAAATGGAGAGGCAAATAAATGAACGGACAAATAAATAAATGAACAATTCCCGGCTGAGGCGGGAGCGGTGCCGGGCGGGGCAGCGGCGGCGCAGTGCCCGCAGTGCCCGGCAGAGGGCGGCAGAGAGCGGGACGGGACCGGGATGGGGACGGGGGAACCCCCGGACCCCCCGGGACTGGGGAACCCCCGAAACCCCCCGGGATTGGGGAACCCCCGAACCCCCCGGGATTGGGGAACCCCCGAAACCCCCCGGGATTGGGGAACCCCCGAACCCCCCGGATTGGGGAACCCCTGAAACCCCCCGGGATTGGGGAACCCCCGAAACCCCCGGGATTGGGGAACCCCCGGGATTGGGGAACCCCCGAAACCCCCCGGGATTGGGGAACCCCCGAAACCCCCGGGATTGGGGAACCCCCGAAACCCCCCGGGATTGGGGAACCCCCGAAACCCCCGGGACTGGGGAACCCCCCGAAACCCCCGGGATTGGGGAACCCCCGAAACCCCCGGGACTGGGGAACCCCCGAAACCCCCGGGATTGGGGAACCCCCGAAACCCCCGGGACTGGGGAACCCCCGAAACCCCCGGGATTGGGGAACCCTCCGAAACCCCCGGGATTGGGGAACCCCCGGGACTGGGGAACCCCCCGAAACCCCCGGGATTGGGGAACCCCCGAAACCCCCGGGATTGGGGAACCCCCCGAAACCCCCCGGGATTGGGGAACCCCCGAAACCCCCCGGGATTGGGGAACCCCCGGGATTGGGGAACCCCCCGGGATTGGGGAACCCCCGAAACCCCCCGGGATTGGGGAACCCCCCGAACCCCCTGGGATTGGGGAACCCCCGAAACCCCCGGGACTGGGGAACCCCCGAAACCCCCGAGATTGGGGAACCCCCGGGACTGGGGAACCCCCCGGGATTAAGGGAACCCCCCGGATGGGATTCGGGATTGGGGAAACCCCTGGGATGGGACCCGGGATTAAGGGAACTGCCCCGGAATTGGACTGGGGGAACCCCCAGGTCCCCAGACAGAGCTCAGAGCCCCTTTCAGCTCCAAAGGGGCTCCAGGAGAGCTGGAGAGGGGCTGGGGACAGGGATGGAGGGACAGACACAGGGAATGGGACACTGCCAGAGGAATGGGATGGATATTGGGATATTGGGAACTGGGAATTCCTGGCAATGTCCAAGGCCAGGCTGGACATTGGGGTTTGGAACAGCCTGGGATAGTGGGAGGTGTCCCTTTTAAATTCCTTCCAACCCAAACCATCATCATCAGAGCATCCCAGTGCCCCTTCCATCCTTCACCACTGCACACCTTTGCCTTTAAATAAGGAAATCATCCTGTGCCATGTAAACCCTTGAAATTCAGACACTTCAGGCTCAGGATTTATGGTTAAACACCTGTAAATTCTCCTGAAACACAAGTAGTGGTTCCCAAGACAGCCTGATTGTCTCATAATAGACAAGCACGTTGTTTGCCACTTCAAGAACACTCAATGACTTCACAAAGACTCCAGAGTGAAGTTTGGGACAGATGCAGATTGTGAGAGAGGGAGGGATGGCAATAATTAAATATCTGTCATGTCCATCTGCCTCAAACCTGACATGAACACCCAACCCTGTGCCACAGATGGATCAGATATGGCCAGGCCTCCTGACCAGGGCTCTAAAATCATCTTAATTCCTTAATAACCCTCCCAGAAAACAGCACTTCTCCAGGGAACACAGTTCATTAAATATCCAGGAGAGAAAAGCCAAAATGAGCAATGCCAACTGCTGCCCAGGGGCTCACAGGGGAGAGGTGCCTCACCCTGCCCTGCTCCCATCCAAGAATTTCATCTTGGAAAGAGAAATAACCATAAAGTGAGAAGCCACAAACCCCAAAGAGTTTCCACAGAGTGTAGGGATTTTAAAACACATCAGGAGAAATGCAATAGAAAGCTGTGAGTGGCAAGTGATTAAAGTTTGAGGAGTTGGTCTTGGGAAATATTGCTCTTAAGCTCCCAAATTTGACAATTCCCTCCCACAAAGGGTTTTGAGCACATCGTGGTTGTTCTCAGCCAACATGAGAATTTTGGTCAGGTAAAGGAAATCCAGCAAGGGAAGTTTCACTGCAGGGAGGGCATTCCCAGGAAGGATTGCTCCAGAATCAATCCTGGAGCCACCAGGGTTAGGGAATCACTCACATCCCTGGAATTGTGCCTCTCGTACCCCCCCAATTCCAGCTGTGTTTTCCTTTAATTGATCACAATCAGATTCCTCCCATTGATCCCACATCCCTCAAAGTCTGCTGGCTCAGACTAATCCTGCTGAGCTGCTACCCCTCACAAACCTCAGGTGGGTTTCCAATCTGATCTGATTACCAGACCCTTGATATTCACCAGTTTCCATCATATTTATCATACTTGCTTCATTTCCTAGGAGAAAGGGTCTGATTCATTAAAAATTATATGCTCCATTTAAGCAGGTTTTCTGCATACTTTATCCGGGAAAAAATGCTGAATGCATTTTTTTTCCCCCCACATAAAAGTATGTCTTTTTTTTTGTGATTTATCAACCTTTTATGCCCTGCCTATCAGCCATGGACCCCAGTGGTCCAGGACTCCTGGAAAAGGTGATAACAGGCATTTCCAGCTCCACAAACCACCAGGATTTCACACAGAACAAATGCCACGTGCTCTCACCCTTTATGATATTTTTGTGGTTTTTATTCCAGCACCGTCGTCCACGAATTCCCCGGAATGGTTGAATTCACACTCAATTCCATCTCAGTTTTGAGGGGCTGTTTGTGGGTCAGCTGCAATGCAAATACAGTGGGGGCTGGTGTGGGTTTTTCTGCAGAAGCAGAGATTTCCACATTACTGTAATTCCTCTCTCTTTATTACTTTGGAGATTTAAGCCATCGTTTGCTGGGAGCCGTGCCACAGTTAAGGAGGGGAAACTTTTAATAACATCCAGGATGGAATTCACTCCTGGGCACAGAGCTCAAACAAGGCTCAGGCCCACCTGAAGCCCTCAGGATGGAGTTTACATAGCCAGGCACCTTTTCACAACCTCTCCATAATTTGACAAATTTCAGAGCTGAGAGGGAAAAGCCTTTTGAGCACTCTCCTCCTGAAAGTGCCTCTTGGTCTGGTTCCCTTTCTGTGCAGGGGGAGGTGGGAAGGGGTAAAACAAGGAGCAGGAGGCTGATGATCAGCAGGGAAAAGCAAAGGCTGTTCTCTGCCAGCACACAGATCTTTTTCCAGGATCATTGAGGTTGGAAAATCCCTCCCATCTGTGCACAATCCCCACCTTGTGCCCAGCCCCAGGAATTCCCTGGGCACCTCCAGGGATGGGGATCCAAACCTCACCTGGAGCTCAAACAAAAAGTGTCCAGGATGTCCCCAGAACCCTCAAGCACAGCCTGTCCCGTGTTTGAAAGAAAAAAAAATAAATTCCAAGGAGAAGAAATTCTAATTAAATATCAGGGGGATGAAAGGCAGAGACCAAAGGGCAGTTTAGCATCACTGCCACCAATCCCAGCAGACATTCCTGGTGCAGCACAAGCTCCTGGGCTCGGGAAGGTGCCCCTGCCCTGGCTGGAACCAAAGGAGTTTTCAGCCCCCTCCAGCCCAGGCCAGGCTGGGATTCTGCCCCTGTGACATTTAGACTGGGCTTCAAAGCAGGGCAGCTAAACCAAACCTTCCCTTCATCATTACCCAGCTCAAGAGTCTGCCTGCAGCTCCTTTAGAGAGAAAAATTGTCCTTTTACTGCAGTTTGAAGGCAGCCTCCAGCTGGACAGGCCACCAGAGGCAGGCAGATTGTCACAGCCCTTTGTGCTGCCAGCAGGTGCCACCCAGAGAGCCCTGCAGGGCACAGGGCTGGGCTGGGATTATGGGATTGTGGGATTGTGGGATTGTGGGATTATGGGATACAGGGATGGGGTACAGGGATGGGATTATTTGGGTTATGGGATGGGATTATGGGATGGGATTATGGGATGGGATACAGGGATGGGATGGCATGGCATGGGATCAATGGGGTAATGGGATGGGATCAATGGAATAATGGGATGGGATCACTGGGATGGGATGGGATCAATGGGATAATGGGATGGGATCAATGGGATGGCATGGGGTCGATGGGATGGGATCAATGGGATGGGATCACTGGGATGGGATCACTGGGATGGGATCAGTGGGATCACTGGGATGGAGTCAATGGGATGGGATCACTGGGATCAATGGGATGGGATGGGATGGGATGGGATGGGATGGGATGGGATGGGATGGGATGGGATGGGATGGGATGGGATGGGATGGGATGGGATGGGATGGGATGGGATGGGATGGGATGGGATCAATGGGATGGGGTCAATGGGATGGGATCAATGGGATGGGATCAATGGGATCACTGGGATGGGATCAATGGGATGGAGGCCCCTTCCAACCCCAAACATTCTGGGGTTCTGCTCCCCACAGGTCACAGCCCTGCAAACATTCCCAGTGCTCCTCCAGCTCCATCTGACCCGTTTGGCCAGGACCCCACACAGGGAACCCCCCATGCTGACACCACTGCAGGAACATTTCCTGCTCTGCACACCCACGGCTGTGCTTGTGCTTTGCTTTAGGCATTTGATATAGAACACTCTATATAAATGTAAATGTAAATATAAATATAAATATAAATATAAATATAAATATAAATATAAATATAAATATAAATATAAATATAAATATAAATATAAATATAAATATAAATGTAAATATACGTATATGTATAAATATAAATGTAAATATAAATACATAAATAATTAATATTAAAATTATATTAATATAAATAATATATCATTTATATAATGTATAATTATATGTAATTATATACACATTAATATATAATTAAATACATTAATATATTGTATGTATAATTATATATAATATATTAAAATATTATATATCTAATTAATATATAATTTTATGGATAACATGCATAATTTAGATAATATATAGATATAGTATATAAATCGAAATTGTACATAAAATAATATAAATATAAATATAAATATAAATATACAAAAATATAAATTCTCTAAATATAAATTATATATAAATTGCACAATATATAATATATAATTATTTATATAATTACATCTACATTAATATGCAACTAAATATATTAATATATTTTATATATAATTATATAGAATATATCGAAATATTATATATAATTAATATATAGTTTTATCTATTATGTATATAATTTATGTAATATCTAAATATAGTATATAAATAGAAACTGTATATAAAATAATATAAATAAATATAGATATAATTATAAATATACATATTTTAAAAAAAAAAAATAAAATAAAATAAAATTAAAATAAAAATGAAAATAAAAATGAAAATAAAAATGAAAATAAAAATAAAAATAAAAATCTCCTTTAAGAGTAGTGCAGACCCCAGTGAATTATAGAATGGAATGTGTCTCCCCAATGGAATCAAAGCTGACCTAACAGATTTGTCTTTCTGCTGATCCAACCCACTGAAAATCTTTAAGGAAATCAGAACTGGATTCCAACAACAAAGAGGGAAAATCACTTTTTAAATACAGAACAGGCTGGAGAAAGCAGCTCCTGCCCATTAGAAATAATGAGGAATGGGACAGCCAAACTCAGCCAGCAGCACACGTGGAAACAGCTGAGCTGGCCTGGACCTCCCAGGGGAAACCCAGCTTAAAACTCAAACACTGCACTGCTGAGGGTGAGGAGAGGAATCCTCCCTCATCCAGAGGCACAGCACTTCAGGCTTGCCTCATAAATGAATTTCAAGAAGCATTTTTCCACATCTCTGCCTAAAGAAAAGCCTCTGATTTGGCACAATATTCAACTGATTTTATTAAATCCCTCGTTATAAAAACATGCAAATTGTTCTCCCCCCCCCACAGATGGTTTAATCACACCTGAGTCAAAATCACCTGTAGCTGAAATACCTCAATTTTGGGATTGCTGTTAACTGAAGAACATAACGCTGATTTTTATGAAGTCAAAAGCAAAGAGTAAAATTCTAAAAATCCGAATTTCTCTTGCCAAGCAGCTGAGCAGAACCTGAATCAGAGAGGCAGAGCCAGTGCTGGTCTCTGAACACACACAATAAAACCAGTCAGATTCCATTTGTTAAAACATGTGATTCAATTAATTTTGCCATCTTTACTGAATAATTCACTTGATGAATCAATTCTTCTGGTAAATAAGCACTTCTACATCCCATTGACCTCTGTGGGGGCAAAGCTGATTTTCCTCTTGGCATTGATGTTCCTTGGGGCTGGGAGAGGAGGTGGCAGGGTCAGGGGAGAATCCAGAGGAGCCACTGGAATTGCTGCACCCTTGGCCATGGAACAGGAATTGGGAACTCTGCAGGACAGTTTTTATTCAGCTGGTTCCACGACTAGTGAGAAATGTTGTAACATTTCTAAAAACCAGGCTTTCCAGTAAGCACCTCCAATTTCCTTAAAATGTTTGCCGTGGAGCCTTTATCTGGGAGGAAAGCTAAACATAAGGACACAGAGGCAGAGAGGAGATGTTCCTGTGTCTATTTGAAGAAATCTCATCCATAGAGAACCAAATTGCCATGGTAATTATCGTGCCTGGCTCGTGGTGGTGGGAATAACCGAGCCTGGCTCATACATATGGGCTGTGTGTGCTTGTTCTCCCTGCACAGAAATGATATTTTATGGAGCAGAAGCATGAAATGTGTGCTGGCAGCAGGGAGCAGTGCCTGAGAGAGGTGCCCAGAGCTGGAGCTGCTCCTGGTGGCTTCACCCCACACCAAACCCCAAAGATCCCAAATCCCACATTCCCTGGAGCTGCAGACAGTGAGTCAGGGGTCTCTCAGAATTTTTCAGAGAGAAATCAGAGTGCAGGGATTGAACAAGTTTCAGGGTGAGTTCTAATGGTTTTAGTAAGTGAAAGGCTTCAAATGCCACAGTAGCTGTGAGTGTTCTAGTGGAGGTTTAAACATGCTGATTTTTTCAGTAGAGGCTTTAAGACTACAGTTGTAGACAGTGCTTAGATATAATAGAGCTACAATAAGAATATTGCTCACATTTCTTAGATGGAACAGGACAGACTGTATGAGTAGTTCTATACATAACCTGGTGTGCTAAGAAACTGAAATTTTAATAGGTTAAGGAGTGCTGGTCTGAGTTTGTGCCTTGGCTTGTTAGAAAAATCTGATGTAAGAGTTTGTGTTCTGAGAGTTATTGCTTTTAGCTATTGCTGCTTTTAGCCATTGTGGCTTTAGCCACTTGCCTTTTGTCTTTTCTGCCTCTTTGCTTTGTTGCCATTGCTCGTCTGCTTGCCTGTTGAGACTGATGTGCTTTGTAACAAATAACCTTTATAACTATTAGCTGCTTTGCTTATTTAAGATAACAAAGTAGGAGCCAAGAGCTCAAAGCAGGAGCCTAAGAGCTCCAGAGTTTGGTGCCTTAGAGCACCTGGAAGTGGAAAGAGCCTCCACACCTGGAGGTGTGGAGCTCCCAAAACCCCCAAACCAGCAGGGGCTGCACTCTGGGCACCAGGAGTTATTAAATAATTGAGGTGTCAGTGGGTCTGCCGTGGTTTGGGGAGTTTGGTCAAACCACTTAAAACCAAAACTCAGATTTGCATTCTAAAGCCAGGCATGGATTTAATATTTAGCTCCTCTAGTCACTGCAGAGAATCTGCTCTGGAAGGCCAAGGAGCTGGAGCACTCCTAATCCTGGTGCCATTAGTCACTGGGAATAAATCACCAAATCCTGCTCAGCAATGACCAGGGACCTTTTGGGAGTAACACCTCTCTGCCCACCCCTGGATTTCAAACCCAGCAGGACACACAAACAGAGTCCAGGATGATCCTGGAAATGTCCCAGGCCAGCTGGACAGGGCTTGGACCACCCTGGGATAGTGGAAGATGGCCCTGCCCATAAAAAAAAACAACAAAAACCCACAAAAATAATAAATAACTTCATTTTTTTTTAATTTCTGTCCTTTTCCACTGAGATAAAGGAGGTGGCCAGGCCATACCTTTGCTGATCCAAGTAGTGCAGGAACATTTCAACTCACTGCTCCCATAGCTCCAGCCCTGAAAGGCTCCAGGAGAATCTCCCTCCCCTCCAAATCCTGTGCCCCAGCCCTGCTGTGCAGAGCCTTTGCTGCCCCCTCAGCCCCAGAACCCAACTCCTCCCAAGAGTGTTTTGTGTTCTGCATTCAGCAGGTTTGGGCTCTCGGATGTTTCCAGCCAGTGCCCTTTGGAAAGCTGGAACTGGAGCCTCTCATTAGTCAGATTTTTCTGCCTTCTGCAGGGAGCAGCAAGTGCTGCTGTGAAATTGTTTATGAACAGTGAAATAAAACCACATGGATTTCACATATGGCATCAGAAAAGGAGGAATTTTTTTTTTTTTTTTTTTTTTTGTCACAAGTACAGCAAATAAATAGAGGGTTGGGGAGCAGTGCTGCACCTGCAGCAGGAGTTGGGTTTTTTTTTTTTTTGTCAGCCCTGCCTGCTCTCCATGTGCAAGGAGCAGAGGAATTGCAAACATCCCACGCTGTGCACTCGTCCTGCCTTTTGCTCCCAGCACTGCTACGTGTGTGACGACAACACCAACTTTTTTTAGAAGATTTTCCTCAGATTTTTGGCCTCCAGTTTACATTAAAAAAAAAAAATTTAAAAAAAGTGCCTATTCCTATTAATAAATGCAATTCAACTACAAGCTAGAATGGTAATTCTGGCTTTTAGTGCTTCTTAACTTTTTTTTTCCCCTCTAAAAACAGCTCCAGGGTGAATTTTTGTCTTTCTGAGATCCCACAGACTCCAGCAGCAGTGTCCTATAACCCCACACACCCCGAGAGCTTCACACACATCCCTGAGTGCTGCCACTCCCGAGGGTCTGACAGGAAAAAATACAGAATCTGAAAAATCCCAGAATCAGAAAAAAGCACAGAATCAGAAAAAAGTACAGAATCAGAAAAAAAATATCACAGAATCTGAAAAAAGCACAGAATCAGAAAAAATCACAGAATCAGAAAAAAATCACAGAATCTGAAAAATCACAGAATCAGAAAAAATCACAGCATCAGAAAAAAATCATGGAATCAGAAAAATCACAGAATCGGAAAATCACAGAATCAGAAAAAAATCACAGAATCAGAAAAAAATCCCAGAATCAGAAAAAATCACAGAATCTGAAAAATCCCAGAAACAGAAAAAAGCACAGAATCAGAAAATTCCCAGAATCTGAAAAATCACAGAATCAGGAAAAATTCCCAGAATCAGAAAAATCATGGAATCCGAAAATCAGAGAATCACAAAAATCAGAAAATCACAGAATCAGAAAAATCACAGAAAAATAAAAATCACAGGATCAGAAAAATCACAGAAAAGTAAAAATCACAGAATCATAAAAAATCACAGCATCAGAAAAAAGATCATGGAATAGGAAAAATCACAGAGTTAGAAAAAAATACAGAATTGGAAAAATCACAGAATCAGAAAAAAAAATACACAATCTGAAAATCACAGAATCAGAAAAAAATCACAGAATCGGAAGAAAAATCACAGAATCAGAAGAAAAATCACAGAATTGGAAAAATCACAGAATCTGAAAATCACAGAATCAGAAAAAAATACAGAATCTGAAAATCAAAGAATCAGAAAAATCACTTGGCGTTGGCAGGCCATGAGCAGAGGTTTGGCTGTGAGTCTGTGGGCTCAGTCTGGGAGCACAGAGGGGACCCCGAGCCCCGGGACACGAATCCCTTTTCCCGGTGATGCTCAGGACCCCCGAGCCCCGGGACACGAATCCCTTTTCCCGGTGATGCTCAGGACCCCGAGCCCCGGGACACGAATCCCTTTTGCCGGTGATGCTCAGGACCCTGAGCCCCCGGACACGAATCCCTTTTCCCGGTGATGCTCAGGACCCCGAGCACAGGACACGAATCCCTTTTGCCGGTGATGCTCAGGACCCTGAGCCCCCGGACACGAATCCCTTTTCCCGGTGATGCTCAGGACCCCGAGCACAGGACACGAATCCCTTTTCCCGGTGATGCTCAGGACCCCGAGCCCAGGACACGAATCCCTTTTCCCGGTGATGCTCAGGACCCCGAGCACAGGACACGAATCCCTTTTCCCGGTGATGCTCAGGACCCTGAACCCCGGGACACGAATCCCTTTTCCCGGTGATGCTCAGGACCCTGAGCCCCGGGACACGAATCCCTTTTCCCGGTGATGCTCAGGACCCTGAGCCCCGGACACGAATCCCTTTTCCCGGTGATGCTCAGGACCCCGAGCACAGGACACGAATCCCTTTTCCCGGTGATGCTCAGGACCCTGAGCCCCGGGACACGAATCCCTTTTCCCGGTGATGCTCAGGACCCCGAGCACAGGACACGAATCCCTTTTCCCGGTGATGCTCAGGACCCTGAGCCCTGGACACGAATCCCTTTTCCCGGTGATGCTCAGGACCCCCGAGCCCCCGGACACGGCTCGGGTTTTGTTTTTGGAGCAGCTCGGATCCGATCTGCTGTGACAGGTAAAGGGCACCGTGAGCCGCCCGCCGCGGGGGGATGTGCAGTACCCTTTGTGTGCCGGGCACGGCCCTCCTGAGCACCAAAATCTGCTTTATCACGGGCTAAAACATCACCTTCCCCTTGCTGGGATTTATTCCACGGCAGGAATGGCAAATCAGGTAGCAGGGGCACCACAGGTTCCCTTTAGAAGAGGAAATAATGCTTAAAAATTTAAAAAAAACCCCTTCTGTATAAAAAACCAAGCAGCTACAGGGAAGCCTAAATCATGTGGACACTTAAAAAAAAAATCCCTTCTGTTTTTATATTGATGCTGTCATGAGGAAAAGTTTGCATTTTCACAAGCCACAAGCATCATTGTGTATGGAAGTTCAGAATGCCTCAGTGGCAGGGGGCTCTGTGTGTCTCATGGGCTGAGAGGCACCATAAAAAATTAATATTAATAAATTATATTATTCATAAATTGATAATTTTATTAATATTGATTATTTATTATTAACATTTTCCCAGAGCAAGTGCATGCCCACCTGGAACCCAGGCACCAACAGCTCCTGCTCGTTTTTTAAAGACAAGTTTTCATCAGCTCTGCTTTAAAAGTTGCATTTTGATCTCTGTGACGAGCTTTGCATTTAACAACTCTCAGGCAGCAGCACGAGGCTGTTCTCAGCAGACAATGCCATGGGCTCAGCAGGGCTCCTGCAGTCACACAATCAGGGAGAAAAACGCTGTAAATAGTGTCTTACAGGCGTCTATTTCGAGATGCACGAGGTTGGAAAGTACAGAAAAACTATTGCTGCAGCGATTTCTCCTTCCCCAATCCCATCTGAGATCCCAGGCTCGTGTGCAGGGCTCCAATCTTTCCCACAGGTTTGATGACGATGGTTTTGAAAGGATTTGAAGGAGCAGAGGAAGTTTTTCAGCCCTGAAGAATTGCACTTTGCCTGGGGAAAACCTTCTCCATCTTTGAATTCCAGCAGGCCAAGTTAACAGAGATTATCCCCCCCTTGAACTGCAGCCTTTTCATTCCAGGTGTCCTTCCCACTCCAGCTTCATTTTCCCAAATATTTCCCAAGCTGCATGGGAATTCTGCTGGGCCTTGCCCACAGCCACATGAGAGTTAAAATAAAAATAGGAAATTCAACTGTTGGAGGGAGAGCAGAGGAGCCACAGAGCTGCTCCAGGGCTGGGAGATGGGAATGTTCCCCTGGAGAAGGGAAGGATCCAGGAGAGCTCAGAGCCCCTGCCAGGGCTAAAGGGGCTCCAGGAAAGCTGGAGAGGGACAAGGGATGGAGGGACAGGACACAGGGAATGGGGCATGGATATTGGGATATTGGGAATTCCTGGCTAAGAGGGACTTCCCAGAGCTGCTGTGGCTCCCTGGATCCCTGGCAGTGCCCAAGGCCAGGCTCTGCATTTTTTGGTTGGTTGTTTGTTTTTTAATTGAATCTCCTTTACCATTTTGAGTTGACTCCTGCCCAAATCCAGAGATCTCCAGAGCTCAGCTCAACACTGAAACCAGAGCAGCTGGGTTTCACAAACATTTGCTGCTGACACTTTTGTTGATGAAGATTTACTCCTTCTACAGCTTTATCTTCCCTAAGAAGTTGGTATTTTGCACTGCTCCAACTCAGGAAAATTTAAGGGCATTTTTAGAGATATTTAACGAATTTTATTTTCCCCCCCCACAGCAGTCTCTGGTGGGATTCTCCAATTTTCCCTTTGGAAATCAGGCACATCTAGAGGCAAGGCAGGGAGATGCCACATGGTCAACTTGAATACTTAAATACAGGTGGGTTCCCAACACCTGAAATGAAACCATTGTTATTGCACCATTCAGGAATCCAATGACTCCTAACCATCACTTAGCTAAGATCAAGTGTAAAATCTGTTTAATAATACCAGATACATCCTCTATCCTGGAGATTATATCCTGCGTTTGCAAGGCATTGACTCCATAATCTAACAGGTCTTTTCCATCTCTGACTTCTATTAGCCTATGAATTATAACAAAAGGACCATTAGGCAAACCATAATTGTGGAAACAGCCTCTGACATGTGAGACTAACTCCTGCCATGGCAGGGAAAACTAAAATTAAGCCACAGACAACTGAAGGGAAAGCATTCCCTTTATCCAAGTGTTGAATTGAATGAGGAAACAACACTCAGTAAGTCACAGAAAAGGTGGTGGGTTGTTTTGTGGTTTTTTTCCCCTCCCCATGTCTTTAGAGGAAAGACTGAGCAGCACAACAGGCGCTGGTTTGTCCCTGCAGGAGGGATGGGGCTGGGGTTTATTTGGGATTTTTTCCTTCTCTGCTGCTTTGCCCAGCCCAGCTCGTCCTGTGCCCCGGAGCCGCTGCTGCCAAGAAAAGTCACATCTGGCACGGAGCCTCACCTGGGGAAGCGCAAACGCAGAGAGAGCCCGGGGGCTGGGGAGGCAGGGAGCGGGCAGGGCTGGGCAGCGGCAGCTGCAAAGGTCAGCGAACACTCCGAGGGAGAGAGCAGGGACTGACACGGAGCCACACGCACGGGGATGCGGAGAGCAGAGCACGGAACAGCGCGGCACGGCTCGGCTCGGCTCAGAACAGAACAGCACAGCCCAGCACGGAACAGCACGGCACGGCACGGCTCGGCTCAGAACAGAACAGCACAGCACAGCACGGAACAGCGCGGCACGGAACAGAACAGCACAGCACAGCACGGAACAGCACGGCACGGCACGGCTCAGAACAGAACAGAACAGCACAGCCCAGCACGGAACAGCACGGCGCGGAACAGCGCGGCACGGCACGGCTCAGAACAGAACAGAACAGCACAGCACGGCTCGGCTCAGAACAGAACAGCACAGCACAGCACGGAACAGCACGGAACAGCGCGGCACGGAACAGAACAGCACAGCCCAGCACGGAACAGCGCGGCACGGAACAGAACAGCACAGCCCAGCACGGAACAGCACGGCACGGAACAGAACAGCACAGCCCAGCACGGAACAGCGCGGCACGGCACGGCTCAGAACAGAACAGAACAGCACAGCCCAGCACGGAACAGCGCGGCACGGCACGGCACGGCACGGCACGGCTCAGAACAGAACAGCACAGCACTGCTTAGAACAGCACAGTGAGCACAGAACAGCACAGAACAGCACAGCATAGCCCAGCCCAGAACAGCACGGAACAGTGAGTCCAGCACAGAACAGCGCGGCACGGCACGGCTCAGCACAGAACAGCCCAGTCCAGCCCAGCTCAGCACAGCTTGGCACGGCACAGCACAGCTCAGAACAGCCCAGCCCAGCCCTGGATCCAGGTGCTGCAGGGATGGATGTACAGCCCAGCCCCTGATCCAGGTGCTGCAGGGATCCAGGTACAGCCCAGCCCTGATCCAGGTGCTGCAGGGATCCAGGTACAGCCCAGCCCTGATCCAGGTGCTGCAGGGATCCAGGTACAGCCCAGCCCTGGATCCAGGTGATGCAGGGATCCAGGTACAGCCCAGCCCTGATCCAGGTGATGCAGGGATCCAGGTACAGCCCAGCCCTGATCCAGGTGCTGCAGGGATCCAGGTGATGCAGGGATCCAGGTACAGCCCAGCCCTGATCCAGGTGCTGCAGGGATCCAGGTACAGCCCAGCCCTGGATCCAGGTGCTGCAGGGATCCAGGTGCTGCAGGGATCCAGGTACAGCCCAGCCCTGATCCAGGTGCTGCAGGGCTCTCCCAGCTGTGCTCCACACCATGGAGCAGCTCCCAGCACATCTGCCAGCCCTGCCTCACCAACTGTGCCAGAACAGGGGCAGAGAGGGCTGATTGTCAATTATGGAGCAGAGGGATCTCCAGGAGGGATGAGGAGGACTCTCAACATCACTTCTGTTCACAACTTGAGCAGGGTTTGGAAATGGGGCTTTGCAACTGGCAGTAAAATTACACATTTGTGCCCAACACTGTGTTAACCCTTTCATTTAAACACCACTTCTACAAGGGGGTCAGGAGCTGGTTGCAAGTGCTCTCCATGTGCTACAAGTGGCCACACCTGAATTTTTTCTCATTTAAATCAGAGGCCGAGGAAGGAATACCCGTGCAAAGAGCCTGGTGGCCAAACAGGATCCATGAGAAGGCACATGGCCAAGTCCACTGGGGTTCAACAGGGCAATAAATGATATAAAAATAAATAAATATTATTCATAAACTTGGGAAGGAGCTCAGGCAGGTGCACCAAGCCAGGATTCCTTCCTGGAAGCACAAACACTTGTGAAGGATCCCAGGGTTTGTGCAGCCTCTGACACAGAAAATAAACCTGCTCCAGCCCATGGCTCAGGTAGTGCTGGGGTTGCAATTCCAAGGTTTCTCTCCAGCCCTGGTTACTGACCCTCCCTCCTCTCAGCTTTCTCCTCACTTCAGCACCACCTCACTAAGAGCAGGAACTTTTCCTGGCAATTTTGTCATTGAATCATCTCTTGTTTGCTAATCTGTTAGAAACACCACCCTAAGCCAAATGTATTTTGTGGAATATGCATTTCTCATCATGGCCCTGCTGCTCACTTACAGGTGAGGAAAGCTTTGTGAAGACATAAACTGGATTTGTTTGTGTCAGGAAATGCAGTGAAAGAAAAATGCAACAATTCTTCCAATTCTCTATGATTCATCTTCAGGAATTAGCACAAAGAACTGTTTTCACAGAGTTTTCAGGAAGAAAGACATCAGGATGCAACTTGAAATTAATCTGTAATAGGCCCAAGTGTGTTTTATTGTCCTTCTTTGTGCTGTTACACAGGAGATGATTCATGACAAACATGAGTATATGAATTTGGGGTGCTATTCTTTGAGATCCTCAACATTTACATTCTGTAAATATTTCTGTAAAATGTTGTGGTGCTGTGCTGACCAGCCCTGAGCTTCAGCAGTTTGGTGATGCCACATACTCACATGCCTAAAGCTGCAAAATTCACAACCAGATACTGCAAGTCACATCTCTCAAAAATCACATCCATTCTATTTGGAGACACCCAGGGAAACACCCAATTTTACAGAAATAAAACATCCAGTGAGAGTCACTCAATGGCAGCTTTAGGAAATGCTGTGCTCTGAAAATAAAGCTTCACTAAGTGACTGCAGAGACAAATCCCAAAAACACCCTGAGGGCAGGAGCAGGCAGCCCTGATCCCATGGACCCAAATTCCTGCTCTCCCTCTCCTTTGCCATTTCTGACAGCAGCAGAGTAAAATTGTCCCAGCTGAGGGTCCCAAACTCCTTAAATGGCTCTGAAAGAGAATTCCCCACCCAGGGAACAGCTCCTGCAGAAAGGACTTGCAGCATCACGGCATCACAAAATCCCAAAGTGTTTGGGGTGGCAGGGACCTTGTCCCATTGCACAGAGTGCTGTGAGCTGTGTGCAGCCCAGCCTGGAGGGGATGGGGCAGCCCCAGCTCCTCTGCAGAGTGGCAGGGGGGGAGCAGGAGCAGCATTTGGGGAGCAGGAGCAGCATTTGGGGAGCAGGAGCAGCATTTGGGACCTGTCAGGATAGAGCAGGGCTCAGGGCAGTCCTGCAGGAGTGCCATGGCCAGGGGAGTGTCCCCTGGCAGGAGCAGCACTGAGCCACTCTGGCAGGCCAGGCTTTTTTGGGGTGCAGCAGCCCTGCCCTGCTCCCCCAGTGCTGCAGAGGGAGCACAGCTGGGTGGGAGTTCAGGCTGGGAGCAGCAAACTGAGCTCAGGGTGAGCTCTGGGTGTGAGCAGTGAGCAGCACACCGGTGGGCTCAGGCTGAGCTCAGGCTGTGAGCAGCACATCTGAATAGGAGCTCAGGCTGTGAGCCAAAAATTGAGCTCAGGCTGAGCTCAGGCTGTGTCCAGCACACCCAGGTGGGCTCAGGCTGAGCTCAGGCTGTGAGCAGCACATCTGAATAGGAGCTCAGGCTGTGAGCAGCACACCCAGGTGGGCTCAGGATGGGCTCTGGGTGTGAGCAGTGACCAGCACACTCAGGCTGAGCTCTGACCAGCACACTCAGGCTGAGCTCAGGCTGAGCTCTGACCAGCACAGCCACCCTCTGGCCGTGCTCCCCTCGGTGACCCCAGCCCATCCCTGGCTGCCAGGGACATTCCCTGCCCAGAGCAGGAACATTTCCAGAGGGGCTCAGGCTGCTCAGCTCAGCTCCCCTGCCTTGGCCTTTCCAGCCCAGCTCCAGAGCTTGTCTCTTCCCTTTACTTCTCCCTGAGGCAGCTGCAGGGGCTGGGCTCAGGTTGGTCCCTTCCCAGCTGCCAGAGCCCAGCCTGTCCCCCTGAACCCACAGAGTGTCACCAACACCACCCAGGGCCAGCACACACAGCCCTGGCCCTGCCCAGCACAGGCTGCTCTGGAGGATGGGAACACACACGCACACAAAAAATAAAAGACTTTTTGCTGTTTGTATTATCTCTGTGTCGTTGTAATTCTGGCTGGGGTGCTACAGCTCATTGTGTCATTTGTAAGGAACATTAAAATGAAATAGCAATTAAAATTTTTTCTTTGTAACAAAATTAGTCAAGAAAAAATTAGCTAAGTAATGGTATTTAATGTTTATTAACACGTGCAGGTCCCTGTGCCTTTGGTAAGACACCCAAGAAGCATTGAGAGCATTGCCAGTGCTGTAGAGCAGAGCCATCCTGTTAAAGCCATTAATTCAGGCAGAGCACCAGCCCAGAAACAACCAGGGCCTGCCAAAACCCCACCCCAGAGCCCCCCACAGCTGGGCAGGGGCTGCAGCCCCCCAGAGGGGTCACACAGAAAAGCTGAGTGCCCACACCCAAACCAGCACTTCTCCCAAACAGAAACATCCACCTGAATCCAACCCTCCTGCCTCACAGCTGAGCTGGGAATGAGCAGCTGAGGAGGAAAAGCTCAAGTGACCAAAACACCCGAGTTTTGCTGCAGAAATTCCCATCTTAGTGATGGTGCCAAAATTGCAAATGGGATTTGGTTCCTTACAGAGAATTATAAAGACTGGAATGAAAATTAGGAATTCTCCGAGTAGACAAAGGGCCTGCTCAGTGCAATGTGCTGCTCACACTGTCCAAAAGCAGATTTCTCCTGAGTCCCTCAGCCTGGCACCTTCCCCGAGGTGCAGCAAACAGCAGGAGGGAGCTGGAGCCAGCCCAGATCTCCTCCCTGCTCCTGTCCTGCCAAACCAAAATTCCTGCAGGAAGCTCCAGCTGTGCAGCATCCCTCAGATCTGCAGGATGGACAGGCAGCTTTGGGAGGAGAACACAAATCACCTGCTTTGCCTAAAGGAGCTCTCCTGGCCACCCCTGCACGCCATTAAAACAATAACCCCATTAAAACGCCACTATTTTGATGGACACATACCTTGAAATAAGATAAATTAAAAAAACAAACAAACCAACCCTTCAACAAGCTTCTCTACACCGTGCCTCCAACCCACAACGCTGGAGAAGGAAACTCTTCACTGCTAAACCAGGGCAGCAGAGACAGGAGGAAATCAGGAAAACAGAGAAAGCACACCATATAGGAAATGTCAAATATGTCAAAACATTCATGAATACCAACATCTCCCTCTGCACCGTCCCCAGCTGCAGAGGTTACTCAGGGCTAACGCTTCAGCAAGTGCAGATTATGCAGCGAGGGGTTTATTTATACATAAAAAATCAGCTACAGGTGCATCCAAGGTGCTTTCTGCATGCAGCCAGCCCGGGGATTTCTCCCACTGAAGAAAAGGCAGGAGGGTAAAATCACATAAAACGTGAATTTCGCAGCTCTGAGCACCCCGGCTGTGAATTCCCGCTGGCTGTGCCCGTGACACGCCGATCGGGATAATTAGGGTAAGGACCCAAAGCAGCCGAGGTTTGCAATCCCACCTGAGGCAACTCAGCTGCAGGGAAAGCTCGCCACCTCCTCGTCCCCGGGCCACCCCAGCTTGGTGGCACTCGGTGACACACCCAGGGCAGCATCACATCGGCCAGAGCCTCCAAAAACCGCGGCTGGAATTCAGTGTCACCAGCGGAACACCAGGGGAAGCAGCAACACCCGGCCTGAATCCACCCCCGGGCTTTGCCAGCTGTGGAAATCTTGGCATTTCTGGGGAAATCGTGCCTTGGTGTAACCTCCTCATCCACCCACGCATCAGGAGGAAGGTGCCCAGTTTGGAGAGGAGCAGAGACCTCCCCAGCTGGGGCTGCACTGGGAGCGCCAATGTCAGTGCCAGACAAAGCACAGACTCCACACTCACACCTGGCTGCACCACGGGAGTAACTCCAGAAAACAGCAACTGCACAAACAAAAAGTTGGGTTCCAATCAGCCCCGTGGGTTGGTAAGGAGCTACAAAAGCTGAAATTGCGAGGGAACAAACCAAGGTCTGGCTGCTCCTCACATGAGCCCAGCAGAAGGAGCAGTAACAAATTCCAGCAGCAGCACACAGCTAAAATAATTAAGATAGCTATTGATCTGGAGTATTGCAAGCCTGGAGAAGTGAAATCTTTTAATAAATCCTCCCATTGATACCACCAGTTAAAAATTATTCCTTCAGCTCCATATTCTGCCTGGAGCTCCCGCTCTGAGCATTTTTCTCAATGTCTCTATACAGCGCTCAGCATTTCCTCCCCTCTCCCTCGCTTTCCTGCCTTGCTGGAGCAGAACACGGCGAGCGCAGGGAGCGCCGAGTCGGGAGAACTGCGGGAACAGGAGGGGAAAGAGGGGAAAGCTGAGACAGGTGTGAAATTGCCGCCTGGGAAGGATAATTTGTGCTTTCCCCAGGTGCAGAGGGTTAAACCTGTTGGAAAAGTTACTGCGAAAGACTCTGATGAAAGTGGTGGAAGCAGCTGATTTCTGGGAGGATTTGGGAGCAGCTGGGGATGTTTAGAGGGAGATCGAGTTGTTAAATTCTTTCTGTAAACAGGTTTTTGTCTCTCTTTTGCATTTTAAACGCCTTCTATAGCATAGACACACTTCCGTATTTACTCATACGTACTTAGGGAATGTCTGCATTCTCTCCATACGTTTAGGAGGTATCTGTATTCCATGTGCACTGTTAAGGTTAAAGCCGCAACTGCTCCAGCCCCGTGCCCGTGGCAATCCCGAGCTCAAAACCCCGCTCAGGATGAGTTCGGCAGCACCCGCCTCCGCCCCAGCCCCGCATAGCACCCGCCTGCCCCGGCACCGACTTTTATTCCTTCTTACAACTCTTTATCTCAGGAATTTTTCGCCTGACCGAGCCGCAAACTCTCTTCCCCGGCAAACCCGCTGCTCGGGGCTCATCGGCACCGGGGGCTGCAGAGCCGCGGGTCGCGGGGACCCGGCACCGGGCTGGGGATGCTGCACTGGGACGGGGATGCTGAACCGGGCTGGAAATGTGGCACCGGGAGGGCGATGAAGCACCGGGACGGGGATGCTGAACCGGGACAGGGATGTGACATCAGGCTGGGGATGCTGAACCGGGCTGGGGATGCAGCACCGGGATGGGGATGCAGCACCGGGATGGGGATGCGGCACCGGGATGGGGATGCGGCACCGGGACGGGGATGCAGCACCGGGATGGGGATGCGGCACCGGGACGGGGATGCAGCACCGGGCTGGGGATGCAGCACCGGGATGGGGATGCAGCACCGGGATGGGGATGCAGCACCGGGACGGGGATGCGGCACCGGGACGCTCCCCGCCTCTGCGGGGACAGGCTGCCCCTCACCCGTGCCCGTGGGGTTTAGGGCACGGCGGGACGCGTGGCACAGAGCAGCAAAACCCGATCCCGGGCGTGGCTTCCCGCACCCACCCGCGGGTGAACCAGCGGGGTTTGGGTTCCTCCTCCCTCTCCACGCGCGGGACCCCCGGGAGCGCACCCCGGTCCCGGTGCCGCGGGGCTCCGAGCGCGGTGGTGCCGGTCCCGGTGCTCCAAGCACGGTCCCGGTGCTCCAAGCACGGTCCCGGTGCCGCGGGGCTCCGAGAGGCGCTCCTGACCCGACTCTCTGCAGGACGCCGGGGATTTAGGGACGGCGCTCCCCGAACCCCGCAGTGCTCCGCGCTGCCCCCCGAGCCCCTCCGCCGCCGCGGGGGCAGCTTTGGGAATTCAGTGCCTCCCTTAAAGATGTTTTCCTGAAGAATGAGCCCCCATGAGCAAGGGATGCGCCTGAGCGAAGGCGGGCGCGGGGGGGATGGAGGGAGGGATGGATGGATGGCGCAGGACGCGGGGTCCCGATGCGGGGTCTGGATGCGGCGGGGACCGAGCGCGGTAAAACCGGGGAAGGGACCAACCTCCGACCGCGGCTTTTCCTCCTCTTCCTCCCGCGGCACCGAACGGGAGCGGCCCCGGCATCGCCGCTCCGGGAGCGCCGCACGGGCAGAGGCTTTTGTCCCCTGGGTGCGGCGGGGGCTGGCGGAGCAGCTTCGCACTTCGGCAGAAAGGAGACGAAATTCGATTCGTTTACATGTTTTATTGTTGTAAACATTAAAATTGTCTTTCTCAAAGAAAGAGTTCTCGGGAGAAAAAATAATAATAATAATTATAATAATAATAATCCGCGTTTCTAACTGTCGTACACCATATTAAAAAAAGGCAGCGACTTTTCCCGTGTGCCAAACCGGGGTATACAAAGAAAAATACTACAGAATATGGCAATATTAAAAATATTACTCGAACATAAAATAATATATTAACCGACAATTTTTAGACGTAAAAAAACAAACGGAACAAAACAAACCGAAAATTCAAAGTGCTCAGTAATTTCCAGGGAGTTATGTATAGTATAAGCACTCTGGAAACAGTCAAAAGCTGCTGCATGCAAGATCTGTTTAGCTTTAGACAACAAAATAATCAAGATATAAACTTCTTCTTTAATCAACATCAACAGTACATACAACACTTACAAACAAGGGGTGTCGGGCGGTGTTTACAAACACTATGTGTCCCTTTGGGGGGGAATTCCGGGGGGTAACACTTGTGCCCACCTATTTTACAATTGAGAAAATGTTTGAAGCTTAGATAACTACCAGTCTTTATAAAAGCTACCAGACTACATAGTGTCTGAAATACTATTTATAGAATATAGACATTACTGAAATAGCAAGTGCCTATAACATTGTCACCCTGGAATCGTCATGCTTCCCTGGTATGGACAGATTGGGTTCTCTTTTTTTTTTTTAATTCTTCTTTTTTTTTTTAATATTTTTTTTTCTAAACACATTTAGCTTTTCTTTTTGATTTATTTTTTTATTTTTTTTTAGAATTGTTTTCCACGTTTCATCATAAATAGGCACGGAAGAATTTTTTTTTTAAATTTTTTTTTTTTTTTAAAGCCAAACCGCATCTGATAAATTTACAAGCCTTTTGCCTTCATTAATGCCACGGCGCCCACGCAAGGTTTGGGGTTGGGGGGTATATTACAGCTTTCTTCTACAGCAGAAAACTTTAGTCTTTAGGAGGGTGAGACTTGTGGGTCACCTCAACACTGGGGTTTGTCACGGCGCGAGCCTGAGCCGCCAGCCTGGCTTGTCTTTCGCACCAGAAGTCCTTAATAACAAACTCATTTAGAAGCCGAGAATAAAAAGTTGATACCATGGTGTTTGTGTAGTCCACGAGCTGCATCCGTGATGCCCCGGAGCCAAATGCCCATCGCGTTCCTCCTGCAGGAGCTGCACCCAGGGGTGCTGCTCGGGGCCAGACCAGCTCCCTTCAGGCAGCCGGAGCTTCTCCTCGGGTCAGTGGAAGAGCACGGCAAGAGTCTTAGAAAGGTAAAGTGTCCAGGAAAAGTTTGTCGATTATTGCTGGCGGTGGCACCAAGTCTTCCAGTTTCAGGTAGAAAATGCGCTGCAGCCCCTGCGTGCAAAGCGTGCGGAGTTCGGGGAGCTTCCCCAAGAGTTTGGACAAATAGTTGGGGCGATTGAGCCCCCCGTTATTGAAAGTCACGTGGTCTTTGAGGCAGTTTACAATCTTGTTCTGGAGTTCTTCCACCCTCTTGGGTTCCTTCAGCCCGTGCCTCTCTGCAAGGGAAGGGTGCGGGATGTTACGGGAGTGCCGCGGGCAGAGGCGGGCGGGGGGCGGGGAGGGGGACACTGACCTGTCACCATGGCCAGGGCAGCGATGCAAGAGAAGGCAGAGATGTCAATGTTCATGTTTTGCAAGTTGGAGGAAAATTCCACGATGGAATCGATCCACTCCCCAAAGCCACGGATGCACTGCAACCGGTGCAGGACCACCCCGTTGCAGAAGATCAGCTTCCCCTCCACGGGGTTGGACCTGGAAGGAAGGGGACAACCCCAGAATGAACTGATGGATGGATGAGAGAGGGAGGAAAATTAGATAGAAAGAGAAAACGGAGAGAAAGAAAGACAAAAGAGAAAAAAGAATGAGCGAAAGGAAGAAAGTGAGAAAGACAGGGAGGGAGAGAAAGATAAGAGAGAAGAGGGAATGAAAGAGAAAAAAAGAACAAGAGAGAACAGGAAGGAAATAAAACAAAATAATAAGAAAGGAGATGATGGGGGAGAAAAATCTAAACAACTAATTACTTGAGGAGCAATAAATGAAGGATTTAAGAGGCACCTAATTACCGAGGAGTTAATAAAATGCAGAGCAGTGGACCTCGAAGGGGCGTGATTCGCTGCCCCGAGCCCGCTCACCTGTACGCCAGCCGCAGCACGAACAGCTCCAGGAAGGCGGACTCGAAGAGCAGGTCCTGGTCCGTTTTGGGCAGGTCAGTGAAGCCGGGGATTTTTTCCGCCCACCCTCGGATGATCTCCATGGAGCCGGTCAGCAGATCGTAGAACTGCTGGATGTGCTGGGTGTCGTCACCGCTCAGCTGGTAGTCGGGGTTAGCCTGGAACTGGAAATTCATTTTAAAAAGCACTTAATGAGGTTCTCTAAAGTCTATAACCCGTGAAATTGCTCACCCCGTCCCTGGCCGGGGAGCGGGCTGGGATAACAATTAAAGCTCTCTCTGACCGGTGAGGAAATTAGATGTTCCGGGGTAATTAATTCGATTAGGAACGGCTCTCGCCGTGCGCGGGGGGCCCGATCCCGGGCGGCGCCGGCGGGGCTGAGCCGAGCCGAGCCCCCGGTCCCGGCGGGGCCGAGCCGAGCCGAGCCGAGCCCCGGGCGGGCAGGGCAGGGCAGGGTGGGCACACTGGGCACAGCCCCCGGCCCCGGCCTCGCCTCTCCCCCCGCAGCGGCCGCGGGGACCCTCCGCGAGCTCGGTGCCGCTTACCCGGGAATAGTCCAGGCTGGTCATAGCCGGGTTGGAGTCGACATGGGCTCTCACCAGCGCACTGATCAGACTCACCGGGGGAGAGGGGGGAGAGGGCTCCTGGGGGCTCTTCGGTTTGGACGGCAAGCGGCCCCGCCGGCCTTTTAGGCTGTCTGTGCGCACCACTGCAAGAGAGAGCGGTCAGCGCGGCGCCGCGGGGACACGCGGACGGACGGACAGACAGACACGCGGACAGACACTCACCCTCCTTGACCATGCCGACGGCCAGGCACTTCTGGAAGCGGCAGTACTGGCAGCGGTTGCGGCGGCGCTTGTCCACGGGGCAGTTCTTGTTGGCCAGGCACACGTACTTGGCGTTCTTCTGCACCGTGCGCTGCGGGCCGAGCGGGGTCAGCGCCGGGGAGCGCCCCGCGCCCGCATCCTCCTCTCCCCTTCATCCTCCTCTCCCTTTCCCCCCCTTTTATTTTCTTCTCCGATTTTCCGCTTTGTTCTCTGTTCCCGCTTTCATTCCCCCCCCCCTTTTATTTTATTTTCCCATTTTTATCTTTATTTCTCCTCTTTTTTTACCTTTATATCCCTTCCCTTTCCTCCCTTTAATCTATCCTCCCTTTTAAATGCTTCTTTTCCATTATTTGATTTTTCCATTTGCTTCTTCTACCTTTAAAGATTTCCTTTCCCTTTTTTTCCTTTCCCCCTTTATTTAGTTTCCCTCCTTTTCCTTTCCCCCTTTATTTAATTTCCCTCCTTTTCCTTTCCCCCTTTATTTAGTTTCCCTTCTTTTCCTTTTCCTCTTTAGTTTCCCTTCTTTTCCTTTCCCCCTTTATTTAGTTTCCCTTTTATTTCCTTTTCCTTCCCCCCTCCTTCCCTTTTTTTTTTTTTTTTTCTTTTTCCCAGGGCATTTAACAGGAGAAAATTGACAGCGTTAACATCCAAGCTAACCTCGCAGCTCCTAGCCGTGTTTTATATGCCAAGAGGAGGGAAAGAGACGCTCGGTAAATACAAATCCGTGGGCATTCATATTATTTACATTCCTTGGAGACCTCCTCTATTTAAAACGATAAGATTATTCAATCAGGATGGTGAAATAAAGAGATGGCTTAATTTTACCACGGGGAATTCCGTTCCGCACGGTTAGCTCAGACGCGGTTCTCTGTCCTAACCCATTTCCATCGGCGGGCTCGGCGCCCCGCCGGCTCCCCCCCGCCCCGCTCACCTTGAAGAAGCCCTTGCAGCCCTCGCAGGTGCGCACGCCGTAGTGCTGGCAGGCCGCGTTGTCCCCGCACACGGCGCACAGCCCCTCGTTGGACGGGGAGCCCCGGGAGGGCGGCGAGGGCACCTGGCTGTCCAGCAGCTGCGGAGCGTGGCCCAGCTGCAGCCCCGGGAAGGCCATGGAGGGCTGCTTGCGGATGGGGTTGGGCACGGCGAAGGGCTGCCCGTCCACGCCGGGGTGCGGCCCCGCGGGCTCGGCGCTCATGGGGACGTGCAGGGGGCCGTCGAAGCGCATCTGGCAGCTGGAGACGGGCGTGCCGGGCGGAGACTGCTTGAAGGAGAACAGGGACAGGCGGGACACGGGCGTTTTGCGCTGCTCGATCATGTGCGTGGTGGCCACGTAGTTGGGGTGGAAGTTGTGCAGGGAGCCGGGGTCGTCCCACACGGGGCCGTGCTGCACCTGGAAGCCGGGCGTGGAGGGGGTCGGGGGCGACGAGGGCTTGTAGTAGACGGAGCCCGAGTGGGACATCATCTCCTCGGACTGGGGGGGCAGGTGGCCGTGCTGCTGGTAGCCGTGCATCTGAATGTCTTCCACCTTAATGGAGGACTGCTGTCCCGACAGGGGCATTTGGTACAAGCAGGGGGGCTTCACGTCGTAGCTCGTGTTGTAGTTGTCCATAAAGGTACTGAAGCTGGGGAGAGAAGTGGTGGCGGTGATTTCGGTGTTGGTGAGGTCCATGCTAAACTTGACGAACTCCGGAGTCAGGAAATCGGAGCTGTACTCTCCCGAGGAGTGGTAGCTGTAGCTCTGGGAGGCCGGGCTGGCTCCTTGAGGCGAGGATCCATACTGAGCCTGAACACAGGGCATGGCTGCGAACGAAACAGCGTCAGGTAGACTCGGGCCGCGCCGCCCCGCACCGCGCACCGGGCAGCGGCGGGGCCGAGCGCCGGGACCCCCGTGCCCGCCGGGACCCCCCGGACCCCCGTGCCCCGCCGGGCCGCGGGACGGAGCGCACCCACCTTCAGCCGGGGGAGCGGCGTTCTCGGGGCAGCCGAGGGCGGACAGCGTCGGAGCGCGGCGGGGAGCGAGGGGTCCGCGGGTTCAGAGCGCGGCGGCGGCTCCGGCTCCAGCCTGCCCGGCGCGACGGCTGCGGGAGACACACGGAGCGCCGGTCAGCGGACGGACACACGGAGCCGCCGGTCGGGGAGCGGACACACGGAGCCGCCGGTCAGCGGACGGACACACGGAGCCGCCGGTCGAGGAACGGACACACGGAGCCGCCGGTCAGCGGACGGACACACGGAGCCGCCGGTCAGCGGGCGGACACACGGAGCCGCCGGTCGGGGAGCGGACGGAGAGAAGGACACACGGACCCGCCAGTGAACGGACGGACACACTGACACATGGACCCGACGGCGAGCGGACGGACACACTGACACATGGACCCGACGGCGAGCGGACGGATACAGATAGCCACGGACCCGCCGGTGAACGGACGGACACAGTGACACACGGACCCGCAGATCAGGGAGCGGACGGACACACAGACACAACGACACACGGATCGGGCAGCAGGGGCGGGGGACTGACACAGAAACCCGCTGGTGCGGGGACGGACACACGGACTCGTCGGTGGAGGGACAGACAGTCGGAGCCCGCAGCGCGGAGACAAACAGACAGAGCCGGCGGCGCGGGGACAGACAGACAGCCAGCCAGCCGGAGGCGCGGCGCGGTGCCCGGCTCTGGGGAGCGGTGCGGGGCAGCGCCACCCGCGCCCCTCTCCGAGCAGGTCCGGGCTGGGTCGGGGATATTTCTCGGTAAGCGGCAGCAGGCTCCCGGCGGGCGGGCTGTCACCGGCACCGCCGGCCGCCTTCCCTTCTCCGAGCCCTCGGGGAAGCGGCGGCGCGTCCCCCGGGAGATGCGCGGGGCTCGGTGCCCGTGCCGGTACCGGAGCGGGGCGCGGGTGACAGCCAGCGGGCGACACTCCGCCTCGGGCGGCGCGACCCGTGCAGCGCGGGAGCCCGGACGGGACAGAACCGGACCGGACGGGACGGGGGTGCCTCGCGCGCGGGACCCCGCGCCGGGAGGGGCCGCGGGAGGCGGGCCGGGCCGGGCACTCACCGGGGAGCGGAGCGCGGGGCGCGCATGCAGCGGCGGGCGGAGCGGCGGCGGAGCGGCGGCGCGGTCCGGACTGCGCCCGCCCGCAATGTGCCTTTGTTTATGTGGCCGCGGCCGCCGCCGGCCAACGTGCGCCGCGAGCCCCCGCGCGTCACCGCGCGTCAGCGCCGCCGCCCAATCAGCGCCGCCGCGGGCCCGCCCCGGACACGCCCCCTCCTGCCCGCGCGCGCCCCGCTGCAGGGGTTCCGACCGCTGACGTCACGCGCGGGGGGCGGGGGCGTGGCCTCGTTTGCATAGAGGGCGGGGCCGCTCCCGCCCCCGCGTGGCGTCAGCGTGACGTGAACGGCGGGATGGCGCGCGCGACCCCGCGGGACAGAGCCGGGAGTGGGATAAAACCGGGATCAGGGATAGAGCCGGGATTAGGGACAGAGCCGGGATTGGGGACAGAACCGGGATCAGGGACAGAGCCGGGAGTGGGATAAAACCGGGATCAGGGACAGAGCCGGGACTGGGATAAAACCGGGATTAGGGACAGAGCCGGGATTAGGGACAGAACCGGGATCAGGGACAGAGCCGGGACTGGGATAAAACCGGGATTAGGGACAGAACCGGGATCAGGGACAGAGCCGGGACTGGGATAAAACCGGGATTAGGGACAGAGCCGGGATTAGGGACAGAGCCGGGACTGGGATAAAACCGGGATTAGGGACAGAGCCGGGAGTGGGATAAAACCGGGATTAGGGACAGAGCCGGGATCAGGGACAGAGCCGGGACTGGGATAAAACCGGGATTAGGGACAGAGCCGGGATTAGGGACAGAACCGGGATCAGGGACAGAGCCGGGACTGGGATAAAACCGGGATTAGGGACAGAGCCGGGATTAGGGACAGAACCGGGATCAGGGACAGAGCCGGGACTGGGATAAAACCGGGATTAGGGACAGAGCCGGGATTAGGGACAGAGCCGGGAGTGGGATAAAACCGGGATTAGGGACAGAGCCGGGAGTGGGATAAAACCGGGATTAGGGACAGAGCCGGGATTAGGGACAGAGGCGGGACTGGGATAAAACCGGGATTAGGGACAGAGCCGGGATTGGGGAAAGGGCCGGGAGTGGGGACAGAGCCGGGAGTGGGATAAAACCGGGATTAGGGATAGAGCTGGGACTGGGATAAAACTGGGATTAGGGACAGAGCCGGGACTGGGATGGAGCTAGGCCCCACTGCCCACCCGGAATTTAAGCGGATTTTATTTTATTTTATTTTATTTTATTTTATTTTATTTTATTTTATTTTATTTTATTTTATTTTATTTTATTTTATTTTATTTTATTTTAATGTTATTTTCTGTTTTGCTATTAACGCCATTTTATATGTTTTATTGATTTGATTTTTATTTTTGATTTATTGCCGTATTTTTAATTTGAGTTATTTGTGTTTAGTTTTTTATTTCAAATTAATTTTATTATTTTCTATTTTATTTCTGTTTATCTCATTGCTTAATTCATTATTTTCGGGACTTCATTTATTATTTTAATTGGCCCTTTTTTGTTGTATTTAATTTAATAAATTTCCTTATTTTTATGCATTTTAGACACTTATTTAAATCTCCTTTATATATTTATTTCAATGGCTGATGTTCATTAATTTATTTTATTAAGTGGCTGATGTTTATTTATTTATTTTATCGAATGGCTGATATTTATTTATTTAAATGCACATTGGGTTGGGGGGGGTGGGGTTTTTTATTATTTGAATTAATTTTATCCCTCCCCAGAGTTTCCATCATTCCCAGCCCAGTGTGGCTGGGGAAGGGACACAGAGCAGGGCAGGGCAATTAACGGTGCTGTGTTAATTAAACCTGGGATCTGGGCTCCCAAAGCCCAGCCTGGATTCACCTTGGGCAGTGCAAGAGCCCGGCCAGGGCTGCACCCAGATCAAATCCAGGATGGATCCTGGTCCCAGTTTTACACTTTTGTAAGTTTTGGTTCATCTTGGGGTCAATTATCCAACCACAGCCCCAGGCTATGAAGTCTCAGCCCCCTTTCCCTCACTGTTTCTGATTTTTGGGTACCACTTGTCCTTGATTCTCCAGCTGGGAAAGAATTGTTTTGTCCAACCACCCTGTGAATTTACATTACTAACACCTGACATGAACTTTCAGAGTTACACACCAAGCAGCAGAGATTCTGAAAAATACAAAATATAAAATATAAAATATAGAAGCCAAGGCAGAGGAGGAGCTGGGCCAGCTGCCCCCAGCACCAGCCACACCAACTACCAGCCAAGGCCCTGCCAGGGCTAAGTGAAACATCTAATTACCATATCCTTAGAATAGATGTAATATAAATTTCATTACTCACTTAAAAGTTCTAAAGTTAACAGCATAAACTTGAAGTTGAGTAATTAAGTAATCCTTATATAGACACTTATTAAAGTATTTATACATATTATCTTAAATCTACATCTATCATTTTGCCAATTAAAATTAGGACTTTAATTGCAATTAAGTAATTTAATTGCCAATTGAACAGCAAAATTGCTAAGTGACTAATTTTAATGCCTATTTTAATTACCAATCATGACTGGGGAGGGAGCTAATCAAGCAGTATCAGAGTAATGATGTGAAAAAAAGCGGAGAACAAACATTCCAGACTCCGTGGTTTTTAAAAAGAACTCCAAATTAAATAACTGCAAACACAATTCCAGACACGGGGAACGCTGGTTTGGGTTTCTGAGCACAAAGAGCAGTTTAATGTTTAATTACAGACACCAGGCCCTGCCCCCAAAATGCTGATCCTGGAGGGCTCTGGGTCCCTGTGCTGCTGCCATTTCCCCTAAAAACCCCAAAATCCATATCAGCCCTGGCTGCTGCCATTTCCCCTAAAAACCCCAAAATCCATCTCAGCCCCAGCTGCTGCCATTTCCCCTAAAAACCCCAAAATCCATCTCAGCCCCGGCTGCTGCTGCCATTTCCCCTAAAAACCCCAAAATCCATCTCAGCCCTGGCTGCTGCCATTTCCTCTAAAAACCCCAAAATCCATCTCAGCCCCGGCTGCTGCTGCCATTTCCCCTAAAACCCCAAAATCCATCTCAGCCCCGGCTGCTGCTGCCATTTCCCCTAAAAACCCCAAAATCCATCTCAGCCCCAGCTGCTGCCATTTCCCCTAAAAACCCTAAAATCCATCTCAGCCCTGGCTGCTGCTGCCATTTCCCCTAAAAACCCCAAAATCCATCTCAGCCCTGGCTGCTGCTGCCATTTCCCCTAAAAACCCCAAAATCCATCTCAGCCCTGGCTGTGAGTGGAGCCTTGTGAGAACTTGGGGGGCACTGAGAGTTTTGGGAGGGAAGAGATTTGTTGTCAGTTGAACAGACACTCACACCTGTCCTATAGCACACACACCTGTCCTATAGCACACACACCTGTCCTATAGCACACACACGTGTCCTATAGCACTCACACCTGTCCCTGTGCACACACACCTGTCCTATAGCGCACACACCTGTCCCACAGCACACACACCTGCCCTATAGCACACACACCTGCCCTATAGCACTCACACCTGCCCTATAGCACACACACCTATTCCTGTGCACTCACACCTGTCCCTGTGCACACACACCTGTCCCACAGCACACACACCTGTCCATGTGCACACACACCTGTCCCTGTGCACACACCTGTCCCTGTTTACATACCTGTCCCTGTGCACTCACACTTGTCCCTGTGCACACACCTGTCCCTGTGCACTCACACCTGTCCTATAGCACTCACACTTGTCCCTGTGCACTCACACCTGTCCCTGTGCACACACACCTGTCCCTGTGCACATACCTGTCCCTGTGCACTCACACCTGTCCTATAGCACTCACACTTGTCCCTGTGCACTCACACCTGTCCCTGTGCACACACACCTGTCCCTGTGCACATACCTGTCCTATAGCACACACACCTGTTCCTGTGCACACACACTTGTCCCTGTGCACACACCTGTCCCTGTGCACTCACACTTGTCCCTGTGCACACACCTGTCCCTGTGCACTCACACCTGTCCCTGTGCACACACACCTGTCCCACAGCACACACACCTGTCCCTGTGCACACACACCTGTCCCTGTGCAGTCACACCTGTCCCTGTGCACTCACACTTGTCCCTGTGCACACACACCTGTCCCTGTGCACACACCTGTCCCTGTGCACACACACCTGTCCCTGTGCACATACCTGTCCCTGTGCACACACCTGTCCCTGTGCACACACACCTGCCCCTCTGCACTCACACCTGTCCCTGTGCACACACACCTGTCCCTGTGCACACACCTGTCCCTGTGCACACACCTGTCCCTGTGCAGTCACACCTGTCCCTGTGCACACACCTGTCCTATAGCACTCACACTTGTCCCTGTGCACTCACACCTGTCCCTGTGCACACACACCTGTCCCTGTGCACACACCTGTCCCGTGAGCCCCCCAGCTCCCCGTGGCCCAGGGCAGCTCTCAGCCCCTGGGCTGTGTCCGTGCCGTTCCCAGCTGAGCGAGGATGTCCTGACGCGCAGTCAGAGCGCGGAGCTCTCGCTGCCAGGCTCGGCTCCATCTCTCACACTCCGTCATTCCCCTGAGGTTCCCCCACACGTTCGTCCTCCCTTTTTCCCGCGTGCACTCCCGGGGCTCAGCCGAGCGGGCAGTGCGGGCTGACACGGCGTTTACACGGCAGTGCCCGTTCCCCGAGTCCCGACAGCTCCTCCAGTGCCATGGAGCCGCGGAGCCACCTTGTCCCTGTGCCACGGCCGGCGGCAGGACGGGCCCCGAGGGCAGAGATGCTCCCGGTGCTCGGTGCTGGCCGCGTCCCGCAGCCCTCCCCGCACGGAGCCGGGTGGGTGTCCCGGGCGGCTGTGATGGATATCCCGGGGCTGAGAGGCTAACCGGGCCATATGGCGCTCGCCGCAGCCCAGCTGCTCCCTGCCGGCAACATCTGCCCGCCCGCATCCAGCTGTGCGGGCACCGCTGGCGGAGCCGGGCTGCGGGGCAGGGTCCCGGGACTCCCCGCATCCCACCCCATTATCCCATTATCCCATTATGCAATCCCACCCCATTATCCCATTATCCCATCCCATTATCCCATCCCGTCCCGTCCCGTCCCGTCCCGTCCCGTCCCGTCCCGTCCCGTCCCACTTCTCTCCCCGGTGCCGGTGCCGTTTCCCCGCCGCCGCCGCCGCGTCCCCGCCCGTCAGGTCCCGCCAGCGCCGGGATGACCCGCACACGGCTCGGGCTGTCCCTGTGTCCCCTCTGGGCTGTCCCGCTCATCCCGGGCTCTCCCGCTGCCATCTCCGAGCTGCCCCGTTCCCTCTCTGTGCTGCCCCGCTCCTCCCGGGCTGCCCTGCTCATCCCCTGGCCGTTCCTCTGTCCCCTCCGTGCTGTCCCATTCTCCTCCCGTGCTGTCCCTCTGTTCCCTCGGTGCTGCCCCCGCTCCCGCATAGCCCCGAGGGCTGGGAGTGGATTGTGTTTTGATTCCAAGGTTTTGGGTTTTTTTATTATTATTAGGGGTTTTTTTGGTTGGTTGGTTCCTTTGGGGTTAGTTTGGTGTTCCCCACTCACCACGCACCCCCCGGCTCCAGCCCCGGCTGGGGGGGCTCAGCTGGAGAAAAGGAGGCGCAGGGGGGCCCTGGTGGCTCTTCAGGACTCCCAGACAGGAGGGGACAGCCGGGGGGTCGGGCTCTGCTCCAGAAACAGGGATGGGGAGAGGGAACAGCCTCAAGCTCTGCCAGAGAAAGTTTCCTTTGTATATTGTGGAAATTTTCTTCTCTGAAATGTTGTCCAGCCCCGGCACAGCTGCCCGGGGCAATGTGAGTCCCCATCCTTGGATGGATTTAAACCCGTGCAGATGTGGCACCTGGGGACGCGGGGCAGTGATGCCCTGAGCTGTGGGGAATGTCTGCACTCTTGTCCCAGAGAGCTTTTCCAACCCAAACAATTCTGCGATTTTGGGATCGAACAGGTCCAGCCTGCCCGGGGCGCAGCTCTCTCTCCCCTCCGTGTCACCGCTGGGGTTTGATGTCACACACGCGTCCTCTGGATGCAGCTGATGCAGCACAGGGACTATTTGGAGTGCCTGGTGGAGTTCTGTGACATCAGACACTCTGCAGCCTCCCCACGCACACACGCTCCCGCACAGGCGTCGGTGGCGTTTTTAACTCGGCAGCGTTTTCCTGGCAGGCTCGGAAACGCCAAAAGCAGGAACTGCACTGAGGCTGCTGCAGCTCCTCATCTGCTGCTCAGCCCTGGGCTCCTGCTGCTGACAAGGTGCCAGCCAGGCTGCAGGGACAGGGGACAGCCCAAAACTGTCCCAGGAGGGGCACAGAGCCCTTTGCTGCTGGCGAAGGAGCAGAGGCAGCAGCAGCTCTGCAGGACAGGCTGGGTTTGTAGAATTCCCAGGAATTCTGTGCAGGGCCACAGAGCTGATGTGATCCCTTGGTGCAGCAGCCCCTGAGCCACGGGGAGCAGCAGCAGGGGGGTCCTGGGGCCAGCTCTGGCCAGGCTGCTGGGGGAGGTGTCCAGGGTCTACACTGGCCATCCTGCTCCTTTGGGAATTGTCTCAGCCCCAGGCTGCTCTGCAGCTCTGGAAACCCCCAAAACACAGCACTGGACTGGAGTATTTTTGCCACAAACAGTCAAAAATATCACAATTGGACACTGTTTGCTCTGTATTTTGGGAATTACTGACACAAGACACATAAATTTGGTTTAATTAACTGCTTTTGTTAAGCATTTTGTTGTTTTGAGTGAAATCCTTTCCTGGTTTGGGAAGGATTTGCTCGACATACCTGGGATCCTTCCCCTCAGAAACATATTCTGCCAAGCAGGAGCACAAGTATCCATGGAAGCTGGAAAAGGGGAAGTCTCCAGTGCCTGGTCACAGGGGAGGAGCTGCTGGCACATCCAAAATTCCGTGGGGGAACAGTGCCCAGGGCATCAGCAGTGAGAGCTGTGCCCGCCCTGCCCTGGGGCTGGAGGGGGCCCGTCCTTCCTCTTCTCTCACAACTAAATAAAATCATTTTCCATGGAGGCTGAGAGCCTCCAGGCCTCCCAGGCAGAGCTATTTTGATTCTCCTCAGCGTCTCTGAACTGTTGTGCTCATGACTGGTGAGTGGGAGATGCATGCATGCACATCTGAGTGCCAGCCCAGCCTCCTCCTCCTCCTCCTCCTCCCTGGGCTGGGCCAGCAGAGCCCCTGCCAGGCACAGCCTGTCCTGCACCCTGTGCCACAGGGCACAAGCCCTGTCCCCTCCCCAGGACACGTCCCTGCTCCCAGGGACCTCTCTGGTCCCCCAGGCACAGCCTGGTTTGCAAAACACGAGATTCATTTCTGAATTGCTGTGCTCTGAACTAAGGGCCTGGAGTGTCCCAGGCTGGGCAGGGCTTGGAGCAACCTGGGACAGAGGAAAGTGTCCCTGCCATGGCAGGGTGGCACTGGGTGAGCTGTGAGGTCCCTGTTAACCCAAACCCCCTGTGACTCTGTGACCCTCAGCCCAGGTTACAAAGTTCATTTATCAATCCCAGTCCCCTCTGGACAGGGACATCCCCTGCTGAAAGGTCACACCCTGCTGCAGCCTCAGAGAGAGAGAAACCAGAGAAAGTTCCTGGGAGTCAGAACTCTCCATGTCTGTGATGGCTGCTGTCACCAGAGGGAAATGGCAGGGGGAACAAACCCATTAATGCAGCTGTTAATTGGAAACAGGGCTGTGTGGAGAATGGGGTTTGTCATTGCAAGAATGGTTATTAAAATACCTTTTTAGCTTTTTAAAATGCCTGACTTCAGCACAGAGTAGGGAGGAGTCATGTTGTAAAACGTTAATTGTTGCCAGTGCTTCAGAAAGAGAGGCCTAAGCTGAAAGTGATCTACCAAAATTGTTAGGACAGTTTTCCTAATTAGCAATTTTACAGCACTGTCCTAGTTGGGGCTGAGCCTCAGTTCTGCTTTCAGGCTGGAGAGTGGAACCCAAACAGGTCCTGGATGGGATGGGATGATATCAGTGGGATCAGTGGGATCAATGGGATGGGATCAATGGGATCAATGGGATCAGTGGGATCAATGGGATCAATGGGATCAATGGGATCAATGGGATGGGATCAATGGGATTGGATCAATGGGATCAGTGGGATCAATGGGATGGGATCAATGGGATCAATGGGATCAGTGGGATCTATGGGATCAATGGGATGGGATCAGTGGGATCTATGGGATCAGTGGGATAAATGGGATCAATGGGATGGGATGGGATGGGATGGGATGGGATGGGATGGGATGGGATGGGATGGGATGGGATGGGATGGGATGGGATGGGATGGGATGGGATGGGATGGGATGGGATGGGATGGGATGGTATCAATGGGATCAATGAGATCAGTGGGATCAATGGGATCAGTGGGATCAATGGGATCAATGGGATGGGATCAATGGGATCAATGGGATCAATGGGATCAATGGGATCACTAGGATGGGCTCTGAGGTCCCTTCCAGCCCAACCCACTTTGGCATTCCCTGATCCTACAACCACGAGGGTCCCCAAGCTTTAACTCCTCTTTCCTTCTCCCAGCCCTTCTGTGCTTCCAGCAAAGCTCAGCTGGAGCCCAGCCCAAGCCTAGGCTGGACACACCCCGTGGCACAAAGATACACACTCACCCTTCCTGGCAGTGGAATAATCATGGAGACACAGGCAATTCATCAGGCACAATAAATAATTTAGTCTTTCTTGCAACACTTGAAGCACAGCAAGTAAAAAACACTGATTTGAGAAGAGTGGTGTTAAATAAAACTACACAGAATTCAGTTCAGCCTGCACACTGAATGGAGGAAAAACTGTGTTTTATTCAATTTTAATTAAATGGGATTTGGTTCTTCAATATGGAAAAACTAGATTAAAACTGAGGCAAAAAATTGAATCCCATTAATATTACCAGTAAATAAAAATACATTATTTTTTGGTTGAGGGAGCTTTAATAATAAGAGGCATCATAAAGAGAGAAATCAAACCTGGATTGTACATTCACCAGACTGTTCAATACAAAAACCAACAAAATTAGGCCATATTGATGTGACAAGCAGGAAGAAATATATCAGTTTCCAGCTCACAAGATTCTGCTCCAAGATGCCATTGGCAAACCAATTCTGATGTCAGTGGATCCCACGCCTGCAGCAGGAGCCCCCCAGGCACACAGGGAGGGGCTCCAGGGACAGAAATTCAGACTGCAAGGTTGGTCCAGGAAAAACACAGAAAGATTTGGGTCCAGCAGAGAGTTCCTAACGCCTTAAAAATGGGATAGAAAGCAAACAAACTGAAAAAGAAATGTTTCTTACCTCAAGGGTTTCTGCTCTCTGGGGATAGAGTGAGAGCTTCATGAGGAGAATGAGGTTCAGGGAATGAGTCAGTGTGGAAGGGAATGTGATAAAAACATTAATAGTAACATTAACAATAACATTAACAGTGCTAAAAGCAATAATAGTAATAATAACTATTATTGCAGTTATTATATAATATAATATAATATAATATAATATAATATAATATAATATAATATAATATAATATAATATAATATAATATAATATAATATAATATAATATAATATAATATAATATAATATAATATAATATAATATAATATAATATAATATATATTATAATATATTATATTATATCTTAATATATTATATTATATTATATATAGTAGTGGCAGGAATAATAATATCAATAATAACAATAATAATAGTAATAATAATAATAATAATAGTAATAATAATAATAATAATACACTAGTGTCCTTTTTCAGGGTTAGGGTGAAATATTTTAATCAGCCATTCTCTAAGCAGATCTGAAGTGTGCTGTTTCCAATCCTGAAATGGTAATTTTCATCTCTGATTGAGCTGCAGACCAGTCGAGGCTCCTTTTATTAAGTCAGGCAGACTCCTACCTGCTTCCCCAGGGCTACATTTGCCTGGGAAAGCCATTGGAATATTGTGTAATTAATTTGTCAGTCAAATAATTTCTGCAGGGCTCTAATTTACTTATCTGTCTGCAACACTAATGAATCTCCCAGCTCAGTACTTTAATCATGTTTTCTGCCTTTTTATCTCCTTTTCTAACTCCAGCTTTCCTGGTTGTTTACTGTGGGCTCATCTTTAACCTGCATTTTGGGGATTTCTTTGTTGTCACAACCAAACCCAGCCGAGCTCGTGGGCTCAGTAATTCTCCTTCATGTCTGGAGCTGCTGAATCCCTTTCCTTGCTTTGTTCTTCGATTCCAGCAAGCAAGAGAGCTGAGTCAATACAGCCCCGAGATGCCAAAATCCGGGAGAAAAAGCGATTTGTGTTTGACTCAGGGAGGTAACATTCATTCAGTGTGAGCTAAAGGGCACTCGCTCTATTCCCTGAGCAGTGGCAGGGGGGAAATGTGGTTCAAAAAACGAGGAGATGACACCTGGGGACGCCTCGGAGTGGTGGCAGGGTGCTGGGACTCGATTACCTGAAAGTCTTTTCCAACCTTAACCATTCTTTGATTCTTTGAAATGCAACACCGGCAGGTTTTTAGTTGTTGAACTTTGCAAACCACAAATCTGTAGCCGTTTTTTTTTGTTGTTTGTTTGTTTGTTTGGTTTTTTTTCTGGTACATTTATTATATAAAAGACTCAGTAAGAGGCACGTTTCTGTAGTGTTCAGTTCTTAGGTGTCGTTCCAACACACCGACTCTGGTATTTGTCACTTTGTTTTTTGCAATCTCTAACGGGAATGTTTTTTGCAGGAGAACAGGAATGCTCAATAAAAGATAAATAGTCATAAAGAATCACAGAATCCCTGAGGCTGGAAAAGCTCTCCCAGCCCATGGAATCGCAGCTGTGCCACCCCCAGGAATTCCTGGGACACTCCAGGGATGGGGATCCAAACCTCCCTGGGCAGTTCCAGTCCCTGAGCTCCCTTTCCATGGGGAAATTCCTGTCCCCAAACCCACCCTGCCCTCCCCTGGGGCTGTTCCCTCTCCTCCTGTCCCTGTCCCTGTTCCCAGATCCCAAATCCCCCCGGCTGTGCCCTCCTGGCAGGGAATTCCAGAGAGGGAAAAGATCCCTCGGGATCCTCTTTTTCTCAGGATGACGTGGCCATGCGACGAAAGGAAAATGATTTTATGTATTAAATGATAAATGGCTGGTGGCACTGCTGGTGGCTCAGGTGTCCCACAGAGGTGCCAGGCACACCTGGGAGCTGAGAGCTGCAGCTCTGGTGTTGCTCCACCACACGAATCCTCCTCGTGGGTTTGTTTTACACCCCCGGGTTCTGCTGAGCCAGAGCGTTGGCTTTAAGAAGGAATTTTGAGTGTCAACATTTAATCCCGGGAACAAGCGCTGGGTAGGAAGCAGGACTGTCCCATCTGTGTCTCCTGAGCCCTGCTGTCATCCCTGCTCCATGCAGATTTTGGGATGAGCTCCGTCAGCTGCACCAGTTGGAGAAAACAGCGAGTGAGTTTATGCCTGTATGTGACTGAGGAAAAGCGCAGAAACTTGAGATCAAAGAGAAGCCCATCCCAAGAGAAGCCCATCCCAAGGGAAGCCCATCCCAAGGGAAGCCCATCCCAAAGAGAAGCCCATCCCAAGGGAAGCCCATCCCAAGGGAAGCCCATCCCAAGAGAAGCCCATCCCAAGGGAAGCCCATCACAAGGGAAGCCCATCCCAAGGGAAGCCCATCCCAAGAGAAGCCCATCCCAAAGAGCCCATCCCAAGGGAAGCCCATCCCAAGAGAAGCCCATCCCAAGGGAAGCCCATCCCAAGAGAAGCCCATCCCAAGGCAAGCCGATCCCAAGAGAAGCCCATCCCAAAGAGCCCATCCCAAGGGAAGCCCATCCCAAAGAGCCCATCCCAAGGGAAGCCCATCCCAAAGAGCCCATCCCAAGGGAAGCCCATCCCAAGAGAAGCCCATCCCAAAGAGAAGCCCATCCCAAAGAGAAGCCCATCCCAAAGAGAAGCCCATCCCAAGAGAAGCCCATCCCAAGGGAAGCCCATCACAAGAGAAGCCCATCCCAAGGGAAGCCCATCCCAAGAGAAGCCCATCCCAAGGGAAGCCCATCCCAAGGGAAGCCCATCCCAAGGGAAGCCCATCCCAAGAGAAGCCCATCCCAAGAGAAGCCCATCCCAAGGGAAGCCCATCCCGAGGGGAGCCCATCCCAAGGGAAGCCCATCCCAAGAGAAGCCCATCCCAAAGAGAAGCCCATCCCAAGAGAAGCCCATCCCAAAGAGCCCATCCCAAGGGAAGCCCGTCAAGGCTGAGCTCCCGAGGCAGCAGGAAGGGGTTAATCCCTCCAAGGGACGCGGAGGAGCTGCCGGGTGGCAGTGACATTGTTTTTCCCTGATGTCAGCCCCCGAATCCCAGCACAAAGCGCTGAGTGCAGCCTCGGGGGCGGCTGAATGCGGAGCTGTGCCGCTTCCAGCACTTTGGAACGGGATGACCAAAGATTTCCTGGAAGCTGCGCGGGCTCCGGCCGGCTGGGAAGGGGCAGGGATGTGCTAGGGATGCGATTCGTGCTAATTAAATTGAAAATATTGGCAAAGTGGTTACTTTGAATTAATAGAAAATTGGTATTTAATTGTTATAAGGAAATGGTTAAACAAAGCAGATGGAATCACCCTCCAGATGTTCGGTGGGAGGAGGATAGGAAGGGTATAGGTCTAAGAACAGCATCCAGAAATAAAACTTTAGACCTTGAATTAGGCAAATTGGGATCATTCCAGACACTGGACACTTGGACAAGACTAGTTATGGGAACATATATTTAATTATATAACTCTAAGCTTAATGCACTTGCACTAAGCTTAATGCACTTGCACTGCCTGTGGGGTCAAACAGGGAACACTGAGGAAGACCCAGAGCCTTCATCAGAAACAAAACCCCAAAAGGAGGAGAGACCCCGAGCACTGGTGACACATGGCAACACAACACAGTGGTGTGGATTTTAGGAATAGAAACTAGGAGGAACTTTCTAGAAAATTCTATATTAATATGCATTAGCAAACAGTATATAAGTGAGATTTTAGCTTGGCTGATTTGGTGCAGTGTCAGAGGAAGGGCCCCCCCTGTACCCCTGGTTGGTTTTGCTTTTGCTTTATTCAAACCAAGCCTCAATTATACTAAATTACTGCCAAATTTTGTATTTACTTGAATCTATGTAACTCATAGATTTTGATTGTATTCATTTATATACAATTGCTGTTATTAATAATTTGCTGCTAAATTTAACCTTGTTGTTTGTGATTAATTGGACAAAACGAACATATCCAAATATCCATTTATAAGAGATGGGAGTCTCATCCTGCTCCCTCTGGCTGTGAACATCCAGCTCTGGTAGGGCTGGGGCTGCCACCCCATAATTCCCATCCATCCATGGGCATTTTATTTTCCTTTACAGGCACTTTAAGGCATCTTATTTTCATCCTCGTGCTGTGTCTTGACTGAATAATTCTCTATATTCAGTGAGAATGATGAGGTTCAGAGGATATTTAGACCAGCCTGGAAGAGAAGCCTTGTTTCACTTCAATATAGGCAGCACTTGTAATTAACAGTAATTAAATACTTGCTGATAGGATTTGGACGTGGGGCTGCTCTCAACAGCTCTGCCTCCATCCACTTCCCAAAGGGAAGTGTCCATCACAGCTGGGAAATCCAGAACAGCAGGGTAATATCTGTATTGTTCATTTTTGGCTATTCTGAACTCTGCAGGAAGGTAAACAAAAGGAGAGAAAACTGCAGAGGAGGGTTTAAATTGCTTTGTGTTTTATTGCCAGGTTGGCATGAGCCTTCCCAGCACCCTTGTCTCAGCCTGGTGAGGAGCCAGGGCCACTCTGCACCTCAGAGTCTGGGTCTTGATCGGGAAAACCTGATCCAGAAAGAATCCCTGGGAGTGCCCAGGCCGGGCTGGATGGGCTTGGAGCAGCCTGGGCAGGGCAAAGTGCCCTGCCATGGCAGGGCTGGGATGGATGGGGTGGGATATTGGGATATTGGGATATTGGGATATTGGGATATTGGGATATTGGAATGGAATGAGATATTGGGATGGGATGGGATTTTGGGATGGGATGGGATATTGGGATGGGATATTGGGATATTGGGATATTGGGATATTGGGATATTGGGATATTGGGATATTGGGATATCGGGATATTGGGATATCGGGACGGGATGGGCTTTAAGGTTTTAAACCGTTCCCAGACTGTGGGGCTGTGGGATAGCTCAGCCATGGAGATGGAGCTCGGTTCTGAAGCAGCGGCACCGTGCCCCTCCCCGAGCCCGTGTCCCGTGTCCCGTGTCCCGTGTCCCGTGTCCCGTGTCCCGTGCCCCGTGTCCCGTGTCCCGGTAGAGGGAGTTGTGCGGCCGGGCGAGGCCGGGGCTCCCAGCCCGTGTCCCGTGCCCGTGTCCCGTGCCCGTGTCCCGTGTCCCGTGCCCGTGTCCCGTGCCCGTGTCCCGTGTCCCGTGTCCCGTGTCCCGTGTCCCGTGTCCCGTGTCCCGTGTCCCGGTAGAGGGAGTTGTGCGGCCGGGCGGGGCCGGGGCTCGGCGGGACCGGCCGCGGTTCGCTCTCCATTTGGGGGCGCCCGGCGCGAGGCGCTCCCAGCCGGGGATGTAGCTCAGTGGTAGAGCGCGCGCTTCGCATGTGTGAGGTCCCGGGTTCAATCCCCGGCATCTCCAGGCGCTTCTTTTGGTTTTTTTTTTTTTCCCGTCTCCCCGCGCGGCCGCTGGTTCCGCCGGGCCAGCCCAGCACGGTATTCTCGGCACTGCACGGCACGGCCAGACCGGACCCGGCCGGTGCCGCTTGCTCCCGGCGCCGCGGGAGCTCCGCGGGTAAAACCAAAGCGCTGCGGCCGCAAAACGCGGCGGTTCCTCCGCCGGCAAAAATAAACTGCATTGGCCGGGAATCGAACCCGGGCCTCCCGCGTGGCAGGCGAGAATTCTACCACTGAACCACCAATGCGCGCTTGGATAGCTCCCCCCGCCCCTGGCTGAACCAGCTCAGACGTATCATCGATGTCATCGATGCTATTGATGGCAATGATGGCACTGATATCATCGATGTCATTGATGCTATTGATGGCAATGATGGCACTGATATCATCGATGTCATTGATGCTATTGATGGCAATGATGGCACTGATATCATCGATGTCATTGATGCTATTGATGGCAATGATGGCACTGATATCATCGATGTCATCGATGCTATTGATGGCAATGATGGCACTGATATCATCGATGTCATTGATGCTATTGATGGCAATGATGGCACTGATATCATCGATGTCATCGATGCTATTGATGGCAATGATGGCACTGATATCATCGATGCCATCGGTGTTATGGATGGCAATGATGGCACTGATATCATCGATGTCATCGATGCTATTGATGGCAATGATGGCACTGATATCATCGATGTCATCGATGTTATTGATGGCAATGATGGCACTGATATCATCGATGCCATCGGTGTTATGGATGGCAATGATGGCACTGATATCATCGATGTCATCGGTGTTATTGATGGCAATGATGGCACTGATATCATCGATGTCATCGATGTTATTGATGGCAATGATGGCACTGATATCATCGATGCCATCGGTGTTATGGATGGCAATGATGGCACTGATATCATCGATGCCATCGGTGTTATGGATGGCAATGATGGCACTGATATCATCGATGTCATCGATGTTATTGATGGCAATGATGGCACTGATATCATCGATGTCATTGATGGCACTGATATCATCGATGGCATCGATGCTATTGATGGCAATGATGGCACTGATATCATCGATGCCATCGATGTTATTGATGGCAATGATGGCACTGATATCATCGATGTCATCGATGCTATTGATGGCAATGATGGCACTGATATCATCGATGTCATCGATGTTATTGATGGCAATGATGGCACTGATATCATCGATGCCATCGGTGTTATTGATGGCAATGATGGCACTGATATCATCGATGTCATTGATGCTATTGATGGCAATGATGGCACTGATATAATCGATGCCATCGGTGTTATTGATGGCAATGATATCATCAATGTCATCGGTGTTAGTGATGGCACCGATATCATCAATGTCATTGATGGCACTGATATCATCAATGTCATTGGTGTTATTGATGGCAATGATGGCACTGATATCATCAATGTCATCGATGCTATTGATGGCAATGATGGCACTGATATCATCGATGTCATCGGTGTTATAAATGTCACCAATAGTACCAATGGCACCGATATCATCAATGTCATTGATGTTATTGATGGCACTGATATCATCAATGTCATCGGTGTCAGTGATGGCACTGATATCATCAATGTCATCGGTGTTATAAATGTCACCTATGTCACCGATGTTCACCAATGTCACTGATGGCACTGGCATCATCAATGTCACCAATGTCATTGATGTCTCCTATGTCACCGATATCATTGATGTCATCAATGTCATCCATATCACTGATGGCACCGATATCATCAATGTCATCGATGTTATCGATGTCACCGATGTTCACCGATGTCACCTGTCACCCATGTCACCAACGTCACCTATGTCATTGATACTCACCTATGTCACCCACGTCACTGATAGCACCGATATCATCAATGTCACCGATGTTCACTAATGTCACTGATGTCACTGATATCATCTATGTCACCCATGTCACCCATGTCATCAATATCACTGATGTCATTGATATCACCAATGTCATTGATGTCACCCATGTCACTGATGTCACCCATGTCACTGATGTCTCACCAATGTCACCTCTGTCCCTGATATCCCCCACGTCACCCATGTCACCAATGTCACCCATGTCACCTATCCACGTGCTTCCCTGTGTTCCTCAGCCCCATGTGCTCACCCAGCCCGTTCAGCCTCCATTCCCAGGGGAGGGAGCTCTTTCAAAGTCAGCACTACCCGCTGCACACTTGTCCTGCAAAGGATTAAAAACCCTGGGCGAGTGTGCAACGCACCCATCACACCCCACAGAGTCTGGCCTGGCTGCTGCTTTTGCTCCTGTTCATCTCTCACACATCCAAGGTGTCACTAAGCATTATTTCAGCAATCTTTTTTTTTAATTTTTTTTTTTTTCTCAGCATATTCTTTGAAAACTTCTTTCATTTTTAAGGGATGAACTAACATTATTCCTTGAATAAGCAAGGAGTGGTTTAATGGAAGAACTTCAGGAGATTACAGGTGAAGGTTTCCAAGACTCTTTACACCTACACTGTGGTTGGAGTTGATCTTAAAGGTCTTCTCCAACCTAAATGTTTCTATGATCATTCTTTACATTTAACAGCTTTCAGACCAGGTGACAATTGTGTACTTTTGTTCCTTTTCCACGCTGGAAGGGCTCTGCCAGGGGAGGCCAAGGGTTAAGGCTCAGAGGCTGTCATCAGTGTGCTCAGTGCTCTCTGTGCCTTGCCAGGTGGTGACATCCCAGCACGCTGTGCCTGTGTGTGGTGATGTCAGCAGTGAGTCTGTGCTCTGGCCACGCTGTGTCCCAAAATAAACGATGCAGGGAGCTCTGTTAGCCTTGGACAGGCTCCCACAGCCAGCCCCACGTGAGCCAGAGCCCAGGGAGGGCTGCAGCCAGTGCTCCACGCCAAGGGATCACCTGAGCACAAAGAGAGCAGCAGCAGCTCCAGCACTCACCTGTGCACAGGTAGGTTGTTATCAGCAGGTGTTTTCTGCTCCACCCTGCTGGCACCCAGGTCATGTCCCAGTCTCCTGTGCTTGGATGGGCAGGGACAGCACAAGGGAACAACCCTGCTCACTCCCTTTCCCTCTCAGCCTCACAGGTGACAAAATAAAACTGTAATTGTTATTTAGGCTGCTGCTGATGGTTGGATTAGTCAGCCTAGAGAAACTGTTTTCTCAGGCAAGCCCAGAACTAAAAATCCCCAAGCACTTAGACAAAAGCTATTCCTATTGAGAAGCCCCTAATTCCCCATTTTACTGTGGGGGGGGGGGGGGTCAGCCACGGGGAGGTTTCCCCTTTTTGTTGTCCCACCTCCCCCCACTCCTGCTGGGACAGCTGCCAACATCTGTGCAGTGCCCCGTGGAGGCAGCAGTGTGGCTCAGAGGGGACATGGGGTCAGAGGGCCACGGGCTGGCTGGAAAAGCCCTCTGAGGTCACAGGGTCCAAGGGACACTCAGCACTGCCCAGGCCACCTCTGAGCCCTGTCCCCAGCTGCCCCTGTGCTCTCTGGGGCAGGCAGAGCAGCACATGCCCTGGAGAATTATTGTCACCACAGGGACAGAGCTGACACCAACCCTGTCCTTGCACTCAGGGCTGGGAACTCAGAGAACAGTTCCTCATGTCCCTGAGGCTGTTCTGCATCTGCTCAGCACATCTGGGAGTTGGCTGGCATCCTGCAGGGAATTCTGTCAGCCAGGAGGAGCTTGGCAGCTCCCAGGCCTCCCTGGGAATGTCACAGAACATGCTCTGGGAAGTGTTCCCGAGCTGAGGGAGCCAGGCTCACACCTTGGCTTCCCTCAGAGCTGCCTGTGAGCAGGAGTGAGCCAGAAACTGAGACCTGCAGCATCAGAAATGGTGCTCCAGAGCCTCAGAACTGGTGAAGAACTCACAGGACCAGCTGAGCTGAGTAGGAGTAAGAACCCGAGTAGGAGTCAGAACCCTGAGTAGGAATCAGAACCCTGAGTAGGAATCAGAATCCTGAGTAGGAATCAGAATCCTGAGTAGGAATCAGACCCCTGAGCAGGAATCAGAACCCTGAGTAGGAATCAGAACCCTGAGTAGGAATCAGAAACCTGAGTAAGAGTAAGAATCCTGAGTAGGAATCAGAACCCTGAGTAGGAATCAGACCCCTGAGTAGGAATCAGAACCCTGAGTAGGAATCAGAATCCTGCTGCAACAAAAGCAGGAGCTCTAAGGGGCTCCCTGTCTGAGACATCACAGTGGCTGGGGGAAGGTTCCCTGCCACCCTTCAGTGCAGATGGATCTGCCCTGTGCCCACAGGGGACAGCACAGTGCTGCAGCCAGCCCAGAGGAGGTGACAAAGTTGGTGAGGGGACTGGAGCACGTCCCCTGTGAGCCAGAGAAAGCTGGGTCTGTTCAGCCTGGTGGGGAGAAGGCTCTGGGGAGACCCACAGCCCCTTCCAGCCAGCTGTGGATCCCTGGAAGTGTCCCAGGCCAGCTGGACAGGGCTTGGGGCAGCCTGGTGTCCCTGCTCTGTGCCAGAACACAGCCCAGGAGCTTCAGGTGTCTCTGCTGACCCTGCTGTGCCCCTCTGAGGATGCTGCAGCTCAGGGCAGCCTCTCTGCCCAAGTTCAGCTGGTGCACTGTGATAGGAACAAGGTTGGGTTGATAGGCAGTGGTAAATCAGCTCAAATCAAGCTTGAAGTGCAGGTGTGGCTCACCTGGGGTGTGGCCAGTGGCTGTCATTCCTGCTGGCATGGACACGAGCTCCCATGTCACCTGCAGGGCTGTGGCTGTGCAGTCACCCCACAAAAAATGGGGGCTGCACCAACCCTTGTCCTGGCACACAGAAATGGGGAATGTGATGGCACAGCCTGCCTGTCCTGCTGGCTCTGATCCACCTCACCTGGAGCTGTAATAAACCATGTACATCCCAAAGGAGCAGCTGAGGGAGCTGGAAAGGGGCTGGAGAATTCCTGAGGGAAATGGGAAAGGATGGAGAATTCATGAGGGGAATGGGAAGGGGATGGAGAACTCCTGAGGGAACAGGGAAGGGGCTCAGCCTGTAGAAAAGGAGGATCCAGAGGGATCTTTTCCCTCTCTGGAATTCTCTGACAGGAGGGGACAGCTGGGGGGATTGGGGATTTTATCCCATGGAATGGGAACAGGAGGAGAGGGAACAGCCTCAGGCTGACCCAGGGAAGGGCAGGGTGAAAATCAGATGGAAAACTTTTAGGAATTCAGGAAGAATTTCTTCCCAGAAGAGTGGTCAGGCATTGGCAGGGGCTGCCCAGGGAGGTTTGGATCCCCATCCCTGGAGGTGTCCAAGGAATTCCTGGAGGTGGCACTCAGAGCTCTGGGGACAAGGTGGGGATTTGGCACAGCTTAGAAAAGCTTGGAGGCTTTTTCCAACCTCAGTGACCCTGTGATTGTGTAAATGGAGCAATAAAGCCTGATGAGTAAATCAGAGCACAGGACAGCAAACCTCTGTGTAAGAACCAACTGGTGTTTCACTAACACACACACAGCTCTTTGTATCACCAGGCAAGACCTCCAAAGCACTGAAGATAACAAGAGACCCTCCAAAAAGGCTCCTCAAAGGCTTCCCAAGCGTGCTGCTGCCTCTCCTTGCAGAGTGCAGAGGGATTGCTCCATCCCCAGCGAGTTCTGTGCACATCAAGCCGATTTTAACAGGTCACGGAATGAGCCGGGCGTTTAAAAATATCCCTCTTGCCAAAAGGACAAATGAACCCGTATGCTGGAGCCTTCAGCAAAGATGGCTGGAACAAAACAAACAAAACAATCCTGGAAATCTTGTAGGGAAGACTTATAATGTAGAACAACTTGTCAGGGCAGGTTAAAGTTTTAAGGGCTAGCAATTTTGACAGCGTCCCTCTGAGCACAGCGAGCGCGCGGGGACCAGCAGGACAGCAAAAGGTCACTTGGTCACACAGAGCTGCTGCCTCCCTGAAGTTTAGCTCTAGACCCACCAGGCACGTCCCAATTAATTATTTAAATCTGCAGGGAGGGATATTTCAGGATGAAAAGGTATAATCTGAAATTCTGGGGAAGGAACAGGATGGTGCAAGTGGTGCTGAGGGAAGATGGGGTGAGGTACCTGAGAGAGAGGAGCCACTCACAGCCAGGAATGCTGATTGCACCAGGCTCCCAGGCATTCCCCAATACCCTCCCCTGTCCAATGGAATGGTTCTGGATCACAAAAGGTCACTGAAAGCAAATTGACAATGATGTATGTGGTTATTTAAAATAACTTTTCCCAGCACAGTTATTGATGATGTTGCTGGCAATCTGTAAGTTCCTTATAAACGCACGGACACCCTGAATTTGCTCATCCCAGACCCTGCCTAAAGTGTGCCAAAAGGAAGGCACCAGGCAGGCAATGCCAGGCAAACAGGGACACAAAGCCTGGGTTTATCCATTATGGGATACCAGGCTGGGAATTTTAAAGTCCTGGTAATGTCTTTGAACAGGTTTTCTGAGCTGTTCCTAATCCATTCAATGGTGGATACACAACAGACATCTACAGTCACCAGGGCTGGTTTTCATCTGCCATTGTCTGAGAGAAAAAAAATAATACAGCACAAATTCTGAAGAGCCTTTTGCTGAATACAGTCTCTCGCTCCAGCACATGGAGAGAAAATAAATTTAATAGAGCTTTTTTTTCCCTTATATTTCCTGCCACAACAAAGCTCCTTAAACGTTTAAAGAGAAAATAACTACTCTTGACTAATCCAAGCATTGCTTTATAAAATATACTGTCCTTCTTCTTTTCTTTGCCTACAGAATTGATGTTGTCCATCAGACCTAGCTCAGCTGTTTGCCCCAGAAAAACACAGGGTGCTCCACATCCCTTCCTTCCATTCCCTCCTGTGCTGCCAGTGCAGGCAGAGGCCAATTAATTATGGTGTTTGTTCTGCTACAAATAATGTGACCCCTGACCTTATCCTTGTAAAACTGCAATTTTTGCATTTGTTTCCTTGATGTGGGATCTCGATGGGACAGCAAACAATCAGACATAATTATGAAGATAACACATCTTAATAGAAAAAATCAGCCACTTTCTCTCCCTCAGACACACAGAGATGGATTTATCTGCTGCAGTTTGAGGAAATACCCGAATGTCAGGAACACATCCTGGTCAGTGGTGAACTGAGCAGGGAAGGGAAGCCCCAGGGCTGGGCTTGCAGTGATACCTGACAGCCACAGCCCGAGGTGGGAGCGATTAAATGCCCAACCACAGGGAGCACTTGGCTTTTCACACGGGAGGAACTCACCATGGAGCCCGCAGGGAAAACCCCAGCAGAGAAATTCTGCATCTGCTGCTGTCCCTTCGTCTCAGCTCTGCTGCCATCGTCACCACTTTGCTCCTCACAGAGACTTTTTCCTGAAGACAGATTAGGAGAAAACATATTTGTGAATGTATGAACAGATTTTCTTGCTATGATACATAACTCTGGCACGCAGTCAGGAAACGAGGATGATCTTTTTCCCCATCTTCCCTTGCTAATGAAGAGAAACTGCCTCTGGGGTTGAGGACAAAAGGTGAACTCTCCCTGCACACAATTTACACCTGCTGAGCACATGATTTCGGGCATCTGAAATTCCTGTCTTGGCAGCTGTCCCGGGGACCAAGCCACACACTGAGCCTTTGGAGGTAATATTTTCATCCAGGCATTCAATAAAAAACAGACTCCAGAGGGATGAATTTTGCAATACTTCCAGGCATCTCGGTTTTTTACTTAACCTTGCAAAACTCTTTTGCTCTTCAAACTTACGAAGCCCAATCTTAAATAATCAGTAGCTAAGATAAAAGGACTGTAATAGTTGAACAGAAAGTAGGGGAAAGAACAGCCCAACCCTGTTTGCTGGTAGCTGGGCTGTGAAGGTGAGGAGAACCTCCCCTGGAAAGTGAGATTGCTTGGGAAATGGGATCCTTATGAAGTTTTCACTTTCCCTTCATCAGGAGACAGTACAATGCTCTCATTTTCTGCCCCCTTCAAGATTTTGCTGGTTGGAAAGAGCTGGTAAGACACAGCAGAAAATGTTGACTTGGAAACCAGCTCTAGGTACATTTTGCACTCATCAACTGCCCTGTATCAATCTAAATTTGTCATTAATACTGGTAGACAACCTCTTTGAGGGGTGGGAAGACAGGGGATTCTGCCAGCTCTGGAAAGTATTTGTTAGAGATGGATGAAACACATCTACTGCCATGTTAGAACACATACATGGGGCATTCACACCCAGTGTTGGATCATGCTGAAATCATTCACTACAAACTGGGTTTAAATCCCCTTTTCTATTTCGTATGCCAATTATTATTCTTCCGTGCTCCAAGAAACACACAGCCTAAAACCATACCCTTAGAAGTCAATGAATCATTTTTTGGTCTTTTCCCTTTTATTTTCAATTCCTTCTCTCCAGTCGACAGCTTCTAAGCTGGGGTATCTACTAATTCCAGCTGCCCCTGGAGATCTTGGCCGCTTTTACGAGCCCAGTGTAAGCAGTGCTCTGGACACGGTGGTTGAATATCCCCGAGTGTGCAGAACTGGAGCAACCCGAGCCCGGCAGTGTCCGGGAGGCTGAAATGACACCGGGCAGCTGCAGAGCACCGTGAGCCGCGCCCGGCGGGAGCCGAGCGGGGCAGCCGGGCATGGGACGGGCATGAACCGGGGGTGAACCGGGGATGGGACGGGGATGGGACGGGGATGGGACGGGGATGAACCGGGGAGGGGACGGGGATGAACCGGGGATGGGACGGGGATGAACCGGGGAGGGGACGGGGATGAACCGGGGATGAACCGGGAAAGAGCCGGGCATGGGACGGGCATGAACCGGGGATGGGACGGGCATGAACCGGGGATGGGACGGGGATCTACCGGGGATGGGACGGGCATGAACCGGGGATGGGACGGGGATCTACCGGGGATGGGACGGGCATGAACCGGGGATGGGACGGGCATGAACCGGGGATGGGACGGGGATGAACCGGGAAAGAGCCGGGGATGAACCGGGGATGGGACGGGGATGAACCGGGGATGAACCGGGGATGGGACGGGGATGAACCGGGGCTCGGGGCTGGGCCGGGGCTGGGCCGGGGCTGGGCCGGAGCTCGGGTTTGAGCCGGGTTTGAGCCGGGGCTCGGGGCTGGGCCGGGGCTGGGCCGGGGCTGAGCCGGGGCTGGGCCGGGCTGAGCCGGGGCTGGGCCGGGGCTGAGCCGGGGCTGGGCCGGGCTGAGCCGGAGCTCGGGTTTGAGCCGGGGCTGAGCCGGGGCTGGGCCGGAGCTCGGGTTTGAGCCGGGGCTCGGGGCTGGGCCGGGCTGAGCCGGGCTGGGCCGCGCCGAACAGGCCGCAGCGCGGGGAGGCGCCGCCGGGAGCGAGGCGGGGCTGCGGGAGCCGGGCTGGCTGCCGGCGGCGGAGGGCGGGAGGCAGGGCGGGCGGGCGGAGAGCCGCCCCCGCTCCGGTGCGGCGAGCAGCCCGCGGAGGGACGCGGGTCGGCGGGTCCCGGCTCCCGCAGTAAGTGTGGGCAGTGGGAGCGGGGCTGGCGGCGGGCGCGGTGCAGGGAGCGGGGCCGGCCTTTCCTTGGAACCTTTCGCTGACCGCACGCAGCCTGCCTGCTCCAGCCTTCCCCCGCCCCGGCTGTCCGTGCCGCTCCGGGCTGGCGCCGCAGCATCCCCGGCTCTGTCCCGCGGGCCGTCGCTCCGTGCGGCTCGGAGCGGCTCGGCTGGGCGGCGTGCGGCCGCCATCCCCCGCGGCGGGCCCGGAGCGCCGCACGGCAGCTGGCCCTGCACGGCAGCGGGCACTGCATGGCTTTATCGCCCCTTCCAGCCCAAACCGCCCTGCCATCTTGCACAGCAGCTTGCGCCATCACTGCTCTTCTTCTCTCTCTTCTATTCAAGCTTTTGGCTGGGGAAAAAAAAGGCCAAAAATAAGGAGAGTGTGGTGGTTTTATGAAGTGCAGAGCCCCTGCGGCTGTGCCGTGCTCCTGTCCCACAGTGGCAGGTCCAGCCCGGTGTCCCCCTGTCCGGGACAGCTCTGTGCCTCCAGGTGTCTAGAGATAATCAATAAGGATGTTGCAGACCTCACTAACTATATATATTTTTTTTTCCTTGGATGGAGCTGATAGAAATAATATCTCCCATTATCAAAAAACCTGAATTCTGGGTAAAAACCAGCTCAGCTGTAGTTACACTGAACTTTGTAAAATGAAAGTGAGTTATTACTTCCGCTGAACGTGCTCATGGGACCATTGCTTGGTGTTCTGAGCTCCTCTGAGTTCTCACCTCTGTTTAGCACTCAGTAAATGTTGGTGAGGCTGATTCTGCAGGGAGAGTTGTCAGTGTGTGTGCAGAGCTTGGGGTTCACCTGCTGCTGGGCAGCTGGGGCTCTCCTCCCTCCTGAGGAGTTGCATTTTCTTCTCTTCCCTGCTCCTTCCCACCCTCTTCTTTTCCTAACTTGAATATTCATGGTTACAGTTCTTCAGGAGTTTTCAGTGATGAGCAGTGACTGATTAGCCAGTAAAGACTTGGTCTGGTAGTTCAGGATCTTTCTGTGATAATATGTAAAGCAAAGTCTGCTATTGCCCGTTCGATAGCAATAACCAGAATATTATTCCTTTTAACATTAGTCAATTAGCAGTTTACTTAGTCTGAAGTTGGATGGAAGTTTTGAGTAGTGTGTATAAAGATTATTCACACCCTTGTATCTAATTTGGAGCATTACTTTGGTCGTGTATATATATATATATATATATATATATATATATATATGGATTTACACTTTGCTTAATTATGTGTGTGCACAGTAATAATACCAACTGTTATTATTGGGCCTGTGTTTGTTATTGTCAGACCTAGTGCATATCATTTTCTCTGGAGTTCCATTCCTACCTGCTGCCTGTCCTGACAGGAGTTTAGGAAGCTGGCAGGACGTGGTTGGTGCAGAGGCTGTTCATGCTGAGCAGTTTTCCACAGGACAGCTCCTACAGGTTCCCTGCTGCTGCCTGCTTTGTCTCCACAAACTCCCTGCAAGCTTCAGCAAATATTTGAAAGAAATGTGCGTTTTCTGCTGTCAGTTTGCAGTTGTGACTTTCACCTTCCACTCGGAGCTGTGGTTTCAAAACAGGGCTTGGCATTTCCAAGTAGCTCAGTTAGGCAATATCTTCCTTGTGCTGCTTGTTTGTGTGCTGGCAAGTGGGGCCTGGGGAGTTATTTTGCTTTTTTTATGGGCTATGCACCCTCCAGAGCTCTGCCAGCCTGGCTGTACAGATTAACTAAGCTGCTGTATGTTATTGGACAAAAAGCTGAGTTTTTCCAGGGATCAGCTGTGTCATGGTGGGTGTGCTCCTGCAGCCCATGGCAGCACAGGGTGCTGCTGATCCCTGTCCCTGCCACCCACCTGGGACCTGCTGGGACACCATGGCCAAGGTGGGGAGTGGGAGTGGGAATGGGAATGGGAATGGGAATGGGAATGGGAATGGGAATGGGGATGGGAATGGAATGGGAATGGAATGGGAATGGGAATGGGAATGGAATGGGAATGGGAATGGGGATGGGAGTGGGGATGGGGATGGGGATGGGAATGGGGATGGGGATGGGAGTGGGGATAGGAACAGGCTAGGCTCTGCTCCAGGGAGCAGGGACAGGAGGAGAGGGAACAGCCCCAGGGGAGGGCAGGGTGTATTTTGGGACAGGGACAGGAATTTCCCCATGGAAAAGGAGCTCAGGGACTGGAGCTGCCCAGAGAGATTTGGATCCCCATCCCTGGAGTGTCCCAGGAATTCCTGGAGCTGGCACCCATAGATCTGGGCTGGGACAAGATGAGGATTGGGCACAGCTTGGACTCCATGATCTTGGAGGGCTTTTCCAACCTTTCTGAGGGTTCTGTGAAATAAAAATTAAAGGGTGGGAAAGGAAAGCTGGAGCAGGTGGGGCAGTTGGGAGGTGAGGCTTGAAGGAAGGAGGGATTCCTGCACTCCCAGTGCTGGGTGGGTGTTTGTGGTGAGGCTGCAGCTCTTGGGGTGAGCAGTACAGAGAGCACAGAGCTGTCTGCAGCAGCTGCTGGGCTCCAGCAATTAGCCCTTGCTAATGGAGATGCAGCCTGCTCCTTCCAAAAAGCTTCACTTTAGGAAACAGCTTTTCTTACGTAATGAACAGAGCGTTTGTAACCAGAGCTCTTCCACAACATCACGGTATTTATTGATTTTGGAAGCATTCCATATCCCTAAATGGCTCTCTGAGCCAGGCTCCCCAGCCAGCCTGAGCCTCTGTCTCCAGGGGTTTCCAGGTGAACTCACCCTGAATCACAACCAGATCCTGTGGATGGAGTCCAAAGTCTTGGACTGGGTTGCTTTTATTTGCTTTGCAAAGCTTCTCAAATGAAGCATTGATTGTGATTTCAGAGTGATTCTGAATGCAGGCCCCTCCTCCAGGATTAGATTTGCATGTGCTATCAGGTTTCAATCTGTATCCCAGGATATATAACTAGGCTATTTCCTTGCCACACCTCAGTATTCACCTGATTTGTAGCTAATTTTTGAGCAGGTTCCTGTTTGTATATGTCCAGTCTTGTAAAAAGCAGAACACCTTGTTTTCTAATCCCTGCTCCTCGAATCTTGGGTGAGGGAGGGAAGGAAAAGCATGGATAAAGTGCCAGCACTGGGATCAAGCTGAACTGGCAGACTGTCTATTCACATATCTGCATTAAAAACGAGAGGAATGAGGAATATCAAAAAAATGGGAGACAGCAATAAATTAAGTGTATCTGACAAGAGCATTTCTTTCTAGTGACAGTAATTGGTTTGCAGTCATTGTATTGTGGGTGTGGCTGATGGCTGATATTAACCCCCACCAACAGTGAAAGCAAGAGTGACTCTTTGAAAAGTTGAAGTTAACCTTGGCAGAAGAACACAGAGGTATGGAAATCATCCTGCAGGCATTAGTCAGACCAGGCTTCCCACTCCTTCCAGCAGGACAGGAGGGAGTTGAAATACTTTCATCTAGAACTTGATGAATATATTGTGATGTTTGTATGCTAGGAGAGCTCAAAACACCTGTTGACATTGGTGTTTCTTTGCATTCCTGTTAGTGCTCAGATAAATTCCTGTGATTCCAGCCATCCCTGTCGGCAGCATTTCCTCATTCCCAGAAACAGCTACTGTCTCTGGCAGGACTATTGCTATTGAAATCCCAAGAGGGGTTTGCACATCGGACTTTTCCCCTCATCATCTGTGAGTGGGAGGGTAATAAAGCAGAAGAGAAAGCAGTGGTTCGGCTGAAATGCAGGGAGGAGCCAAAAAATAGTTTGTTCCTTGTGGGGCAGAGTTTACAGCAGTTGTTCTGTCATCTACAGCAGGGTGGGAGTGTCTTGGTGTCTGAGCACAGGAGGCAGAAGAAGTGGCTGGAAGCAGTAGAGCTGAGTGGGGGAATGAGCATAGGATACCAATTTTCTGCTTTGTTTCTCCTTTATTTTTGTGCCTTGGGTACTGGAGCCCCGAGTGCCCGTGGGAGGCTCCAGGAGAGCTCTGGATGTGTCCCTGCTGTGCTGGACCCTCGGAGCCCTTCCTTGGGGATGGAGCTCCTCACCACAGATCTGCCTGGCAGGGGGAGCAGCTCCAGCTTGGGCTGGTTTAACTTTGATCAGCTCCTCTGCAGGCACTGCAGTTATTCTGGCCTGGCATCCTGTGTGTCACCACGCCCAGCTTCTCAAAGGCACGCAGAGTTTATTAGCTGACCTGGTTAACAGCTGCTCATTGAGCTGTTTGCTGGTTACATCCCCTTTTTCTTTTAGCTGCCCTTCCTGCGCTGACACACCCTGAGACTGCCCTGGCACAGCAGTGCAGCTCTAAAGGCTGGAAGTGCCCCAGTCAGAGCTTAGCCTGGGTTTACCTGACAAGCAGAGGGGTGGGAGCTAGGTTAGAGGGAGCTGAGCATCTCTGCATTGGAGTCTGGGTTGGATTGCAGCTCTTTGAGAGGCAGGACTCGGCCTGGAGGAACATCAGTCTGCCCCTCTCCTCATCCCAAACCTACCTGAGCAGTCTGGGGAGGGAGCAGTCAGACAGTGCATGCACCAGGTGGTCTCTGGCAGCTTCTGCAAACTGCAAGGTTTCTATTTAAGGCGTGCATCGGTGACTCACTGTGCTGGATGTGCTCGTTTGGATGGAATGTGGATTCCATGGTGATGGCCCGGGAGGCACAGGGGTTCTCCCCTCAGCAGGCTGGGTTTCTCCTCCCGATTTCCCGTGTGTGCTGCAGCTCAGGGCACTCACACTGCTGCAGCCCAGCCCTGCATCCACCTGTGCTCCTGCTGCTCCCCTGCAGCTCACACTGCTGCAGCCCAGCCCTGCATCCACCTGTGCTGTGCTCCTGCTGCTCCCCTGCAGCTCACACTGCTGCAGCCCAGCCCTGCATCCATCTGTGCTCCTCCTGCTCCCCTGCAGCTCACACTGCTGCAGCCCAGCCCTGCATCCACCTGTGCTCCTGCTGCTCCCCTGCAGCTCACACTGCTGCAGCCCAGCCCTGCATCCATCTGTGCTGTGCTCCTGCTGCTCCCCTGCAGCTCACACTGCTGCAGCCCAGCCCTGCATCCACCTGTGCTGTGCTCCTGCTGCTCCCCTGCAGCTCACACTGCTGCAGCCCAGCCCTGCATCCACCTGTGCTCCTGCTGCTCCCCTGCAGCTCACACTGCTGCAGCCCAGCCCTGCATCCATCTGTGCTCCTCCTGCTCCCCTGCAGCTCACACTGCTGCAGCCCAGCCCTGCATCCACCTGTGCTGTGCTCCTGCTGCTCCCCTGCAGCTCACAGCTCTGGGCTGAGCTCCTCACCATCCCCTTTTCATTCCTTCCCACAGCAGCTGCTCAGATCCAGCCCTGTGTCTGTGTAATTAGTACCTTAGTAGATAAATGATAATGGTTGGCTTTTTGCTTCTGCCTTCACTCAGAGTCAGGATTGAATGCTCAAGAGACAGATTTTGGTTGTTTGTTAAATCTTGTCTAAAATACAGAGAGTTCTGCAACATTTCCAACTAATAGGTTAAAAGTGAGAAAATGCAGGTGTATCTTGCTAGTTACAAGGTCTTTTAAAGCCCAACTATCCAATTAAAAATTAACATCTATATCATTTATACTTTTGACCCAATAACCAAACACCTGTGACCTGCACTGTGGGATTTGCTATCCAACCAAAAACTACAACCTGAAATCATGAAAAAGGAACAAGAAGGAAGAGACAACATCCAAGAATGTCCATCTTGTCCCATACTTATTGCTATATGTGAAAACCCCAAATTCCAAACCTTTCACCATGTGAAATCACACACTCCTATTCTGACTACACACCCATGATTTTTACTCTATCACTCAATTTTGGAAGCTTCTCCAAGGCCTCAGCTCAAAAGCTGTGTTCTCCAGGGGTCAGTGTCAGAAAGCACAGAAAGCTCAGAGCTCCCAGGATTCAGGGTTCAACAGAGAAATGCTGGTGATTGTGGCAGTTCCCTTTCAGCCACCTGCTGCCCAGGTGGGAGTGGGCTGCAGGACCCCCAGGAACATCCAGCCCATAGTCTGGCAGCTGGCTGGGCTGGCCATTACAGGAGGAAGGAGCAGTGCCAGCCTGGTGAGGCTGTGGGGGCACAGGTTTGTCATGTGCTGTTCAGAAACACCTGCTGGGGACAGGTGTCAAAATCCCTTCTGTAAAAACCAGGCTGGGAGTGGTGCCTTGCAGGGTTTGGGGCTGAAAGCAAAGCAGTGTGAGGAGTTATTGATTGCTGAATGGAGCCCTTGCTGTGACACAGCAGGTGCAGGGTGAGAGACCTGGGGAGGCTCACCTGGGCACCAGCCTGGCTCTGGAAAATCCAGGGTGTGAGTCCTGGTTTGGAGGGCAGGTGTCTGCCAATAAAGGCAGGAATTTGGAATTTCTCTTTGAAATGGAGAATGTAAACCCCCTCCCTCCAAATTATTACAATTCTGAAATGAAGGGGCTCTCAGGCAAAGATATGGGAATAGGAATAACAGATCTTCACTAGGAAAATTAAAATAGCAATGCAGTATTACACAGAACAATCCCAACCCTGCCAGAGTCAGAATCCAAGCTGGCACAGTCAGTCAGTCAGGGTGGTGGCACAGTCCCATTCCATGGTGCTGCATCCTCCTGCAGGGGCAGATGTGGCTCAGCTGGAGCAGTGCTCCTGGAGAAGGTGCAGTTTCCTCTGAAGCTCCAGGGATGATGTGGGAGGGTCTGGTTTTCCTCTGGAATCCACTGGAAAGAAGGTGCCTTGGTGTCCCAAATGTCAGTTTTTCTCTGGGTAGGAAAGGCTTGGCTCCTGCCCTGGCTGGAGCATCTCCCAGTGGGATGATGGAATTTTATCAGCCATGCCCTGGGACTCACTGGCCATGAACAGGAGATATCTCCTGGAGGGAGGATGGGCTGTGGGAAGATAAAGATGATTGCCCAGCTGGTTTAAAGATGCCCATGAGCAGATAATGTGTGCCAGGAGATCAGGGGCACTGCCACACCCAGTTTTTAACAATGTCCCATTAACAGGTGACACCTCCTGGATGAAGGGTGGGTCATGGGAAAGGTAAAGATGATTGCCCAGCTGGTTTAAAGATGCCATTAGCAGAGAATATGGGCCAGGAGATCAGGGGCACTGCCCCAGCTGGGTTAATAGATGGGGCACAATTCACATTTCTGGCCACACAGTGAGATAGCTGGGGAGGCTCAGCTGGACACCAGCCTGGCCCTGGACTGGGACACTCCTCTGGAAGTGAATATTCCACTCCAGGTGAATGTGGCTGAGCTGCTTGTTAAGAAATGCACCAAGGATTTCCTGCTGTGACTGGGGTTTGTATTAACTTTTGGAAACTGAAAGCAGGAACTTGTGCTGATAAATCTTTGGTGTAGTTTCCATTTTGTGTAGACTGCTGCCCCCACCCCTTTGTGTCCTTTCAAGTTTAAAGCCCATTTCTTCTTACCATGAATCCTTTAATAGCAGTTGGAGCTGATGTCCCTCTGCATCTCCACCAGTGCTCAGCTGTTGTGGGAACTGTTCCCTGGGGTTACTGAACTCCTTGGACAGATCACTCCATGCAGTAGCTGCTCCTTGTGACGTGCTGCTGGCTCTGCCCACGCCAGCCAGGGGCTCCTGCTCCTGCCACAGCTTGTTCTGCAGCCTGTCAGGGACCTCAGCCCACCCTCCAGGTGAGGCCACGGGTCCAAAGGTGCCATTTATGGCTTCCATTGAAATCAAGGGTAAGGCTTAGCATGCAGATTTACTGTGTCAGATGGCACTGACAGCACTGAAACCCTCTGAGCTGCTTTTAAAGGTGATTCAGAATATTTGTGTGATGGAAAGATGTCATATTTCTGACTGTAGTGCTTCTCATGCTGGTTGGTGTTATAATTCTCATTAAAATAAAATCCCATTTCTGTCACAAGCTGTGATCTCAGGAAGGGAGGCAGGTTTCAGAAGAGGAGGTGGGCTCTCCCCTGGTGCAGCCTTTGTGGGAACCACATGAACTGCATTCCTTCTGCACAGGTGTATCCTCAGAGCTGGCAGCAGCTGTCTGGGGCAGAGCTGGGGAAATCCCACAGTGTCTGCTCAGGCTGTGGCTCTGTGGCACCAAGGCAGCATTCCCCTCCTTTCCAGAGACCTGTGTGCCATTTCCTGCCTGCAGTGCCCTTTTGGGAGGAACTGGAGATGTGCCATGCACTGGCAGAGCCTGGGGCAGCCTGGCACGGGCTCTGCCCACCTGCAGTGCCCTGAGCCCACCCAGCCTCCTCCAAACCCCAAACTCTTTTACTCACAGCTCACAAATGCAGCCCCTGGGTTCCTGGGATGCAGCTGGGCTGTTCCAGGTGTAAAACCTCCTCCAAACCCCAAACTCTTTTACTCACAGCTCACAAATGCAGCCCCTGGGTTCCTGGGATGCAGCTGGGCTGTTCCAGGTGTAAAACCTCCTCCAAACCCCAAACTCTTTTACTCACAGCTCACAAATGCAGCCCCTGGGTTCCTGGGATGCAGCTGGGCTGTTCCAGGTGTAAAAGCACTGACTGGTTGGAATGTCTGTCTGGCTTTGTGCTAGGCTGGCTTATGCTAAGCCTTATTTTCCTCTCTCTCCTGAATAAGCTTCTCTTAGGGATAGTGAGCAAGATTGATGTGGCAATTTGAGCAGCAGTCTCCTGGGAGAGCTCCTTCCTGGGAGAACTGCCTGTAATGGGCTCTGAGCCTTGAGGAGAGATAATGGAACATGCCCTGGGGCTGGAAATCCTCCTGCAGAGTCCCCTTGGGGTGTTAGAGATGCCACTGTGTGATCAGAGTGGGAAAGCTGTGCCCTGTGGCACAGCTGATGTGCCTTCATCTGCCTGGAGCTGCTGTGTCTGCAGTGGGGCAGGTGCCAGGCTGGGGTAGGTGACAATCCTTGAGCTCTCAGTCTGTATCTGTGCCCTGTGCTCCAGTCCCCTGGGAAGGAATGGTGTAGCTCTGGCAGGTGTGTCCCTGTGCCCAGAATGGAGTCTCAGGAGGGGACAAGAAGCAGGCTGAGTGTTGGTGCTTGCAGGAGCCCTGGTTCTGAGCAGGGATCCAGCCACCTCCCCTCCTGCTGGGCTCATCCAGCATGCCAGGGGCACTCTTGGCTTTCCTGTGAGCCAGCCCCTCTGCAGGCTGTGAGACAGCTCCTTGGAAGATGCTGATTTGTTCCTTTACAGCTGCTGGTGGTGTGTGTTCCAGCACAGGCTCTGCAGGGTTCCAGGCTCTCCTCTGCTGCTGCTGGGGGTGTCAGACTGCTCTGGTTGTGCCACAGCTTCTGTGGGGAGCAGAGCTGCCCCTGCTGCTGCTGGAGCCTGGGCTGTGTGTCCCTGGCACAGCTGGGTGCTGTGGGCACGCTGCTGCCCCTGGGGCAGGAGCCTTGCTGACTGTCTCAGCTCCCCCAGGCAATGCTCCAGCTGCTCTTCCAGTTCTGTGCTCTGCTGGCTTCCACCTCGTGGCACAGCTTGGTGGCTATCCATGCTCTTCCTCTGTTTTCTTTTTGTTTGTGGCCAGACCTGCCCAGTAACTTCCCTCCCAGGAGCTGCCTTTGCTGGGCTTTGTGTGTCACCTTTCCCTGTCACAGCACCAGGGAAGGATGAAATGCTGATCTTTGTTTGCAGCCACAGTTAGAGACAAGTGGAAAATGTGGTACAAGATAGGCAGTCATGGTGGGAGTCTCCAAGAGCCCCTCTTTGGAAAAACTTGTGGGAAGCTGCAAGTCTTGGCCTTGTGTAGATGATGCCCTGCACAGTTTGTGCTCACAGCAGCTCTGCATCAAATGCCTGTGGGGATTTTCCCCAGGCTGAGAGTGCTGCAGGCAAAGTGCTCAGGGAATGAGGTCAAGGTTTGCATTGGCAGGGACTTCAAAGCTCATCTCATTGCATGGCAGGACACCTCCCCCTGTGCCAGCTGCTCCCAGCCCTGTCCAGCCTGGCCCTGGGCACTGCCAGGGATGCTCTGGGCACGGCTGGGAGGAATTCCTTCCTTTGGGGATGTTTCTGAGTGTGGTAATGCACTGGGTGTGCACAGCAGCTCAGAGCAGTGTGTGTGTGTCCCCTGCCTGCCCCTGCCCCTGCCCCTGCCCCAGGGGCTGCTCTGCCCATCCTGCCATGGCCAGGGCTGCTCTGTGCTGTGCCCTGCAGGCTGTGCCCTGCTTTCAGCTTTGCTGCTGCTGGGCACTGTGTGTTGGGATGGATGCTGCCCTAGCTCAGCTCCAGCCCCAGGCCAGGCAGGACAGCCTGGGCTGAGCCTGCTTAACATTCAGCTCAGCCCCTGCAAGTTTGTCATTCAGCACCCGAGCTCTGGGCCTATTAACAACCTGCCTGACCCACATAGGGCTGGTTTGAAAGCCTCTGGAGCTGGGGCTGAAGTGCCACCCTGCCTGTGAGCCTGTCAGAGCTGTCCCTGAGTGTGCTGCTGCTGTGCCACCCCCGGGTAGGGCAGGGGCTGGGGCTGGGGGCAGCAGGGCTGGAGGGGAGCTGGCTCTGATGCTGGCAGCTGGTCAGGAGTGCTGGGTGTTGGGATGAGGTGTGGTGGCCCTGTGGCTGGGGACAGGCTGTTCCTGGTGGCCCTGTGGCTGGGGACAGGCTGTTCCTGCTGTGCCCTGGCTGTGGGGCTGGCAGTACCTGTGTCAGGGTCACTCTGGGTGTGTGTGTCTGCTCTGATCTAAACACTCTTCTGTCCTTTCTCAGCTTTCTCTGCCTTCCCTCTGTCTAGACTTTGTGTAGAAGTTATTAATATTGCAGTGAAAAATCTCTAATTAAGACATTGCTACCCTAAATTTCAACTTGTCACAACATTGTCATTAGTTCCTTCAAATGGTCTGTTCTGTGTGTATCAGATCCTGATATGGTAAAACTGCCAATTAATTTTTATCTTCTTTTCTTCCAGTAAAAAATGGCATTTCAGAAGGCAGTGAAAGGAACTGCTCTCATTGGAGGAGGTGCCATAGCAACAGTTTTTGGCCTCTCTCAATTTTCTCAGTATAGAAACAAACACGTAAGTATTAATTACGATTTTTGATAAAATAGGAAACTTAAAATCTGTCAGAGCATATGTCAGGCTTGTACAAATGGTTTTTAAAAATGACCTTTGGGGGCTTTACTTAGTTGCAGGAGGAGTGGGAAGACCTGATTGAAGCAAAAGCAGTGTCTGGCCAGTGTTTCCAAGCCTAGAAGCTGGAGGTGAAGGCAGCAGTCCCTGTGTCCATCCCAGCTTCACACAGGTGCCAGCTCCTGCTGGGCTCCTGGCACAGCATCTGCAGGGCTGGGCTGCCTGTGCCCTTCAGCTGCCTTCTCAGCATTGCACCATGGCCTTGTTTGGGGTGGGAAATTCCTCCAAGACTCCAAACCCAGCCATTCCCCAACTCTGCCAAGGCCACCGTGCCCTGTGTCCCCAAGTGCCACATGCACAGGGCTCTTCAGATCCCTTTGCTGGCTGTTCCTGTGGGGAGGAGGAGGAGCAGCTGGGGATGGGATGAGTCATTTCTGGGGAGCCAGGCTGGGGAGTGGAGAAGGCAGGATTCTTAAGGCTGCACATACTGCTGCAGAAAATAAAGCCCAGCATGTGAAGTGAGCTCCCCATGGGCTGCCTGCCTTGCTCCAGGCTGGGAGTGCTCTCTGCAGCCTTCAGCCCAGCCTGGCTTCATTACTCTCAAAAATGGCAGCTGTGGCTTTTAGGACTGTGAAATGAGGAGTTGGAAGGGAAAAGTCACCTGGAGAGCTCACTTGTTGCATGTTGTCTGCAGAATTCCAGGATTTGGGGAATTCCCATTGTTCTGAAGGAATGACCACTTCCAGAGGCAGGTTAAACCCAGGGTTTGACAGGGTGTGATCATGGTGTCACAGTGACAGAACCACCTGTGCTTTTATCCCAATTCACTTTCCTGTGCTGACATTTGGGGTCACATTTGTAATTGAATCATTGACCCCCCAGAACAGTGTGGCTGGAAGGAGCCTTGGAGCTGGAGTCATTCCACCCCTGCCCCATCCCTGGAAGTGTCCCTGGGCAGGGCTTGGAGCACCCTGGGGTCATGAAGATGTCCCTGCCCATGGCAGGGTGGCTCCAGGTTTTCCTCTAAGGGGAAAGGCAGTGCTTTGGTTTGGAGTTGGGAGATTCTGCTGTCCTTCCCCAATCCTGCTCTTGCTGGGCTGCCAGTAGGAATTGCTCAGCAAGGTGAATCCTGTAGTGAGATAATATGATAATGCATCAGGGTCTGCTTTGGGGACTTTTAATTACTGTATTTTTTTTTTGTATAAATGAATAAGGATGATAAATTTGACTCTGCAAACCTACCTGGAGATTTACAGTAGCAAATTAACAAGAGCACTGGCTTATGGATTACTAGATCACTTTATAACTTGATGATTAAATTCAAACTGCCAAACTAAATTCCTCTCACTAAGAGCGTAATCAAAACCATTCAGGGAACTCTTGCCTGAGAAATTGTAGATATAAACAGCAATTGCTTATTTCAGTAAACACACTTGTTCACTGCCAAAGTAATCACGTTACTGCAGATGGAATCCCTGTGTGCAGCTTTTCTTCACTCCCCCATTTCATTGACAGCAAGATGCATCATATCTATATCAATTCCTGCTACTAATCACTCTCTCCTATTCCAGGGCTAATCTCCACACTCTGCCTAGAGCAGGGGCTGGGTGCTGGGGCTCTGCTCTGGGCTCTGCTAGGAGCCATTTGTTGTAAAGAATGGCTTTAAAAACAAACCAAAACAGGGAGTCAAACCCACCTGCTGCCAGTTCCTCCAACTCCAAATCTGTCTTTTCTGGTCTTCTGTTCTTTTCCTGAAGTTAAGGAGTCATGTTTGGAAATTCCTCTGGAAATGTCAGGGTAAATTTGGAGGTGGTGGGGGGTTTTCCTTCTCCAGAGCTGGTGGAGTTGGGCACGTGTGGCTGAGCCAAAGCATGTGCAGGACAGGGAGGGTTTAGTGTCCCTGCTTGTCACTGCAGGCTGGGAGTGGCAGGGTGCCCTTTCAACCCAAGCCATTCTGGGGTTCTCTGATATGTTTTTATTGCACTTTGGGGATGTAAAAGTTTTATAGCAGTGCTGGAGCCGAGATGGCCAGTGAGGGAGCAGGGCAAGAGGCAGGAGGATTGGGAATGCACAGAATTCCATGGCCAGAAGGACAGGGGGGAGCAGGATCTCTTTAAAGCACCCAGAATTTGTCCCTGCTGTGGTGATGTGTCAGCAGTTGGCTCATCTCTGCCTGCAGCTCCAGGGGTTTGGGAGGTCTCTGTGTTTGGGGGCTGCTCTGCTCTGATCCCCAGGGCATGAGCAGGGCTTTGCTGCATGCCAGGCTGAGCTGGCACAGCTCCCTGCAGCTCCCACGTGGGCAAAACCCACTGGCCATGCTGGCATTTGATCTGAATCTTAATTTTTCTTTCTTGTCCCCAGTCCCTCTCCACTCTCCTCAGCACCTTTAGGCATAGAATGGTTTGGGTTGGAAGGGACATTAAAGTTCATCCCACTCCTGCCATGGCAGGGACACCTTCCACTGTCCCAGGCTGCTCCAAGGCCCATCCAGCCTGACCTGGGACATTCCAGGGGCAGCCACAGCTGCTCTGGGAATCCCAGCCCAGCCAGGAATCCCCAATATCCCATCCATCCCCCATTCCCTGTGTCTGTCCCTCCATCCCTGTCCCCAGCCCCTCCCCAGCTCTCCTGGGTCCCCTTTAGGGTCTGGCAGGGGCTCTGAGCTCTCCCTGGACCCTTCCCCTCTGCAGAGGAACATTCCCAGCTCCCAGCCCAGCTCCAGAGGGGCTCCAGGGTCAGTCTGGATCCTCAGTGTGCAGCTCAGGGCTGCTGCTGCCCAGGGTGATTTTCCTGAGCTCTTGTGTTCCAGCATCCCCCTGATTGCAGGATGAGCCTGGTCATTAATTATCTTTGCAATATGCACTTCCTTGAGTCGTGGCTGCTCGTTACCAGATTTTATTTTCAGCTCTGTAGCAGAGAGAGGGACACAGAGCTAATGCATTTAAATCATGATACTGCTGAGGAAGGAGCAAATAATTCTGAACAAAAATATTTAGGCTGCATGCACCATATAATCTGAACTGAGGCTTTTTGTGCTTGGCTGGAAAGGAGTTTCTGTGGTTTGTCACTTGAATTTTTATTAGTCTGCTCTTTCCTGTCTGGGAGATCTGGACAGAAGCTATTCTGCATAGTTAAGTCTGCCATTTGGCCTGGAGACTGGGCTTAAATTAGGTCTTAAATTAGGGTTAAACAGGTTTTTCTGGTGTTCCAAGTGGTTATAATTTTCAGGAAAGTCTGGAAATGTTTAGAATTCAGCTGAAGTTGATGTTCACAGCAGAGAGCCTTCAGAGACTGCTCAGACCTTTCAGCCACAGTCCCTGGCAGTGGCTGAGCATCAGCCCTTCTCTCCCCAGGCACAGCACTGGCTGCAGGAATATCAGCCCAAAGACATTCCCAGGGCCGTGGCAGGAAAATGGGAACTTGTCTGGAAACTGCCACATTGTTAAACTTTGTCCCTTTAAAGTCCTATTTTACTGTAAGACATAAACTGCATTGCTGGGAAGTTTCTCAGAAAGGAGGTGAAATTAGAGTTGCCGTGTTTGGCAGTCACATCACTCATCAAACCTGAGCTTGGGTTAATGAACACACTGAGCTCTGCCTCCTGTGCTGGGGTGAATGTTTTGGTAGAGACTGGAAAGCCCAACCGTGTGCCTGTTGATTAAAATGCTTCCTTTGCAATGTTTATTAAAATAATAACAGCATCCTGCAACGTGTGAGTGTTCCTAGGGGTAATGAATGCAGGTGTAACACTTGAGCACAGTGTTCCACTGGGGTGCAGCCCATGGTTTTAGTGCTGTTTGCAGCTCAGTGCTTGATGGGATGTGATTGTTCAATGTTGGAAATGGCTGGGATAGCTGATTTTACCTTTCTGTGTTTGGGGTGTGTGTGCACGAGGCAGGGGCTGACAGGCTGTGCTCACCTCTGCAGGGTGCCCTGGTGCAGGTGCAGGCTGCAGAAGGTGCTCCAGTGAGGAAGGAGCATCTCCCCAGCAGGGAGCAGCAGCTGCAGGCCCTGCAGAGCAGCGGGGAGTTCGACGTGCTGGTCATTGGAGGGGGAGCCACGGGCTGTGGCTGTGCCCTGGATGCAGCCACCAGAGGTAAGGCTCACCTGGGCTCACCTGGGATCACCTGGGATCACCTGGGATCAGCTGGGCTCACCTGGGATCAGCTGGGATCAATGCACCTCACCTGGGCTCACTTGGGGATCACCTGGGGTTCAGCTGGGCTCACTTGGGGTTCAGCTGGGCTCAGCTGGGCTCACCTGGGGCTCAGCTGGGCTCACCTGGGATCACCTGGGATCAGCTGAGATCACCTGGGATCACCTGGGCTCACCTGGGATCACCTGGGATCACCTGGGATCACCTGGGCTCACCTGGGGTTCAGCTGGGCTCACCTGGGGTTCAGCTGGGCTCAGCTGGGCTCACCTGGGGCTCAGCTGGGCTCACCTGGGATCACCTGGGATCAGCTGAGATCACCTGGGATCACCTGGGATCACCTGGGATCACCTGGGCTCACCTGGGGTTCAGCTGGGCTCACCTGGGGTTCAACTGGGCTCACCTGGGCTCACTGCACCTCACCAGGGATCACCTGGGCTTGACCTGGGATCACTGCAGCTCACCTGGGGCTCACCTGGGCTCACCTGGGCTCACTGCACCTCACCAGGGATCACCTGGGCTTGACCTGGGGCTCATCTGGGGCTCACCTGGGCTTCAGCTGGGCTCACCTGGGCTCACCTGGGCTTGACCTGGGATCAATGCACCTCACCTGGGCTCACCTGGGCTTCACCTGGTGCTCACCTGGGCTCACCTGCAGTCTCTCCTGGAGCACCTGGCTGGTGACAAACTCCTCAGCCTGCCTTCTCCAAGGTGCTGGGAGGTGGAGGGTTGGATTTCCTGCTTAGGAATCCTCTGTTCTCACAAGGCAGAGGGACCCTGAGGAAGGTCACACCATAAATCCATGCTCTGGAACTGGGTTAATTGCAGCACCTAATTAGTGGCTTATCTTCATTTTCTTCTGCCTCCACTCAGAGTCAGGATTAAAAACAGAAAGGAGACAAATTTCTCATGGTCAGGCTTGGTTGTTTATTAAATCTTATTTAAAGTAGAGAGTTCTACCAGCTAAAAGTGAACAAAATGGAGCTGAATGCAGCTGTTACAAGGTCTTTTAAAGCTAAAGAGTCCAACAGAGAACCAGCACTTACATTATTGATACTTTTGACCCAATAACCAAACTCCTGTGACCACAGTGCCTGAAATCATGGAGAATGAAGAAGACAGAAAAAGAGGCAGTGCCCAACAATGTCCCATACCCATATTCTAAACCCCCAAATTCCAAACCCTTCACCATGTGAAATCACACACTTGTGTTTAACTACACACCCGTGGTTTTTACTCCATCACTCAAATTTGGAAGCTTCTCCAAGGCTCAAGTCCAAAGCAGTGCCCTCCTGGGGTCAGTGTCAGACAGCACAGAAAAGTCAAATCTCCCAGGTCTGTGGGATTTAACAGTGCTCCTGTTGCCTCTTTGGGAACTGGCCAGAGCAGAGCCCTGAAGTTGTCAGGTTTTAACCTGGGCATTGCCTCAGAAACAGGCAAAACCTGCCCCAGGGGTGCCTTTGGGGCTGAGCTGGGAACCCTCATCCAGGTGTGGGCACAGGAATGGATCAAGCATAGGGGCTGACATGGGCAGGTGAGTCCAAATTCCAGCCTGGCTGGATTTAATAACAGGACAGAGATCTCTGCCCTCCTGCCTCTGCTGGGCTTTGGCAGCACATGCAGTTGGAAAGCAGACAGAAGTGATTACAGCTGATCTCTGTTTATCCTTTCTGTGGATATCCTGCTTATATCAGCAGGGTTCTGAGGTGTGAAATAGTCACAGGCACTTGGTTAATGAGTTGTGTCTCCTTGCTGTTCATTCATGGAACTTGCTCTTTTATCCTGTTTGCTTGGCTTAACAGCAAATTTTGCTTTTTGTATGTTTGATAAATCTGCACCAAATTATTTCTGATTGTGTCCATTAATCTTCAGTCACATCAGAGCAAAATGAATCTCTGATCTTTGTAAGTTACCAGCAATAATTAGGTGTTTTTTTGAGGACATGGAAGTTTTGGGAGAGCAGCAGCAGGTGTTGCAGTGTCTGTGGTGGGTCAGAGGGACACAGGGCTGAGCAGGGAGGGACTGAGTGACCCTGGAGGGCTCCCAGCCCCAGGGCTGCAGTGACACTTTGCTCTGTGTCACAGCTCCAGCTGTGCCCCACTCTCTGTGGGTCCCCCCTGGCTTGGGGCACCTCTGAAGCCAAGTCCAGGTAAGAGCTGTGTCCCTGCCTGGGATTGCAGAGTCTGAAGCTCTTCACCCCCAGTTCAGAGTGAGCATGGAGCCCTCTGTCCTGCCCTGCTCCCAGCTCCCATTTCCTTTGGGAAATGTGCTCTAATGCTTTTCCATTGTGAAATATCCAGCTTTAATGTGCTGCTGTTTAAGTTCTGCTTTGACTTTTCCCTCAGGAAGAAGGCTAAAATTTTTCATTACAATATAGACAGTGCACTACACTTTGAATACAAATTTATCCATGTACAGAGTAATTTTTCTTGTGATTGTCTCTACCCTAGAGAAGTGTCTTTAATGAATTACATACAAATTGTGTAATTTAAGAAGTTAATTTGGTTTTCTGGTAACACAGGACTAAAAACAGCCCTTCTAGAAAGAGATGATTTCTCATCAGGGACCAGCAGCAGGAGCACTAAATTGATCCATGGTGGAGTGAGGTACCTCCAGAAGGCCATCATGAAACTGGATTTTGAGCAGGTAATTTTTTGTGCTGGTTGTTTCAGCAGGAATTGCTGGTAGACACTTCACTGTCCCAGGCAGAGCTGAGTCTCCTCTGGAGCTTTTCAGTGCTGGGTTCCAGAGCCACTCTGAGTGGGAAACTCCTCCTCTGGGGGGGTTTTGGGGAGCTTTGGTGGGCTGTGGCATTGACCTTACAGGCTGACCTCAGAATAAAATAGAATAAAATAATATAAAATAAAATATAAAATTAAATTAAATTAAAATTAAATAAAGTAAAATAAAAAATAAAGTAGAATAAAATAATATAATAAAATAATATAATAATAAAATTAATATAATAATATTAATATAATAAAATAAGGCAGGTAATACCATGAATTGAGGGGAATGAGCAGCTGTCCTGTTCTGGAATGGGGAAAGAAAAGATGGTAAATGAATGATTTAATTTGGAATTGGGGAGAAATATTGTAAATGAACGACTTATTTTGGAATAAGGGAAAAAAAGATGGTAAATGAGTGATTTATTTTGGCACGGGGAAAGAAAATATGGTAAATGAGTGATGGTGTATAAATGGTTTTGTGCATTCCTGTGTGGGTGGAAGGCTGATATTCCTGTTTTGGGGAATGGAACCCCTGACAGTGTGTGTCAGTGGCTGCAGTGCTGCAGGAATGGGGATTTTTCAGGGGGAGCACCCAAACCCTGCAGCAATCCAGCTGGAGAACCTTCTCTGCCAGAGAACAGCTCTTGCTGGTGCACATGGGTGGGTTTGGGGAGAGCCCTGCTGCATTTGCAGAGTGGGTGTGCTGGGCAGTGGGAGCTGCCAGAGTGAGTGTGGGATGAGCCCCAGCCTGCTGTGGGCTTTGTGTGCTGAGGAGAAATCACACAGCTGTGCTGCCAGGATCAAACTGCTCAGACTTTACTGGGCATCCCTTCCATGAATTTTGGGTTTTCAGCAGATCACAGGGTGCTTTTGAAAGGCCAGTAACAATGGTGGGAGGTGTTGGTGCTTGGATAAAGTTTATTTCAAATTACTGAGTGTTTCCCCTGGTGCTGAGGGTGGGGACTCTGGCAGTGCCCATGGCTGGTGTCTGGCTGTGTTTGGCTGTTCAGGATGGTGAGGGAGGGCTGGAGGAGGGTGACACTGTCTGTGACACTGTGGCAGTGCCCATGGCTGGTGTCTGGCTGTGTTTTGCAGTACAGGATGGTGAAGGAGGGCTGGAGGAGGGTGACACTGTCTGTGACACTGTGGCAGTGCCCATGGCTGGTGTTTGGCTGTGTTTGGCTGTTCAGGATGGTGAAGGAGGGCTGGAGGAGGGTGACACTGTGGCAGTGCCCATGGCTGGTGTCTGGCTGTGTTTTGCAGTACAGGATGGTGAAGGAGGCTCTGGAGGAGGGTGACACTGTCTGTGACACTGTGGCAGTGCCCATGGCTGATGTCTGGCTGTGTTTTGCAGTACAGGATGGTGAGGGAGGGCTGGAGGAGGGTGACACTGTCTGTGACACTGTGGCAGTGCCCATGGCTGGTGTCTGGCTGTGTTTTGCAGTACAGGATGGTGAAGGAGGCTCTGGAGGAGGGTGACACTGTCTGTGACACTGTGGCAGTGCCCATGGCTGATGTCTGGCTGTGTTTTGCAGTACAGGATGGTGAAGGAGGCTCTGGAGGAGCGAGCACACCTGCTGAAGAGTGCACCCCACCTCTCAGCCCCACTGCCCATCATGCTGCCCATCTACAAGTAAGCTCTGCTGTTCCTTCTCTCCTTTCCCTTGGCTTCTCTCAAGCAAACCCTGCCTGGGGGAGGTTCTTACAGCTGTCCCAGGGCTGGGCTGGGCTGCAGAAACACAAAATCTCTTGTGCCCCAGGCAGCAGTGGCTGCTTTGGGGGGTGCAGCTCCTCAGGGCCCTTCCAGCAGGGACAGCAGGAGAGAGTTCTCATTGCCAGGGTGTATTTGCTGTTCTTCAGTGCCCCCCTGCCCTCAGCACACCCTGCCAGTGCTCCCAGCAAGGTGCCATTCAATCCATGTGAGCACAGGGCAGGTGGGTATGGACAGAACACTTCCTCCACCTCTGAGAAAGGCATTCAGTGCTTTGGGTTGGGTTTTCAGTCTCCAAGAGCAATTACTCACTGGGACAGGCTGCTTACAGCAGGGAGGTTTTGCTGAAGGAGCTTAATTTTGTTAAGACCATTGTTGTTTTTATTAGTCCTGTCTTAGTGTAAGTGGCTTGTTAAGAGCTGGAGCTCGTGTAGGTCAGTGGTTTCCTGCATTTGTTGTGGAGCTGTTTGTGCAGGAGGTCTCACTGTGCCTTGGGGGAACCTCTCAGCTTGCACACACAGCTCCAGTGTCTCACTGGGGCACCACTGCCTGATTTTAGAGCAAATGAATCCTTGAATGTGTTCAACTCACTGCTGGGAGTAGCCCAGCTGAAAACAGTGGCACACAGCTCCAAGGTCTGGAGTTTTTACACTGCCTTGTTACCATGAGCTCATCATGCTGTGCAGTGTCCTGGTTTGAGGGACAGGTGTCTGCCAATAAAGGCAGGAACTTCTCTTTGAGATGGAGAATGTAAACCCCCTCCCTCCAAATTATTATTATCATTTTGAAATGAAGGGGCTCTCAGGCAAAGATATGGGAATTAGGAATAACAGTTCTGTGCTAGGAAAATTAAAATAGCAATGCAGTATTGCACAGAACAATCCCAGCCCTGCCAGAGTCAGAATCCAAGCTGGCACAGTCAGTCAGTCAGGGTGGTGGCACAGTCCCATTCCATGGTGCTGCATCCTCCTGCAGGGGCAGATGTGGCTCAGCTGGAGCAGTGCTCCTGGAGAAGGTGCAGTTTCCTCTGAAGCTCCAGGGATGATGTGGGAGGGTCTGGTTTTCCTCTGGGATCCAGTGGGAAAGGTGCTCTGGTGTTCCAAATCTCAGTTTTTCTCTGGGTAGGAAAGGCTTGGCTCCTGCCCTGGCTGGAGCATCTCCCAGTGGGATGATGGAATTTTATCAGCCATGCACTGGGACTCAGTGGCCATGAACAGGAGATATCTCCTGGAGGGAGGATGGGCTGTGGGAAGATAAAGATGATTGCCCAGCTGGTTTAAAGATGCCCATGAGCAGATAATGTGTGCCAGGAGATCAGGGGCACTGCCACACCCAGTTTTTAACAATGGCCCATTAACAGGAGATATCTCCCACAGGGATAAGAATCGCTGCCACACCCAGTTTTTAACAATGGCCCATTAACAGGTGGTAGCTCCTGGATGAAGGGTGGGTCATGGGAAAGATAAAGATGATTGCCCAGCTGGTTTAAAGATCCCATTAGCAGATAATGTGTGCCAGGAGATCAGGGGCACTGCCCCACCCAGGTCAGCAGATGGGACACATTGAATGAATTCACATTTCTGCCACATCCTGTGCTGTACCCCAGGCCAGCAGGGTAGAGCAGCTGTAGAACATTCTGTGTTGCTCCCCATGCCCTCTATTCCAATACCCACATGCACACACACCCCCGAACACCCCATTTGGTTTATTTTTTTGCTGACTTTTGCTCTCTCCTCCCCTCAGGTGGTGGCAGCTGCCCTACTACTGGGTTGGCATCAAGCTGTACGACCTGGTGGCAGGCAGCCAGTGCCTGAGGAGCAGCTACGTGCTGAGCAAGGCCCGAGCCCTGGAGCTGTTCCCCATGCTGCGCAGGGACCGCCTGGTGGGAGCCATTGTCTACTACGACGGTGGGTGCCCTGCCTGCCTGGCCCTGCCTGCTGCTGCTCTCTGCTTCAGGGATGGGCACCTGCTGGGCCTTGTGAGCTTGGCTGTTGGGAAGGCACATCAGGCTGGGAAGGTGGAGACACAAAGGGTTAAAGTCCGTGCGAAAGGTTTTGGGTAGGTTCTGAATAGAAGTAAAGTCCCAGTTAGAAGCTGCTCCTGTCTGGGTCCCTGTTGCTGCAGTGTCTTTTTCTGAGCAAGGATGTTGGCAGTGAGGAGAGAGAAGAAAGAGACAGCAACAGCCAGCATCTCTCTGATCCAAAAATTTTATACACAAATTACCCAACAATTTTTTTGCACAAACCATTTCTTCTTAACCTATTAGAATTCTAGTTCCTGAGCACACCAGGTCACATATAAACTACACGTGGTCTGTCTTGTTCTATCTAAAATGTAAGCAGTATTCTTACTATAATTTTATTGTGTCTCAAACCATGTTCTTGGAGCTTCCATGGAAACTTGTTTTCAGCACTGGTGTCTAGGATTGTGGTTTTTCAGCTTTCACTAGAACTTGCTGATCTCTCACTGAGGAACTCAGGCCTGTGTTTTTCTGACTCTGGCAGGGGTGAAGCAGTTATTGGGTGTTACAAAGTTGTTTGTTGTGAAGGCACATCAGGCTGGAAAGGTGGAGAGACAAAGGGTTAAAGTCCGTGCTAAAGGTTTTGGGTAGGTTCTGAATAGAAGTAAAGTCCCAGTTAGAAGCAGAAGCTGCTCCCTGTTGCTGCAGTGTCTTTTTCTGAGCAAGGATGGTGGCAGTGAGGAGAGAGAAGAAAGAGACAGCAACAGCCAGCATCTCTCTGATCCAAAAATTTTATACACAAATTACCCAGCAATTTTTTTGCACAAACCATTTCTTCTTAACCTATTAGAATTCTAGTTCCTGAGCACACCAGGTCACATATAAACTACACGTGTGGTCTATCTTGTTCTATCTAAAATGTAAGCAATAGTCTTACTATAGTTTTATTGTGTCTCAAACCATGTTCTTGGAGCCTCCATGGAAACTTGTTTTCTATCTAGGATTTTGGTTTTTCAGCTTTCACTAGAACTTGCTGATCTCTCACTGAGGAACTCATGTCTCTGTTTGTCTGACTCTGGCAGGGGTAAAAACAAGTGTGAGCCTGGAGATGGTGCACTGGGTCTCTGCAGCTTGAAGCATTCAGCTTGTCTCTCAGTGGTTAACTTGGGAGTTAAGTGGTGTTTTTATGACAGCAGCTTGCTGGGTGTGGGAGAAAATGCAATGGTGTTTCTTGGGGGTGTAGAGTGTTCTGGGGGAGATGTGGTTCCTGGCCTGGCAGCAGAAGGGCCTTCACACAAGGTGGATTATAAAGAGAATTCTTTTCCATTTGTAGAGCTGCATTTAGGACAATTCATCAGCTCATCAAAGGGTTCTGGGCAGAGAGGGACTCTGCAAACACACTGGACCCCAATGGTTTATGAGGCTTCTGGATAAAGCTTGTGCTGGTAATTGCAGGTGTCTCAGAGAGCCCACAGAGTGGAAAAACAATTAAAAATTCTTATATTATATGTGGGAATATGTATATGAAGATTCTTGTCTGGGAGGAAGGTTGGGTTCAAAGGATGGACTTGGTGTTTCCTTGATTTTACCACTGAAGGAAGCTGCATTTTTTCTTATTTTTAAGGTCTGGGGGATATAAGAGCAAAATCTGCAAATTTAGCAAAATTTGTTGTGGGGTTATATAGTGGTGTTTGTACCCAGGACCAGGACCTGCCATAGAGAGCACACAGAGAAGGATTTCAGATTTCTTTTTTCTGCATGCTGAGCTATTCCTTAGCTTGTTTTAAGGGATCCCAGGAGCCTGCCAGAAGAACCAAGTGCTTCTCTTAACTGTAATTACACTTCTCATAAGAGCACTATAGCTTGAAATCCATTTATAATCTAGTGAAGTTTTTTCTGATTAAATAAATAATTTGGCTGTATCATGCCTATTTACTACTCCAGCATTGCAAAGATACACCTTTCAGGATAGCCTGAGGGTTGGTCTTCATGTCTCTTAGATGAATAATTATTTTAAACAGTGCTGTGAATGTAAAGACTGAGCATCAGATGCCATGTGGGCTTTGATGGCAAACACAGGCAGGGCAGGGCTCTGAGTGACTGAGAGATGTCTCTGGAGGTTTTGGTGCCATCCCAGCAGAGGAAAACAATCCCACACTCAATATTGGAGAGGAACAGTAAAATAGAAAAAAAAAAATCTTCCTTGCTTTCTTTATAAGGCACAGCTCAGTAATGCTCAGTTTTAGGCAGAATTTAAAGAAATGCTGTTTAGAATGAAGCTCCAAGCTCCACCAAACCTGAGTTTCCCTGAGGAATGAAATGGGTTTGAGGGAGTGAGGGTGAGATCTGGGAGCTGGCAGTGCAGATCTGGGTGTTGTGGGGCTGCAGCTAATGCAGAATAAACAGAATCCTGCTGCAGAGTCAGTTCAGGTGAGAGCTGCCTGCTCCCAGCTCCTGCTGGGGGTGGGGAACAGGGGCAGGGGGCTCAGGGGGGCTCAGGGGGCTCAGGGGGCTGCTCCCAGCTCCTGCTGGGGGTGGGGAACAGGGGCGGGGGCTCAGGGAGCTCAGGGGGGCTCAGGGGGGCTCAGGGGGCTCAGGGGGGCTCAGGGGGCTGCTCCCAGCTCCTGCTGGGGGTGGGGAACAGGGGCAGGGGGCTCAGGGGGGCTCAGGGGGGCTCAGGGGGCTCAGGGGGGCTCCGGGGGGCTCAGGGGGCTGCTCCCAGCTCCTGCTGGGGGTGGGGAACAGGGGCAGGGGGCTCAGGGGGGCTCAGGGGGCTCAGGGGGCTGCTCCCAGCTCCTGCTGGGGGTGGGGAACAGGGGCAGGGGGCTCAGGGGGGCTCCGGGGGGCTCAGGGGGCTGCTCCCAGCTCCTGCTGGGGGTGGGGTCCCTGGGGCAGGGGGCTCAGGGGGCTCCGGGGGGCTCAGGGGGGCTCAGGAGGGCTCAGGGGGACTCAGGGGGCTGCTCCCAGCTCCTGCTGTGTCCTCATCAGTTAACCTGGTCTCTGCATGGGAGATGGGCTGGCACTCCCAGCTCCTGCAGCTCCTGGGAATTGCTGCCCTGCAGTTTCAGTGATGGGCTGCCACTCCCTAATCCCAGGATCACGAGGGGAAGGGAATGGAGCTGGGAGCACAGGAGGGGCTGGTGGAACTAAACTTGTTCTGCTCCTCTCAGGAGGATTAGTCATAAAATAGAGCATGGAATAATGGCAAAGCAAAATACAAGCCTTGAAGAAGGTGATATCTTCCTGTTCTCTGTCCATCCCTCCTCTCTGCCCTAAAGAATGAATCAACAAATTGCCCTCTCAAGGCTGCAGTTTGTTAACTGCAGCTCAATGCAGTTTTATCCTTCCCTCTCTTTATCTCCCTGTAAGTGCCCCCAGCACTGAGGGGAGGAGGTGAAGGCACTGCATGTCCCAGTGAGTTTTTTGAGCCCTGCAGCCCTGCCCAGGGCTGTCCCCAGGCTGGCCCTGTCCCCTGTGCTCTCTGTGGGGCTGGTGCCACCCCCAGCCATCCATAATTCATGGGGACTCCCTGTTCCCAGCCCGGGCTCCTCTTCATCCCACCCTCCAATTGTTTATGCAGGCACAGAAAAGGCTGAATTGTAGATGTTGGAAGCACCAGCAAGAGCAAATCAGAGCTTGTCCAGGGGCTATTCCTGCTCTGCCTGAGCAGGGGAAGCCAGAGCATATGTTGGATGTTAGCTGGGGTGTACACAGCCTGTCCTATTTATTCAGGCTTTGCTTTGAAGCCACAACTTACAAGTTTGTTTCTTAGGGGGACATGTCAGACTGCATTTAGCATTCCTTGCTATTAGGATACTCCTGAATAGCAAAAAGGCAACATTTTGGGGGGAGCAGGCAGCTGCTATCTGAGCAGGGATCTGTCAGATCCACTTAGGGAGAGCTGCAGAGGAGCAGGGAGGGGCTGGGCTGGGCTCAGCATCGGGGCAGGATGGATGCAAAGCACTTCAAATGCAGAATTCATCTCCATTTCAATGGCTGGAGTTGATTATATGAAGACTGGAAAGCCACTGGAGCAGGGGCCCAGCTGGCCAGAGTGTGTCAGTGGAAGGTGTGCAGCCATTCCAAGTGGCACACTTCTCTTTAGGATACATTATTTTTCTGTCTCTAGGTGCTTGCAGGCTGGTTTTGAACAGATTTTGCCTTGCAACATGAGCCCTTAGGTGTGTAAGGAAAATTTGTGTTCTGGAATCAATCCTGAATTTAGGATTCTACGGCTCAGCTGACTGTGCTTTCTGAATTTGCTGTTATTTCCTGAAAGAATAAATTAACATATGCTGTGCCTGGGACTCTCTTGCCACATCAAGGTATTGGATTGTTTAATGTCTTGTTCTACAAATCTCCACTATGTTTACTGGGATGTAGGGTTTTTTTTGCTTTTTTGCATTCTCAGTAGTTTTGCATACATTCTCTGCTGAAATGTTTTAATGTGGAGGTTATTTAAAAGTAGCAAAAGCCTTGGCAGGGGATTTTGCTCTCCCTGTTTACAGCAAACCCCCTGAGAAATCCTTCCCAGGCACACGTGCACACACAGACACACACACAAAAATCAATGCAAAAGAGTAGGGCATTCATTAAGCTGTCAAAAATGGAATAAATGCTTTTTTTTATTTGGGCTCTTGTAGCTATTTTTCCTAGGACTTGAGTGTGTCCTGAATTATGAAATGTTGTAGCTTTATAATTCATGTTTGACAAATGGATATTTGGAGATGTTGAGCTGTAATAGGGATATTACAGACAACTCTGTGGCTGTTTTTCCTTCCCTGGATATAAAAACTCTGACAGTTTGTCACTGAACAGACTTTCCATAGGTGAATTTAAATACACAGCTACTCATATTTCCTGCTGTTTGCAGCTGAGGCTGGGTGGGTGAGAGAAGCCTTGAGGCACACCAGCCATGGGTATAGCTGGAAATAATCTGTGTATGCCACAGACCCCAATGTTTTATAGGGTGTTCTGGCTGTGTTCTGTAGCACAGGCTGCCCATGAGATCCTGGGGAATGCAGGGTTTGGAATGTGAGCTGTGGCTGGGATGTGCAGTGCAGTGATCCCAGGACAGCAGAGGGACAGTGTCTGTGCTGGCACAGGGATGTGCTGCAGCAGGGATGCCCATGGTGAAATCCTGGGGGATGCAGGGTTTGGAATGTGAGCTGTGGCTGGGATGTGCAGTGCAGTGATCCCAGGACAGCAGAGGAGCAGTGTCTGTGCTGGCACAGGGATGTGCTGCAGCAGGGATGCCCATGGTGAAATCCTGGGGGATGCAGGGTTTGGAATGTGAGCTGTGGCTGGGATGTGCAGTGATCCCAGGACAGCAGAGGAGCAGTGTCTGTGCTGGGGCTGGGATGTGCTGCAGCAGGGATGCCCATGGTGAAATCCTGGGGAATGCAGGGTTTGGAATGTGAGCTGTGGCTGGGATGTGCAGTGATCCCAGGACAGCAGAGGAGCAGTGTCTGTGCTGGTGCTGGTGCTGGCACAGGCACAGGGATGTGCTGCAGCAGGGCTGCCCCACTCCCAGCACACTCTCTGGCTCCAGCCCTGCTGCACTTCACCCGTGTCAGGGCCCTTTTATCATTTTCAGAAGGGATAAAATCAATGGCCTGAACCAGCTGCATCTTTAACCCAGATTTGGCTCTGTCAGAGGTGGCCCGTCGCTGCAGGAGGAGCCCTTTGCTCCCACAGAAGGGCTGTGCTGCCTGCCCTGCCCCAGGCACCCTCCCAAAAGCTGGGGATGATAACTGCATCTCCTGCTGTACCTGTAACAATTTAATCGTGTGAGTCAGCCCAGTCAAGCATCCCCAGCTCATGACTGGGAGACATGAAATTCATTGTCATTATTGTCCCTGTCATTTTGGATCATTATATCCTGCTGCAGAATTTTCCTCACTCCAGTGCTTTCTTACCTCCAGGAAGCAGGGATTATGGCTGAGGTTGGGGTGGGGGCAGGACTGTGAACTACATTTACCTCAGGGGAGCCACAGATTAAATTGGCTTTGCTTTCTGACTTGCTGGATTCGTCTGTTTGTACGCTCTGGGTTTAAGGTTGGAAATGATGAATATTCCAGTGAATTCAGAACCTCTCTCTTTTCTTTTTTTAATGCTTGTATAAGCAAAGGATGGGGTTTGTGTAACCTTAAGAAGTGAACGGGGAATAATTCTTCAGATCGTGTTACCAAAAAGATTTAGGGTTATTCCTGAACAAAACGACATCACTTGTTCATTGTGGCACAAACATCTGCATTGTCCCCAGGGTGTGGTGGCTTTCAGGGGAAGGGCTGGAGCTCTGCTGTGGGACAGGGATACAGGAGATGATGGTGGTGCTGGGTTGGACAGGGATACAGGAGATGATGGTGGTGCTGGGTTGGACAGGGATAACAGGAGATGATGGTGGTGCTGGGTTGGACAGGGCTTGGGAGATGATGGTGGTGCTGGGTTGGACAGGGATACAGGAGATGATGGTGGTGCTGGGTTGGACAGGGATAACAGGAGATGATGGTGGTGCTGGGTTGGACAGGGATAACAGGAGATGATGGTGGTGCTGGGTTGGACAGGGCAGTGGGAGATGATGGTGGTGCTGGGTTGGACAGGGATACAGGAGATGATGGTGGTGCTGGGTTGGACAGGGATAACAGGGGATGATGGTGGTGCTGGGTTGGACAGGGATACAGGAGATGATGGTGGTGCTGGGTTGGACAGGGATACAGGAGATGATGGTGGTGCTGGGTTGGACAGGGATACAGGAGATGATGGTGGTGCTGGGTTGGACAGGGATAACAGGAGATGATGGTGGTGCTGGGTTGGACAGGGATAACAGAGGATGATGGTGGTGCTGGGTTGGACAGGGCTACAGGAGATGATGGTGGTGCTGGGTTGGACAGGGCAGTGGGAGATGATGGTGGTGCTGGGTTGGACAGGGATAACAGGAGATGATGGTGGTGCTGGGTTGGACAGGGATAACAGGAGATGATGGTGGTGCTGGGTTGGACAGGGATAACAGGAGATGATGGTGGTGCTGGGTTGGACAGGGATACAGGAGATGATGGTGGTGCTGGGTTGGACAGGGATAACAGGAGATGATGGTGGTGCTGGGTTGGACAGGGCTACAGGAGATGATGGTGGTGCTGGGTTGGACAGGGATAACAGGAGATGATGGTGGTGCTGGGTTGGACAGGGCAGTGGGAGATGATGGTGGTGCTGGGTTGGACAGGGATAACAGGAGATGATGGTGGTGCTGGGTTGGACAGGGCAGTGGGAGATGATGGTGGTGCTGGGTTGGACAGGGCAGTGGGAGATGATGGTGGTGCTGGGTTGGACAGGGATAACAGGAGATGATGGTGGTGCTGGGTTGGACAGGGCTACAGGAGATGATGGTGGTGCTGGGTTGGAATTGGGCTGGCTGATCTGGAGAGGCTCTTCCAGTCCTGGAGCTGTGGGTTCTGTGATCTCTGCACTCTGGCATGGCACTGTGTCCCTGCAGACCCTCCATCCCCATGCCAGGTGTGATTCCCAGGTTAGGGTTAGGATTTGGGGTAGGGTTGGGTTAGGGTTAGGGTTAAGATTAAGATGCAGTTTAGGGTTAAGATTAGGATTAGATTTAAGGTTAGGGTTAAGATTAGGATTAAATTTAGGGTTAGGATTAGGTTTTGGGTTCGGGTTAAGATTAGGATTAAGTTTAGGGTTAAGGTTAGGATTAGGTTTAGGTTTAGGGTTAGGGTTAGGGTTAAGATTAGGATTGTGGTTAGGGTTAGGGTTAAGATTAGGATTGTGGTTAGGGTTAGGGTTAAGATTAGGATTAGGTTTAGGGTTAGGGTTAAGATTAGGATTGTGGTTAGGGTTAGGGTTAAGATTAGGATTAGGTTTAGGTTTTGGATTAGGGTCTCTCCTGATGGCTCAGCAGCAGCAGCCCAAGCCCAGCACACAGTTCCTGATCCATCCCTGCTCTGTTGGAGTTAAGCCCAGCCCAGGCTGGCTGCCCTGGCAGTTCCCCTGCTGGGATTTTGCCCCTGGCTGGGTTGGAGGCAGGGGACAGTGCAGGCTGAGGTGACACCAGGCTGGCAGGGTGGCACAGCCACTGCAGCCCCTGTGTGCCCTGACAGCACTCACAGTGACATTTCAGAGCTGTTGCCATAAACTGACAGTGACAATGTTTAGTTTCATTTTAACACGGTGCTTTTCCTGCCACTGACACGGCACTCACAGTGTAGTGACAACTTGAAGGCTGATACAAAAGGAGTGGGAAACAACGTAATTATAAAGCACTCACACAGAGCCAGAATTCCAAATTCTGTCTGTCACTGGATGTGGTGGGTATTGTGGCTTATTTTTGCTTTCTGGGATCTTAGTTTCAGTAGGAGTTTCAGCTCCTGTGCTGTAACTTGGCAGCAGAATTGATCAGACAGGCATCTGAAGGATATTGAGATTTCTTCTGTAAAAATATTTTATGACTTTTCTGCCTCTTGCTGGTGATATTGCTATGTTTATAACTACAGAATTTGGAACATACCATAGTAGAACATTGGCTTTAAAGGGACAGAGAGCAGGGTAGGTGGGAGATCAGGGAGAAATCTGCCAACCCAAACCATTCTGTGATTCCAAGAATAGGAAGGTTTAGTTCTTGTGATCTGAGCTGGGGCTAAATGGAAGAGGTCAGAAATGAAGGTGGCTGCTATGGATTATTCAAACTGGATCTGTCAAATCTGGGTTTGAACTGTTGGAATCAATTCAGCTGTGAGAAGGTTTCCCTTTCCATGAGAGCTGACACCTTAGGGTGGGTGTGGAATGTGCAGTGTGGGCTGTGGTTATTTCCATGTTTCCTTGTCCATCATCCTTCCTCCTGCCTGGGCTTGCTGCAGCAGCCAGGAGTGCTGGGGGATGGAGCTGGTGGAGCCAGAACTCATCCCCAGGGCAGGACAGGGACAAGGACATGGGTGCTGCATGTCCTGGGGAGTCTGGAGTTTGCAGCAAGTTCCACTGCAGTTCCATGTGATTCAGGGAGCTGCAGAGTTCAGGGCTGGGGTGTTGTACTGACAAGTTGTGACTCACAGGTCAAAGGGGACATTCCCCCTGAACTGCCTCTGCTCATGTCTGGGGAGGAGAACTGGCTGAGCTCTTGCTCAGAGAAGTCTGGAAGGGTTTTGAGTCACTGCAGCTGATTCATGTGCCTGACTGGCATCTAACCCTTCCCATCTGCACAGCAGCTCCTGGGCTCCTGCTCTGTGCTTGTAATGAAGCTGCTCCTGCAATTAAGCACTTCCTTAAAATGGTAGGAGAGGGACAGTGGTGGTGACTTGGTGTAGTTGTACAAATCTAATGAATATGTGTAATTGTGCAATCACCCACCAGCCCTAAATGTGGGGGGGTCTGGATGCACACAAGAAAACTTTGCCCATGGAGGGATTTGGTTTGCAGTTCTGCTTTGTTGGGTGCCTGCAGTTAGCTGGTGCAGTGGGAAATGCACCTGTAGGAGGGTGGGATTGACTGTCCCTCCCATGGCCAGCCCTAGCAGGGCAGTTAGAGTGACACAGGACAGAACAGACCAGAGCTGCCTGAGCTCCTCATTAACACTCTGGTTTTCACACAGCTCTCCTCAATCAGTCCCAAACAAATCTCTCCACTCTGTGGGCTCTGCTACCACTCCCTGCTGGCTGGGGCTCAGCTCTGATAAAAATAAAATTGAATGTACACTGTGTGCACTCTGGGGGAGGATCCTGTGAGTGCCAAAGGAAACATTGTCTGTTCGGATGTGCAGAAATGCAGCATTTGCTACTAAGGAGTGAAAATAGAATTTTCCCAAATTACACAAAAAGAAGAAATTATAAACCAAATGGCATCACTGTTGGGCTTAACGTGGTGTGGGATAGACTTACTCAAACTGTCTTTGCACTCTAAATGTCCTCAGCAGTGTAGGTTCTAGGATTGAGGGGTTTTCTAGAGGATTCAGAGTTAATTTGGTGAAGACTCGTAGGCCAGTGTTCTGGGAAAAGCTGGGCTGGCTGCCCTTACTAAAAATGAAAATATCTCTTCATTGTCACTTATTACAGCAGGTGGAAACTACACATAAGGGAGGGATGGTTCTCTCAGTTTTCATTGCTGTTTTCAAGAGGCACTGCACAAGGACTGCAGAGAGCTCAGCATGTTCCATCAGTGCCATGAGCAGCAGAGCCCTCCAGGCAGGGCACTGTGATCATCTCTCTGCTCTTGGGCAATGTCACAGTGCCATTTCACTGTGCTGCCCACTTTTAGGAGTTTTAGAGGATCTTCAGGAGCACACTCACCCAGATTGATTTGGTTTAGCCACTCTGTTGTTAGAGAAGAGTTTTTGGCTGAAGTGTTTGGAAAACCCCAAAGGGGCACGGAGGGGTCGCCTGTGGTGGCAAGGGGGATGATTGTTCTGTTTGGTGTTGAACAGCTGAAGCCCATTGTGCCTGGGCTGCTGTGCAGGGCAGGGCTGGCTGTGCTGGGGGATCCTGGCTCTCTCTGGGAGCTCAGGGTTCCCTTGGCACTGATCCCTCACCTCGGGTTTCAGAGTGGAATCACAAACATCTGGGGAAGGTGCTGTGCTGTTTGTGTCAGGAGAGCTTTTCCTGCCTGGGCTGGAGGAGCTCAAGCTTGGAGCTGCTTTTCTCTTGTGTTCAAGGAGTCTGTGCCTGGGGAGAATGGCATTTGATTGCAAGGTCAGAAAGGCTGAGATGCAAAACCTTTGCTTTGCTTTGTCCTTCCTTTTCTCTCCAGAGTGTTAAATCATCATTGTGGTCTGGAGCTCCCTCCCAAGGGGCAGCTCCCATCTCTGCTCTCTGTGCCCAGAGAAGGGCTGGGGCTGTGTCAGGAGGGGTTAGGCTGGAAAGCAGGAAAAGGCCCTTCCCCTTTGGGTGAAGGGTGCTGGGCACTGCCCAGGGAATGGGCACAGCCCCGAGGCTGCCAGAGCTCCAGGGTGTTTGGACAGTGCTCCCAGGGGCAGGGGGGGATTGTTGGGGTGTCTGTGCAGGGCCAGGAGTTGGGCTGGGTGATCCCTGTGCCTCCCTCCCAGTTCAGGATATTCTGATGGTCTGTTCAGGTGCAGGATTTTAATGTCATTATCTAGGGGAGAATACACACATGCCAGTTGGCAGGCCTTAAAAAAAAGGCAAAATCCAGCTGTTCCTGAGTATAAAACCACCATCCTGTGACCCCATCTCTCCTAAAGTGCTGCACTGTTGTTCTCCACAGATGATAAATTCCCAGGGTGGGAAGTCACTCTTTACTCCTTTCAAATCCAGACCTCTCCAGATCTCTGCTGTTTATGCCATGAAATACTCGAGGACTCCACGCTGTAGGTCACATCAATCTGAAGCCAGTGTGTTTTTCTGCCACTGCAGTTAATCAGGAACTGGTTATTTCCCAGTCCTCTGCCTGCAAATGCATTCCATGGGCACTCAGCTGCTTTTGGACAGCTGAGCAGTGAGTAATAGCATGGGGGTTCTTGCATCAGAATAATGATGAGGGGAAAATGGATGAGAGCTTCAGAGAAAGCAGGAAAATGTTGTTGTGAGCACAGTGGTCCAAACCCTGGATTGTGCTGAGAGTGTCCTGAGCTCACTCTGGCTTCAGGAGCATTGGGAGGCTCAGCAAAACATTGAGCAGCCTTTGGATTTGGGGCTTGCTAAATAATTGTTACTTGGAAATGTGCTTTTGTAGAACTACCCATTTCCACATTATTTATTCTGCTGATTGGCTCCTCTGGATTGCTTTTGCTCTGGACAAATAAGTGACAAGCCTGGGGTGAGGCAAACTCACCAGATTTAAACAGTCAGGGTTGCATAGACCAAAGCTAATATTGGCTGAGGTGGGGTGGTGTGATGAATCCCCACAGCAGGGGAGAGTGGGGCTTGTGTCACCTGGGCCACTGCTGGCAGGGGCAGACTGGGGGGGCTGAAACCCCCTGGCCACAGGATCCTGCTGCAAGGAGGGAGCAAATCCCCCTTGTGGGGTTTGGGGTTTGGTGGCCCTGTGTCCTGGTTTGGACAGGTGTCCAATAAAGGCAGGAGCTTCTCTTTGAAATGGAGAATGCAAACCCCCTTCCTCCAAATTGTTATAATAATTTTGAAATTAAGGGGCTCTCTGGCAAAGATGGTGGAATTAGGAATAACAGTTCTTTAGTAGGAAAATTAAAATAGCAATGCAGTATTACACAGAACAATCCCAAACCCTGCCAGAGTCAGAATCCAAGCTGGCACAGTCAGTCAGTCAGGGTGGTGGCACAGTCCCATTCCATGGTGCTGCATCCTCCTGCAGGGGCAGATGTGGCTCAGCTGGAGCAGTGCTCCTGGAGAAGGTGCAGTTTCCTCTGAAGGTGCAGGGATGATGTGGGAGGGTCTGGTTTTCCTCTGGGATCCAGTGGGAAAGGTGCTCTGGTGTTCCAAATGTCAGTTTTTCTCTGGGTAGGAAAGGCTTGGCTCCTGCCCTGGCTGGAGCATCTCCCAGTGGGATGATGGAATTTTATCAGCCATGCCCTGGGACTCAGTGGCCATGAACAGGAGATATCTCCTGGAGGGAGGATGGGCTGTGGGAAGATAAAGATGATTGCCCAGCTGGTTTAAAGATGGCCCATTAGCAGATAATGTGTGCCAGGAGATCAGGGGCACTGCCACACCCAGTTTGTAACAATGGCCCATTAACAGGAGATATCTCCCACAGGGATAAGAATCGCTGCCACACCCAGTTTTTAACAATGGCCCATTAACAGGTGATACCTCCTGGATGAAGGGTGGGTGATGGGAAAGGTAAAGATGATTGCCCAGCTGGTTTAAAGATCCCATTAGCAGAGAATGTGTGCCAGGAGATCAGGGGCACTGCCCCAGCTTCAACAGATAGGACAGAATTCACATTTCTGGCCACAACAACCCACCCCACCCTGTCTGAGGGGTGCTGCTGCCTGGCCTGGGGCAGCTGGGTCCTGCAGTGCCCTGGGTCAGGCTGGCCCAGTTCACAGCAGATAAAACATCCCCCTTTATCTCCAGAGCAGTGAGCTCTGAGAGCCCTGGCTTCAGGCTAGAGCAGCCTTCCCTGCATTACAGAATCACTGAAGCATTTGTGTTGGAAAAGCCCTGGAGAGCCTCGAGTCTGAGCTGTGAGCTCAGCTCATCACCTGGGGCACTGGGTTCCTGTGCAATCCCTGCTGCTGTGTGGCAGCAGATGTGCCACAGCTTGTGGCTGTCCTTTGTCCCTTTGTCAGCCAGTGCTCCCTCTGCAGCCTCTGTCAGCCCTGCCTGGAGCTGGGCAGGGTTGAGGTGAGGCTCCTAAGGTGATTTATTTATTTTATTTACCCTCTGTGCCACGGCAGCAGCAGCTGTGCCCTGCATTCCCTGGACTCTTTTCCTGCCAGCTCTGACCGATGGTTGTTCCCTCTCGTGCATCCCCTGTGATGGAGCATCCCCAACTTTTGCTGACATCTTGCTCAGTTGTTTTGCTGTTCTTCTGTTGTTGCAGCTGATTCTGGGCATTGTGTGCTGAGTGTGGTCAGAGTCACTGTTTGTTTCTTCATCGGTGCTTTATCATGCTGCTCTTTCTGTGCACTTTGTGTAACTTTTACAGCTGAAGACGGATTGCAGTGCCCAGCCTGGGCAGGGCTGGAGTGAGGGGTTTGGGGAGGGGAGGTGCTGCTTGCAGGGCCATTGATCCCATCTTTATAACTTTGCCCTTTTAGCTGGGAACAGATGATTTGAACAGGGGTTGGAGATGTGCGCAGGCAGAATCCGAAGGACCAAACTTTACATAAACCATTTATAGTAAATGCTGGGAATGCTGGCAACATTAATCACCTACAGTATCTATTACAAATTTATCACTTTATCGGTGTAGCCCGTGATAGGAGTGGTCCAAACAGGTGGGGAGCTGAGCTGTACCTCAGGAAGTTTAGCCTGCTCAGAAATTAATTATTCAGGACACACAGAGCCTGGCCCCTTCAATGTATAGTAATTCTTCCCAGCCAGCATCCAGGCCTCCAACTTCAGTGCAATAATAAATAGGAAAAAAGTCTCAGGTGAAGCCAGCATTCCAGAGTAATTAATCATCTTCCCCTCACCGTCCCTCCACCTCTCTCTTGGTTTCCTTTAACGAGGGAATTTCAGTAATAAATCTTTAATGATATATGTTAAGAATCCTTCATTAATTCTTGTCCACTTACTTCTCTGTTTTGGGTCTTTTTATGTTGTGTGTTGGGAAATTCAAAGGAATGTACAAAAAGAGCCCCAGCAGCGAGCGGCTGTGAGCGCCACGCGATGTGACAGGGACAGCTGTGACAGGGACAGCTGTGACAGGGACAGCTGTGACAGGGACAGCTGTGACAGATCAGGGCTGTGACAGGGACAGCTGTGACAGATCGGGGCTGTGACAGGGACAGCTGTGACAGATCGGGGCTGTGACAGATCGGGGCTGTGACAGATCGGGGCTGTGACAGGGACAGCTGTGACAGGGACAGCTGTGACAGATCGGGGCTGTGACAGGGACAGCTGTGACAGATCGGGGCTGTGACAGATCAGGGCTGTGACAGGGACAGCTGTGACAGATCAGGGCTGTGACAGGGACAGCTGTGACAGGGACAGCTGTGACAGGGACAGCTGTGACAGATCGGGGCTGTGACAGATCAGGGCTGTGACAGGGACAGCTGTGACAGGGACAGCTGTGACAGATCGGGGCTGTGACAGATCAGGGCTGTGACAGGGACAGCTGTGACAGATCAGGGCTGTGACAGGGACAGCTGTGACAGGGACAGCTGTGACAGGGACAGCTGTGACAGGGACAGCTGTGACAGATCAGGGCTGTGACAGGGACAGCTGTGACAGATCGGGGCTGTGACAGGGACAGCTGTGACAGATCGGGGCTGTGACAGATCGGGGCTGTGACAGATCGGGGCTGTGACAGGGACAGCTGTGACAGGGACAGCTGTGACAGATCGGGGCTGTGACAGGGACAGCTGTGACAGATCGGGGCTGTGACAGATCAGGGCTGTGACAGGGACAGCTGTGACAGATCAGGGCTGTGACAGGGACAGCTGTGACAGGGACAGCTGTGACAGGGACAGCTGTGACAGATCGGGGCTGTGACAGATCAGGGCTGTGACAGGGACAGCTGTGACAGGGACAGCTGTGACAGATCGGGGCTGTGACAGATCAGGGCTGTGACAGGGACAGCTGTGACAGATCAGGGCTGTGACAGGGACAGCTGTGACAGGGACAGCTGTGACAGGGACAGCTGTGACAGATCAGGGCTGTGACAGATCAGGGCTGTGACAGGGACAGCTGTGACAGATTTGGGCTGTGACAGGGGCAGCTGTGACAGGAACAGCTGTGACAGATCAGGGCTGTGACAGATCAGGGCTGTGACAGGGACAGCTGTGACAGATCGGGGCTGTGACAGGGACAGCTGTGACAGATCGGGGCTGTGACAGATCGGGGCTGTGACAGATCGGGGCTGTGACAGGGACAGCTGTGACAGGGACAGCTGTGACAGATCGGGGCTGTGACAGGGACAGCTGTGACAGATCGGGGCTGTGACAGATCAGGGCTGTGACAGGGACAGCTGTGACAGATCAGGGCTGTGACAGGGACAGCTGTGACAGGGACAGCTGTGACAGGGACAGCTGTGACAGATCGGGGCTGTGACAGATCAGGGCTGTGACAGGGACAGCTGTGACAGGGACAGCTGTGACAGATCGGGGCTGTGACAGATCAGGGCTGTGACAGGGACAGCTGTGACAGATCAGGGCTGTGACAGGGACAGCTGTGACAGGGACAGCTGTGACAGGGACAGCTGTGACAGATCGGGGCTGTGACAGATCAGGGCTGTGACAGGGACAGCTGTGACAGATTTGGGCTGTGACAGGGGCAGCTGTGACAGGAACAGCTGTGACAGATCAGGGCTGTGACAGATCAGGGCTGTGACAGGGACAGCTGTGACAGATCGGGGCTGTGACAGATCAGGGCTGTGACAGGGACTGCTGTGACAGATTGGGGCTGTGTCAGATCGGGGCTGACAGTGCTGCGGTGACACGGTGACACTGCTGCAGGTGACGCTGCTGCGGGTGACAGTGCTGTGAGTGACATGGTGACGCTGCTGTGGGTGACAGTGCTGTGAGTGACAGTGCTGCGGGTGACACTGCTGTGGGTGACACAGTCACACTGCTGCAGGTGACATGGTGACACTGCTGTGGGTGACAGTGCTGCGGGTGACATGGTGACACTGCTTTGGGTGACACTGCTGCGGGTGACATGTTGACACCGCTGTGAGTGACAGTGCTGCAGGTGACGTGGTGACACTGCCATGGGTGACAGTGCTGCAGGTGACACTGCCGTGGGTGACACGGTGACAATGCTGTGGGTGATGTGGTGATGCTGCCGTGGGTGACACCGCTGTGGGTGACACTGCCATGGGTGACACTGCCGTGGGTGACACCGCCGCGGTGATGGGGTGACACCGCCACGGGTGATGGGGTGACACTGCCATGGGTGACACCGCCGCGGGTGACAGCTGTCTGTCTGTCCCTCCCAGGCCAGCACAACGACGCGCGCATGAACCTGGCCATCGCGCTGACGGCCGCGCGCTACGGCGCCGCCACCGCCAACTACACCGAGGTGCTGCAGCTGCTGAAGGCAGCGGGGCCGGGCGGCAGAGAGCGCGTCTGCGGGGTGCGCTGCCGGGACGTGCTCACCGGTGAGTCTGGGGTCTGTATGGGGTCTGTATGGGGTGTGTATGGGGTGTATGGGGTGTGTAGGGTCTGTATGGGGTCTGTATGGGGTCTGTATGGGGTCTGTATGGGGTGTGTATGGGGTCTGTATGGGGTCTGTATGGGGTCTGTATGGGGTGTGTAGGGTCTGTATGGGGTCTGTATGGTGTGTATGGGGTGTGTATGGGGTGTATGGGGTCTGTATGGGGTCTGTATGGGGTGTGTATGGGGTCTGTATGGGGTGTGTAGGGTCTGTATGGGGTCTGTATGGGGTGTATGGGGTGTGTAGGGTCTGTATGAGGTGTGTAGGGTCTGTATGGGGTCTGTATGGGGTGTATGGGGTGTGTAGGGTCTGTATGGGGTGTGTAGGGTCTGTATGGGGTGTGTGGGGTGTGTATGGGGTGTGTAGGGTCTGTATGGGGTCTGTATGGGGTGTATGGGGTGTGTAGGGTCTGTATGGGGTCTGTATGGGGTGTATGGGGTGTGTAGGGTCTGTATGGGGTGTATGGGGTGTGTAGGGTCTGTATGGGGTCTGCAGGGTGGGCGCTGCAGGGACAGTGGCACCCTGGGCTAACAGGGCAGGGAGGAGCAGGGCTGCTGCCATCTGCTATCAGCCCTGAGCCTGCACAGGAGCTCTTGCTGGGCCGTGCCATTAGTGTCACTCAGCTCCCACTCGTGTCACATTTCTCACTCAAAGCCCGGTGCCCTGGCAGGCCAGGCTGAGCTGTGCACCCCAGCCTGGTGTCAGGCAGAGCTGACATTGTGAAAGGCTCCGTGCTGTACAGCAGGAATCCCATTTACCCTCTCTGCAGGCTGAAATCTCCTTCTTGAGAGGCACATTTCAGCTGAGCTCTCCATCCCACCTGCCTCTCTCCTGCCCTTACACATAAGCTGGAATTCCCCTCTGGACCATTTTCTCTCCGCTCTGCTGTTGGGTGAACACTGAGTTAATTTTTAGGAGGTGCCAGCTGTTGCTGAGACACAGGGTGCACGTTCCAGTAGGACGAGCTGCCAGGTGAGTGCCCAAGGGCAGGCTCAGTGCTCAGTGCTGCTCCCGTGCAGGGAAGGAGTTCGATGTCAGAGCCAGGTGTGTGATCAACGCCACGGGCCCGTTCACGGACTCGGTGCGCAGGATGGACGACCAGGAGCTGCCCAACATCTGCCAGCCCAGCGCGGGCGTGCACATCGTCATGCCTGGCTACTACAGGTGAGTGCTGCTGCAGCCCTGCCACTCTGCCCTGCTCAGCTGGGACACTGCTGCCTGCTCAGCAGCTCCCACTGCACTGCTGGATCCTGATTTTTATTGGTGTTTCTTAAAGAGGATCTGGCGCTGCGCTGGCCAGAACAATTCCATCTCTTCAGAGCAGAGTGCAGCCGTGGGGATTTTAGTTAGATTTTAGTTAGAGCTGCCCAAGGCAGGGCTGCTGCTGAAGCAGAGGCATTTAGGCAGCACAACCCCAGGCTTGTCAAAGCACCTGTTTCAGTGATGCCTTGGAGCTCAGTGTGCTGCTGTTTGTCACCCCCTCAGGAAAACAGGGAGCATGTAAAACCTTCCACCTTCCTACAGAAGCCCTTGTCCTGTTAAATCATGGAATCACAGAGTGGTCTGGGTTTGGAAGGGACTTTAAAGATCATCTTGCTCACTGCCTGCCTTTACATATGAAGCTGCCTGTGCAGTGACTCAGAGAAAACAGGAGTGCAGAGTAAGTGACAGAATGGGCACTGTACTCAGAAATAACAATTACTGCATGGGCAATAGAAGCAGCCCAGAGTAACACAACCACATTTGCTGTGGCCCCAAGCCCACCCACCCCTCTCTGGGGATTTTGGTGGACAGGACGTGCCCTCCTTGTTCCAGGAGAGGTTCCTGTGGCTCTCTGCTCCCTGCAGTCTCCTGCTCCTCTCCCTGTTTGCTGTGCAAAGCCAAATCCCCTTCTCCCAGCCAGCCTTGTCAGTCAGAACTCAAATATTACCTTTGGTTCCTGAAGTCATTAGCATCCTAATGGAAATTCCCCTTTATGGACTTAGCCCAGTTGTGTTGATACAGTGCCCTTGCAGTAATGCCTTCCACAGCCCTGCTCAGAATGGGAATTCATCCCTCCAGTGCACCCTGGGGTGTTTCTGTCCCAACAGGACACCACCACACACTGCAAAATTGAGGCATTTTTGGCCTGGTGTAAAATCACCCCTGCATTCTCTTCTGGTTTGTTGGATTTTTTTTTTTTTTTCGTTTTTGTATCTTTCTCCATGAAAAATGGTAAAATGACCTGATAGCTGCTTTAAAGTACTAAAAATGTGGAGAAATGGGCTGTAATCCCAGTTTCCTCATATGCCAGGAGGAGGATGTGTGTGATTAGCTTTATGGCCCTGCACAAAAACATGGGAAGCTTTAAAACCTGGACTCACTTGGTAAATTCAAAGTAGAAGAAGGCTGGATATGCTTGAGAGCTCTGGTTTATTTATTCTGTAATAACCCAATAATTTTAATTGGAAATGTGGAGAATTCTCGTTCTCCATGTTCCCCAGTGTATGTCAGCATGTGGGCATTACTTTCCTTGGGAAACAGTATCTGCCCACATACTGCCTCCAGAGCCCAGCTGATAAGATAAAACTGCACTGAATTTCCTTGGAGTGGGATAGCTGAGAGCAGGGAGCTGTCTGCTAAATAGAAAACACTCGTGGGATTTCATCTTGGTTGTAGCAGGCCTTCCTTCCTTCTGCTGTGCCAAGGAACAGTGCTCAGCACAGGAGGGTTGGCATTTCACCATGTCCACCTGTGCCCTGGCAATGTGCTGCAGGATTTTGGCCCACAGTAGCACAAATGATTTTTTTTAAATTTTTTTTTTTTTATTTTTAACAGCTAGAGGGTTTTAGTTTTAAATACAGTCAAGATTTTGTAAAACTAATGTTAACCTAATGCATTCACTCCCCATGGGTTTCTTACTCATTGATGTCCTTCATTAACAGTCCCAGAATTGCTCCCCTCATTAATTAGGCTTCCTGTCTGGAATGTGTCTGTGAAGGCAAGGCTTTTTCCTCTCCCTTCTCAGCAATTTCACATGTTTCTGTCTTTCTGGAAATTTCCTCTCTGCTCTGCATTCCACATTCCAGGTAAACTTGCTTGTTGCACCTTGCTTTTTCCCTATGGAAAGTCTCTTTTTATCATTCTTTCATTGTGTTTGTGGTGCATTGGTGAAATGTTTCTTCAGCTGGAGATCTTCCATGGATCCAAGACCTTCCATGGATCTCCCAGAGCTTTTACCTCTACATTTCTCTGTACAGACATTGCTTTATGCTTCATATGGGAGTTTCCATGCTGAATTTTCCCATTTTAGCCATCTTTAAAGAGAAATCTCATCATTCTACAAAGCTTTTACCTCCTTTTGCCATCCGTGGTGGAATAGTAGGAATTCTGCCCCATAAACCATGTTATTTCAGAAGTATTCCTGGTGTGCAGCAGCATGACTCCTGAGGCCTCAGGAAGGCCAGTATTTGGGTGTTAAGATGCTTCTTTCTGATGCAAAACACCTTATTTTGCATTTGTTTGGGTGGCTCTTTAGTTATTTAAATAAGCTGGAACAAGCATGGCAAAGGGCAGGGAGAGAGAGCTTCCCAGGATGGCTGGTATCAGTGATTCAGTAAATAATTGGCACATGGAAAACTGTTTTCCCAGCACTTGCTGTGCAATCTAAAACACTTCACAGCTGCTGTGGGGAAACTTAGTCTGAAGTCTTTGCTTCTTCCTCTTCCTTGTTTTTAGCAGTTTTTATGAAATCACACACACAAAAAAAATTCATACTTTGAAGAAATTGTCTATAAAGTTTCTGAATTCTGATACTGTATATTAAACCTCTGATTTCCTCTGTCTCTAAATCAACAGCTTTTTCATTTTAAAAAGTAATCATTTGTCTGAGGTGATTTACCTTTCCCAAACCTGTGTTGACTTCCCCTATTAGATTGTACCTCTGGCACCATGTGCCTAAGCTGTCTATAAATATCAGCTAAAATGGGTCTAATATACATGCTAGCTATGAAATTCTCTGCCTCTCTCCCAGCCTTGCCACCAGATATTGCCAACTTCCCTCCAGTAATCACTTCAGCCTTCCTAAAAGTGCAATATTCAGCCATTCAGCTTGGACAGGTAAATCCCACCCAAGCAGGTTTTTGCCTTCAGACTCTGGCTAGGATTTGAGTCCATGGAGTGATTCCCCTCTGAAGTGCCTGGCTGCCCTAAATCTGCATCTCCTGCCCTCCATGTGCTCCCTGGGTCTCAGGGCAGGGGCACAGCCTGAAGGGCCCTGACCTGACTGCACAGGTTTGTTTGCAGCACCTTAAATGAGAGTCAGCATCATTCCTTGAACTGAAAATGATGGAAAAAAAGAGGCAGGTCAATGTTTTCCTGTTTACTTTGAAGTGCTCATAAAAGCCTTTTGTTTTCTGAAATACAAGCAGAGCTTTTTAATAAGCCATGAGGAGGAGGCAGTGGGTTTGTACCTGTGGATATTCTTCTTACATTACACCAGAAAAAGCTGATGCATTAATTAAAATCTCCTATCCCAAGCAGTTTTTCATCCTTGTGCTGAATTTTTGTGTTGTAGCACTGGCACAAGCCATGATAAATGCCTGAGTGGCAGCATCCATCGAGGGCTTTTTGCCTTTTTTCCTCAAAGCAGAGTTGCCCATGCAGGGCCACAGAGCTGGAGGCACTCAGAGCACGTTCCCTGCTCCAAACCCCTCAGGAGTCTGTGGGTGTTCCTTCCTGCTGAAGTGGCAGCTGGTGACAAACTCAGGCTTAGTGTCACTGCAAGGATATTCCTTAAATGTCTTCATTTCTCTTCTTTGTGCTCCTTGTCCTCCCAGTCACCACCCCTCATCCCTCCTGCTCCACCTTTGTTGTGGAGGCAGATCAGAGGAATCACCACTATTTTATGGCATAAAAACATCCACGGGCCTGGCTTCCCCAAACTTCTGGAATATCTGTTTAAATCCATGGCTTGGTGTCTTGGTTTGAAAGACAGATGTTTGTTAATAAAGGCAGGAGTCTCTCCTTAAATGGACCCTCTAAATTATTATAATTTTGAAATTAAGGAGCTCTCATGCAAAGATATGGGAATAGGAATAACAGTTCTTCACTAGGAAATTTAAAATAGCAATGCAGTATTACACAGAACAATCCCAACCCTGCCAGAGTCAGAATCCAAGCTGGCACAGTCAGTCAGTCAGGGTGGTGGCACAGTCCCATTCCATGGTGCTGCATCCTCCTGCAGGGGCAGATGTGGCTCAGCTGGAGCAGTGCTCCTGGAGAAGGTGCAGTTTCCTCTGAAGGTGCAGGGATGATGTGGGAGGGTCTGGTTTTCCTCTGGGATCCAGTGGAAAGGCTGCTCTGGTGTTCCAAATCTCAGTTTTTCTCTGGGTAGGAAAGGCTTGGCTCCTGCCCTGGCTGGAGCATCTCCCAGTGGGATGATGGAATTTTATCAGCCATGCCCTGGGACTCACTGGCCATGAACAGGAGATATCTGCTGGAGGGAGGATGGGCTGTGGGAAGATAAAGATGATTGCCCAGCTGGTTTAAAGATGTCCATTAGCAGATAATGTGTGCCAGGAGATCAGGGGCACTGCCACACCCAGTTTGTAACAATGGCCCATTAACAGGAGATATCTCCCACAGGGATAAGAATCGCTGCCACACCCAGTTTTTAACAATGGCCCATTAACAGGTGATACCTCCTGGATGAAGGGTGGGTGATGGGAAAGGTAAAGATGATTGCCCAGCTGGTTTAAAGATCCCATTAGCAGAGAATGTGTGCCAGGAGATCAGGGGCACTGCCCCAGCTGGGTTAACAGCTTTTGGTTACATCCTATATTGCAACCTATGACACTTTTCAGTGGATTCAAGATGCTTTTCAATGGATTTCACCACACGTGAAATCCATTATTTTTTCATTTATTAACTGCTTTACCTGAGAACAGGTGTGGTGTCCCAGTCCTGGCCTGGCTGTGGGGTGCAGGACAGGCAGGTGACAGGTGCCACCGCCCCGTTCCTGTCGTGAGCCAGGTCCCTCCTCTCTTCCAGCCCTGACAACATGGGGCTGCTGGACCCAGCCACCAGCGATGGCAGAGTGATCTTCTTCCTGCCCTGGGAGAAGATGACCATTGCAGGGACCACAGACAGCCCCACAGATGTCACCTCCCACCCCATCCCCACCGAGGAGGACATCAACTTCATCCTGAGCGAAGTGCGCAACTACCTGGGGCCAGACGTGGAAGGTACAGCTGGGAGGGAGCCCAGGCAGCCTGGGGGGGCTGCTGCACTTCTTGTGGGGCTGGCTGTGTGAAACCAGAGCCTTCAAGTGGCTGAACTCAGCACCACCACCATTCTCACCACCAGCACACCTCCAGGGCCACCCTCCCTTGTGTTTTGGGCACCTGCAGGAGGGTGACAGTGGCTCCAGCACTGCCCTGGGTACCTGTCATTCCTCCAGAGGAGGGTTTGCTTTATTTCAGTTATTCTGTGAAAGCATTTGGACTGCTGAGTTTCTGCTGCAGCAGTAAAATCAATCTGAAAATCAATCAGGCTTGTCACACACTCAGCTTTAGGGAAACCCAGTGTCTGGGCATGGGAAATGCTCAATTCCTCGTTTCCTGAAGTGGAGAACTGATGTCTGCATGTTGTGTGAAGTTCTGAAAGGGTCCAGGGAAGCTCCTGCTGGGTGTCTGGAGCAGCAGTTTGTGTTGGAAGTGCAGGAGAGCAGGGAGGGAGATGGGAATGTGAATAGGAGAGAGATTAGATGGGATATTGGTGAGAAATCTCAGCTGGGAGGGTGATGAGGCCCTGGCACAGGGTGCTCAGAGAAGCTGTGGCTGGCCCTGGATGCCTGGCAGTGTTGGACACCAGAATCTGGAGCACCCTGGGCTGGTGGCAGCTGTCTCTGCCTGGCAGGGTGGCTTGGGATGAGCCTTAGGTCTGTCCCAAGCCAGGACATTCTGTGGTTTCCCACATTCAGATGAGTTCAGTCCCTGTGGCTCAGCCCAGCTGGGCCTGGGCTGGTTTTCCTGTGCAATTATAGATGGCTGGAGCTGAAATAACAACAGCAGTGCCCATATCAACCCTGGACAGCCCTGCCTGTGCTGGCAGAGCCAGTGCCAGGGTTATCAACTTCCCCAGGCTTGGACACCTTCCAGCTGCTTAATTACAGCGTCACGCGTGCTGCTTTCTGGAGTTTCATTAGTTTATAAACCTGATACAGGATCTTGTGTCTGTGATTAACACTTCATTTTGGCAGGTTGAACACGCTGGCAGAGCACCATTGATTTTGGAAATCTATTCCCTGTTCTTTGGGGGATGTTTTTTACACCCTTTTACTGATTTTTCAATTATCGGTCATTTGAAAGTTGTATTAAAAACATGTTGCAAAGACTCCAGTATAAAGTGAATTGGTGACTGCACTTGGGCTGTGGATAAGGATGACTTGTCAACAGGAAATCTTGGAATAACAACCTTCAAGCTTGGAAGATCTGAAAGGGAGTGTTACACTTGTGTAACAAACTTTATTGTGGTTTATAAAATGCAGTGTAAGGACTGTTCAGGTTCATTGGGAAGAATTTTCATGGAGAGGGGGAACAGGCTGGAGCTGTCCAGGGAACACCTGGAGGTGGCTCTGAGTGCTCTGGGCTGGTGACAAGGTGGCATTGGCACAAACTGGAGTCCCTAGCCTGGGAGGGCTTTCCAGCATCAGTGACTGTGGGATTGCACAGCCTGGCCTAGGGCAGCCCCTGGCAGTGCCCAGCAGGGCTGCCCGGGCTCAGTGTGGCTCTGCACAGTGAGAAGAGGGGACGTGCTGGCAGCCTGGAGTGGCATCCGGCCCCTGGTGACCAACCCCGACTCCAGGGACACCCAGTCCCTGTCCCGCAGCCACGTGGTGACCGTCAGTGCCAGCGGGCTGGTGACCATCGCAGGTACTGCCCTGCCTGGGACAGGCTGGGACAGGGACATGGGCTGGGACAGGCTGGGCTGGGACAGGGACATGGGCTGGGACAGGCTGGGCTGGGACAGGGACATGGGCTGGGACATGGGCTGGGACAGGGACATGGACTGGGACAGGCTGGGACATGGGCTGGGACAGGGGCTGGGACATGGGCTGGGACAGGGACAGGGGCTGGGACAGGGACATGGGCTGGGACATGGGCAGGGACATGGGCTGGGACAGGGACATGGGCTGGGACAGGGGCTGGGACATGGGCTGGGACAGGGACAGGGGCTGGGACAGGGACATGGGCTGGGACATGGGACATGGGCTGGGACATGGGCTGGGACATGGGCTGGGCTCCTGCAGGAACCATGGGTTGGCCTGCCCCATGCAGGAACCTTGGGCTGGGCTGCTTCTTGTCACAGAATCTGCTGTCAGTGGCAGCAGTGGAGCCAGCCTGGCACCAATCATGGCATGAAATACTGAGATATCTCTGTAGTGTGTAGAAGCTTGACAAGGTAAAGGCCTTGTTAAGCCTCTAAAGGGGGGAATGGTGCCTTGGGTTTTAGCATTTATATTTTATATTTTTCAGAACCTCTGCTACTTAGTGTGTAACTTTGAAACTTCATGTTAGGTGTTAGTAAGTTCTGTTCACAGAGTGGTTGGACAAAACAATTCTTTTCCATTCCTTTCCCCAGGTGGGAAGTGGACCACGTACCGTGCCATGGCCAGGGACACCATTGATGAGGCCATCAGGGAGCACTGCCTGCAGGCTGGCTCCTGCCAGACCATGGGGCTGCAGCTGGAGGGGGCTCAGGACTGGAGCCCCACACTCTACATCAGGCTGGTCCAGGACTATGGGCTGGAAAGTGAGGTGAGGCCTGGCTTCCTCTGCTGGGGGGGTTTGCTTTTCTCCTAAATCCAGCACCAGCATGGCTTGGACACAGCTCTGGTGAGCCAAATCAGAGCTGGGGCAGAGAGAGTTCTAACAGAAATAAAGTTAGTAATTGTTCTTCATCATCTTCCCCTTTTTCCTTCCTCCTAAGCTTGTTCCCTGTTTAAAAACACTCTGACCTGCCAGGGTCTCCTTGCTGGAGACCCCACGAGCTGTGCAGCAGCCCTGGCCAGGCCAGCTGGGCTCTCAGTCTGCTGGCACAGACACAGCAGGGCTCTGCTGTCCAGCCTCCCACAGCTCTGAGTTTCCTCCACACTCAACCCCCTGGCAGCCTGTTTGTTACTGGGCATGAGGGATTGTCCAAGGAAAATGTGTTTTTCATGTGCTTTCTAAGCATGCTGGGTTTGTTTTCCTCTCCACAGGTGGCTCAGCACCTGGCTTCCACCTATGGGGACAAGGCTTTTGAGGTGGCCAAAATAGCCCAGGTGACAGGGAAGAGGTGGCCAATTGTTGGGAAACGTCTGGTGTCTGAATTCCCTTACATTGAAGCTGAGGTATGTGGGAAAACCATGTCACCTTCTGTGGTCCTGGCCTTGGCATGAGCATCTGAAACATCTCCTTGAGCCCTTTCCCTAGGGAGGCCAAGATTTTCTCTGTGCCTGTACAGAGAACACTGTATGGATCCATATATACACATATATTTATGCATAATTGAATATTCATATAGCACCAGTTTTTTTTACTTTATATACAAACTTTTGATCCCAGGTGGATCCTATCAAATATTGCAAGGAACAGAGAGCTTTCCCAGCCCTGTTTTTGGGGTGCTAAAGCTGCTATCTGCTGCTGGCTGTGTCTCCTTGATGTGTGTGGGAATCCTGGGTGGGGAGTTTGGGGCTTTCTGTGCTGCCAAACACTGACCCCCAAAAAACCACTGCTGTTAACCTGAGGCCTTGGAGGAAGCTTCCAGAATTGAGAGATAGAACTAAAATCACTGGTGTGTAGTTTGAATACAAGTGTGTAATATCACATGGTAAAGGGTTTGGAATTTGGGCTTTTAGAATATAGTAATAGGTATGGGACAAGCTGGAGTTTTAAGGCCAAAGTTTTCTTTCTTCTTGTCCTTCTTCTTGGGTATAAGTAGTATTTTAATGATTGGATGAAAAATGCCACACTGCAGGTCATGAGTGTTTGGTCATTGGGTCAAAAGTAAAAATAATTTGATTATTGGATAATTAAGCCTTTAAAAGCTTTGTAACAAGAGAGATACATCATCATATGACCATTTTAACTGCAGCACTCACTGTAACAACACTATACATATAGTATTCATTTTAATATTTGTGAAAATGTTAATGTATCAGTAATATAAAAATATAAATACTGATGGCACACTGAGGGCAGCACCCCACCCCACAGGTGCTGTGTGGGGTGAAGGAGTACACCCTTAACAAAGTTTTCCAACATGATACATTCAGCATTCATTTTAACATTTGTGAAAAGCCAATAATGTGTGTGCTGATGGCACCATCACAGGGGGTGTACAGGGTGAAGGAGCACATCCTCAGCAAAGTTTTCCAACATTATACATACAACATTTGTTTTAATATTTGTGAAAATGTTAATATATCAGTAATATAATCTGCACTGATGGCACACTGAGGGCAGCACCCCACCCTACAGGTGGTGTATGGAGTAAAGGAGTGCGCCATCAGCAAGGTTTTCCAACATTATACATATAGCATTCATTTTAATAATTGTGCAAAACTAACAATATAATATGTACTGAGGGCACACTGAGGGCACACTGATGGCACACTGGGGGCACACTGATGGCACACTGAGGGCACACTGATGGCACACTGAGGGCACACTGAAGGCACCACCCCACCCCAGGTGGTGTACGCGGTGAAGGAGCGCGCCCTCAACAAAGTTTTCCAACATGATACATACAGCATTCACTTTAATATTTGTGAAAAGCCAATAATGTGTGTACTGAGGGCACACTGGGGGCACACTGAGGGCACACTGGAGGCACACTGGGGGCACACTGATGGCACACTGAAGGCACCACCCCACCCCAGGTGGTGTACGCGGTGAAGGAGCGCGCCCTCAACAAAGTTTTCCAACATGATACATACAGCATTCACTTTAATATTTGTGAAAAGCCAATAATGTGTGTACTGAGGGCACACTGATGGCACACTGAGGGCACACTGGAGGCACACTGGGGGCACACTGAGGCACACTGAAGGCACACTGAAGGCACCATCCCACCCCAGGTGGTGTACGCAGTCAAGGAGTACGCGCGCACCGCCGTGGACGTCCTCTCCCGCCGCACGCGCCTGGCCTTCCTCAACGTGCAGGCTGCTGAGGAGGCACTGCCCAGGATCGTGGACATCATGGCCAAGGAGCTCAACTGGTGTGACCAGAAGAAGAAGGTACAGGGCCCTTCCAGCCTCAGCTGCTTTGTTCTGCGTGAGGGGTTTTGGTGTTAGCGGTCCGTCCTGGTTTAGGGCACTGTTGGGAGCAATTCTCCCCCAGGAAGCAAACCCAAGGGTTTGGGTTTTTTTATCTGTTTGGGGAGAAATTTCTTTAGGGAGAATTGGAAAAAAAACCTGTTTATTCAACAGGCAACTGCTCAGCACAAAAAGAAATTAACTATATCGAACAACAAAACAACTTGCTTTGAAGAGAGGAAAATTCAGAAAGTCTCTCTCCTGTGGGTGGTAGCTTGCCTTAGTTAGTTATCAGTCCCTTTGGTGCTGGAAAATGTTGCTGGCCAGGCCAGGCCCTGGTGGGTTACAGATGCAAGCTCTTGGTGCTCCCTCCAGGATTCCAGTCTAAAATAATTTTTAGGAAAAACAGAACAAAAAACTTTCTGGGCAACTTGCTTGAGTAGAAAACTACAAGTGATGCTTTATTCCCAGCAGAATGAGTCACTTGGTGCATTTCATTCTAAAGCTTTATCAAATGGCTGTGAAATGGGTTGGGATGGGCCAGGGGGTGGAGAGGAAGGGAAAGATCTGTATCCTTGCTCCCCAGCCCTAGCAGTGAAAGCAGGTTTGGCATTGCTGTCCTATTCCTGTCAGTTATTTTGCTTCAGTGACACTTTTCAACAGATCTGCCTCAGCAAAGGAAGCTCCTGTAACCATAAAGAACCTGCTTGGTGTTGAGCTCCCTGATTTTTTTTCTGATTTTGGACAGCTGGGTGAACCCTCACAGTGAGATATCAAGTGGGAGAGAAATGACATGTTGTAGGGCTGGCCTAAAAATGCCATTTCTCCCTGAAAGGGGCAGACAGACTGTGTGTGACTGAAGGTGTGGATGGTCCTGGAAGTATTTACACAGAAATTAAGTGTCTTTACTAGCCTGGATACCTTTTTCCAAGAGTAAAAAGTGCCTAAGTTTAAATTAATTAAGCAGTTGACATCTGCTTAATTTTGGGACCTTAGAAAAGTACTGGTTAAGTAGAAGCACCCAATAATAAAGTATAAAAAATAAACATTTGTGTAAGAAGTTGCTGTTGCTCAGATACCCAGGTTTGGTGTTTCCATTGCAGGAGCAGCTTGAAGCTGCCAGAACATTTCTGTACTATGAGATGGGCTACAAAGTGAAAACAGACCAATTAACAGACAGCTCTGAGATCAGCCTGCTGCCTGCAGACATCGAGAGGTGAGTGAGTGTCCTGGTTTGGAGGACAGGTGTCTGCCAATAAAGGCAGAAGCTCCTCTTTGAAATGAAGAATGTAAACCCCCTCTCTCAAATTATTATTATAATTTTGAAATTAAGGGGCTCTCTGGCAAAGATACGGGAATTAGGAATAACAGTTCTTTACTAGGAAAATTAAAATAGCAATGCAGTATTACACAGAACAATCCCAACCCTGCCAGAGTCAGAATCCAAGCTGGCACAGTCAGTCAGTCAGGGTGGTGGCACAGTCCCATTCCATGGTGCTGCATCCTCCTGCAGGGGCAGATGTGGCTCAGCTGGAGCAGTGCTCCTGGAGAAGGTGCAGTTTCCTCTGAAGGTGCAGGGATGATGTGGGAGGGTCTGGTTTTCCTCTGGGATCCAGTGGAAAGGCTGCTCTGGTGTTCCAAATCTCAGTTTTTCTCTGGGCAGGAAAGGCTTGGCTCCTGCCCTGGCTGGAGCATCTCCCAGTGGGATGATGGAATTTTATCAGCCATGCCCTGGGACTCACTGGCCATGAACAGGAGATATCTCCTGGAGGGAGGATGGGCTGTGGGAAGATAAAGATGATTGCCCAGCTGGTTTAAAGATGCCCATTAGCAGAGAATGTGTGCCAGGAGATCAGGGGCACTGCCCCACCCAGTTTTTAACAATGGCCCATTAACAGGAGATATCTCCCACAGGGATAAGAATCGCTGCCACACCCAGTTTTTAACAATGGCCCATTAACAGGAGATATCTCCTGGATGAAGGGTGGGTGATGGGAAAGGTAAAGATGATTGCCCAGCTGGTTTAAAGATCCCATTAGCAGAGAATGTGTGCCAGGAGATCAGGGGCACTGCCCCACCCGGGTCAGCAGATGGGACAGAATGCCCATTTCTGCCACATCCTGCACTGCAGCCCAGGGCAGGGAGGCAGGGAGCTGCTGTGCTGCTGTCCCTGCAGCCCTGGCAGCTCAGTGCCAGCCCCTCCCGTGCAGGTACAAGAAGCGCTTCCACATGTTCGACAAGGACAAGAAGGGTTTCATCACCATCCTGGACGTGCAGCGTGTGCTGCAGGTGAGCTGCCCTGTGCCCCTGGCCCTGGGGGCAGCCTGAGACAGGCCAGGCTGCTGAGCCCCCTCGTGCTGTGCTTGTTGTGTGCAGAGCATCAGCGTGCAGATGGACGAGAACACCCTGCACGAGATCCTCAACGAGGTGGATCTCAACAAGAACGGGCAGGTGGAGCTCAACGAGTTCCTGCAGGTGGGTGCTGCCCTGGTTTAAACTGCACACAGCTTAGGGAGCTACTCCCCTTGCTTAGGGCTGGGCTGGACACCAGGGCTGTGTCCCCTGGGGTGTTGGTACAAGGCACACAGAGCCATCCTCAACGGCTTGCAGATTCAGGTTGGTTTTTTTCCCCAGTCAGACTCAAAAAGAATGAGTAATTTACAAAGTGTGTCCCAGTCCAGACCTGAATTTGGCATTTTGAGCCCAGAAATACTGTTTAAATGTATTTAAAGTGATACAGGTGTCCACTGGAAGGTGCAGGGCACAGGTGTGCACACTGGCTTTATCTGCAGTTGTTAAAGGTTGTTATAAAAATTAGTAAACTAAGAAACTGAATAATAAACAACTAAATAACCAAATATTTATAACAATAAATAATAATATAACAATAACAATAATAATAATAAACAACAACTAAATAATAAACTGAATATATTAAACAATGAGCTTGAAGTCAGAGCCCCTCCAGGCCCTACAACCCATTTTAACTCCTGAGTTGGCTAAATTGCTCCAGTCTCACTGAAAAAAATGACATTCATGTGCTTTTTGGGGGGCTTTTAAGCAAACCCAAGGGTGCTCCCTTTGCCCATGCAGTTTGTCAGCTGGGCTGGTGTTTGAGGAGTCTTTTTTGGGGTGGCATTTCAGAGCCTGCTGTGCCTCCCCTGCCCAGTGGCAATGATGAATGCCAAACAGGAGAGAAATTAATGCTGGGGATTTTGGTCAATGTCAGCCCTTTCTTCACTGTGTCAAGTTAAACAAACAAGATCAAGGCAAAGGAAATGGTAATTGTCTCTCTGGAGATGAGCTGGGGATAAGAGCAGCATTGTTGAATCTAAATGCAGAAAATTTTCACAGGTTGTGTCCAGCATTAGCAAAAAGGAGTATTTATTTGCCTAAAATGCAGCAATTGAGCTGAGGAGCTGCAGTGAACTTGGGGGAGGGGGAAAACCAAACCAAACCAAACCAAGCCAAACCAAACCAAGCCAAACCAAACCAAACCAAACCCACCAGGGGGGAAGGAGAACCCTGGATGGCTTTGGGAGTTAAAGCTCTGGCTGCTGCAAAGGGACAGCCTTGTATCTGCACTGGAAACCTTCCACTGGGCTTGCCAGTGAAATCAGCTGGGCTTGCCATGGAAGGAGCAAAATGCATTAAATGTTTGTTTAATTTTTTAATGGATCTGTTAAGTCAGGGCCCAGCACTTGGGTGTTTGCTTTCTGAAAACTTTCAAGTAATTGCGTTTCAGCGCAGAACTTGAGCGAGCCCTGGGCAAATATTTGTGGAGGTTTGTGCTGGAAAATAGAGCAGGTTGTGCCTGGGGGCTGCCTGGCTCTGCAGCTGGGGGCAGAGCAGGGCTGGCCTGGGCCACCTGCAGGGTGCTGGGGGAGCCCAGTGGGCTGGCAGGGAGTGGCCCTGCTGTCACAGTGCAGTGATGTAAAGGCAACGACCCCAGGATAGATCAGGAGGAGTCGTGGAATGCCAGAATGGTTTGGGTGGGAAGGAACCTCAAAGCCCATCCCATCCCTCTAAAGCACCTGGCCCCAAGCTTGGTGGCTCAGGAGGGTGTCTGGGCACGAGGGACATCCCTGTCTGTGCACAGGACTGGTCTCCTCCCTGTGGCTGTGGCACACAGCACACCTGCACAGGTCCAGCTGCAGGTGTGATGAGCAGCTTTTCCTGGGGGGGGGGAGGAGGGGAAGGATCCCTGCAGTCAGTGGGAGTAAGAAATTGCATTTGGCAAGTGCAGAGTGCTTCCCCAGCACTCTGTGCAGAGCTGGCTGCAGGTAATTTCAGCTCTAATGCTGGCTTTATCCGTGGGATAAAAAAGAATTAACTAAAATCTTAGCACTAGTGTGCTTTCGCTGGCAGGGAGCAGAGTCCAGCTTCCAGGACTTAAAGGCAAATTAGTTTTAAAAGTCCATAGAGGAATTTGGATTTGAAAGAATTGTGGGAGTCAAGTACAGTGTCTCTGCAAAGAAAGGCATGTGGGTGGAAAAGGGGCAGGTCTGGGATCAGTGGGGGATCAGGAATCAGGAAATCCCTGCTTGATGTGGGTTGGGAGGGACCCTAAATCTCATCTTCACTTGTTCCAGCCTGGCCTGGGGCACTGCCAGAGATCCAGGGGCAGCCTCAGCTGCTCTGGGCACCTGTGCCAGGGCCTGCCCATCCTCACAGGGAACAATTTCTTCCTAAATTAAAAAAAAAAAAAAAAATCCTGAATCTTCTATGAGCTGCATCCTTTAGATATTAAAAATAACCAAAGAAAGCCTGTGGTTTCAAACTACCTCAATCCCAGAAAGTTTCGCTTGTAACATAATTATCATCTTCATACGGAAAATACTTTATAACATATTTTAACAGTTCTCTTAATTTTTTTTATCTGGAACACTAAAATAATTTCTCCTGAATAAAGAAAGGCTTGGTCCTTCCCTGGCTGGAGCATCTCCCAGTGGGATGATGGAATTTTATCAGCCATGCCCTGGGACTCAGTGGCCATGAACAGGAGATATCTGCTGGAGGGAGGATGGGCTGTGGGAAGATAAAGATGATTGCCCAGCTGGTTTAAAGATGCCCATGAGCAGATAATGTGTGCCAGGAGATCAGGGGCACTGCCACACCCAGTTTGTAACAATGGCCCATTAACAGGAGATATCTCCCACAGGGATAAGAATCGCTGCCACACCCAGTTTTTAACAATGGCCCATTAACAGGTGATACCTCCTGGATGAAGGGTGGGTCATGGGAAAGGTAAAGGTGATTGCCCAGCTGGTTTAAAGATCCCATTAGCAGAGAATGTGTGCCAGGAGATCAGGGGCACTGCCACACCCGGGTCAGCAGATGGGGACAGAATTCACATTTCTGGTGACATCCTGTGCTGCACCCCAAGCCAGAGCCAGGCTCTGGGGCACGGTTTGGGTTTGGTTTGGGTTTGGTTTGGGTTTGGGTTGGTTTGGGTGTGGTTTGCATTAGGGAGGTGAGCTGTGTGTGTCCCTGCTGCTGCTCTGGCCCCAGCTGTGTGCTGGCAGCAGGTGACACTGTGCCTGTCCCCAGCTGATGAGTGCCATCCAGAAGGGCCGTGTGTCGGGCAGCAGGCTGGCCGTGCTGATGAAGAGCGCCGAGGAGAACCTGCGCCGGCGCCAGGCCATCCCCGTGGACCGCAGCGGAGGGGGGCTCTGAGGGGCTCTGGGGGGCTCTGGGGGGCTCTCAGGGGGCTCTCAGGGGGCTCCTCATGCCCCCGGGGCTCCCCAGCCACCCCAGGGCTCCTCAGCCCCCTGGGCAGCTCTCCCGAAACACTCTGGTGCGTTTGTCATTGTCTCCTTCATTAATGATCTCCTTACTGCTCTGGGATTGGCCGTGGGGTGGGGGGTCCTGCAGTGCCAGGGTGCAGCAGTGCAGGATCTTGCAGTGCCAGATGTGCTCCCAGATGTGCAGCAGTGCAGGTTCCTGCAGTGCCAGATGTGCTCCCAGATGTGCAGGAGTGCAGGTTCCTGCAGTGCCAGGGTGCAGCAGTGCAGGATCTTGCAGTGCCAGATGTGCTCCCAGATGTGCAGCAGTGCAGGGCCCTGCAGTGCCAGGGGAGCAGGCAGGTTGCAGGCAGGGGTTCAGCAGGGTCCTGCAGTGCCATCTGTGCTCCCAGATGTGCAGCAGTGCCAGATGTGCAGCAGTGCAGGTCCTGCAGTGCCAGGGGTTCAGCAGGTCCTGCAGTGCCAGCTGTGCTCCCAGATGTGCAGCAGTGCAGGGTCCTGCAGTGCCAGCTGTGCTCCCAGATTGCAGCAGTGCCAGATGTGCAGCAGTGCAGGTCCTGCAGTGCCAGCTGTGCTCCCAGATGTGCAGCAGTGCAGGTCCTGCAGTGCCAGGTGCCCTCAGGGATTTGGGGGCTCCCTCTGGCCCATGCCTTGCCCATTAACCCTTGCATCACTTCAGAGCACAGGGAGCTCAGGGTGAGTCCTGCACACACAGAATCCCAGGCAGGGGGAGGGCTTGTTCTGGAGGGGAGATCCCATCCAGAGGAACACACCCAGCCCCTCCTGGGCTGCTGGGCACCTGTCCTGAGCCTCCCCTGGGTGATGGGCTTGCCCTGGTACCCCAGTGGGGCCAGTGCTTGGCCACTCAGAAAGTGCAGCTGGCAAACAAGACTCCTGCATTAATCACCCCAGGTAATAATGTAGCTGAAGGCTGGGAACAGCTTCCCTTGTCTCCTGTTAACACAAATAAACTGCCTCTAATAAATGGCCTTGGTGCAGGTGGTGCTTTGTGCAGTGAAATAAAGGCTGAAGGTGTTTCGTGCTAAAAAGTGCTTCAAGTTTGGGGCAGACACCCTGATGATGGGGCAGGTTTTGGTAGCACAAGAGTCTTAAATGTTGATTTAAAAGTGCTCAAACACAGTGAAAAAAAGCCCACGAGTGTGTGTCTTGCATCCTGCTAACTTTTCTAGGGAAAAGCAGCTGTTTTCCAGCAGGTTAAAGGAGAAAGCCAAAGCCTGGAGCCCTCCCTGGAGCTGCCTGTTGTCCTGCTGCTGCTGAGGCCAGGGGACATTTCTGCCTGATGCAGAACAAGGCAGGGAAATCTGGTTTGCAGCTGGATTTGGCATCTGCTGCATCCCTGAGCAGGGCAAGCTCCACCTCCAACCAAACCCTCACTTCCCAGGGGTCACAATTCCTGCTGAAGGAAATGGGATGTGTTTAACTGGTACCACCACGTGCACTGGTGGGAGATGGCAGGGCAGGAATGAGCAGCCAGGATTCCTCAGGTGCTGGATCAGGGAAATGGCTCCAGGCACCAGAGGAGATGCTGAGCAGATGCTGTTTGCCTGCAGAAACAGAGCCCTTAAAATAGACATTAAACATGCAGCTGCTGAAAAATAGCAGAAAAGGGCAAGAATGACCTAAAATGAGTTGCTAAAACAGTTCAGATGTTTTTTGCATGTCCAGTTTGGGTTTTTGGTGCTGATGTTGTTCAGGTTCTGGCTTTGTGCTTTGGGCAGGGGCTGAGGAGGGGGTTGGCACATCTGGCACCACAGGGTGTTGGAATATCAGAAGGGTTTGTTCCTGTGCTCCTGGAGGCTTTTCCTCCTGAGCTGGGTTCCAGAATGTTCAGGTGAAGGGTGGAATGCTCGTGTTTCCAAACCCACAGTGACAGATTGCACACATCCTGCAGGATGGAGGGAAATGAATTTATAACACACAGTCATTCTGGCTCAGAGGTGAGGGAAGGGCTTCAGGATTCCACTAGTTACAAAAGTTTAAGGGGAAAAAAAAAAAAACAAAGTAAAAGTCACAAGACCTTTTCCAGCCTATGTGAAGAAAAAATATTTCCAATATTGAACTGGTTTTTTGTAAAGAAAAAATATTTTCACTGTTGAACAGTTTTTGTACAGTTTGAAGATAAATTCTCCACTCCTCTCTAACTGGCATTGTTAAAATAATAACCTGGATTCACCTGGAAAGCAGGAACACCCAAGTATCCTCTCTGTTCTCTGGTTTTGCTGGTCCTGCATCTGGAGTGTGGCTCTGGGGTGTCCCTGGGCAAGGCTTTGCTTTGTGTCTCAGGCATTTGTGTCACCTCCTGCTGCCCTGCAGTGACAGGGACAGCTGCATGTGCTCCCCCAGCAGCTGAGCCTGCCCAAGCAAAACTCCCAGGTGTTTATTTCCCCCTGTTGTGTCTGCAGAATGTTGGCTTTGCTCTTTGGGGTTTTGATGTGAATGCACTGTGGGAAGAGTTGGGAGATGTCACTGTCTTGCTGTGCTGATCTGGGATGGGAAAGCAGGAATGGGATTATTTTATTCTCGTTTGTTTGATTGTTTTTTCTGTTTTGGTGAAGTGAAAGATTTCTGGCTTTTCAGTGGGTGTTTTGTATTTTAAATGGCTGTCCCTGTGGGGAGGGGGGCCCAGCAGGGTCTGGGTAAATGTGTGTAAATGTGTGCACAGACACACTGCAGGGCCACACGTGGCATTGGGTCTGTCAGCAGCTTCCTCTTGCAGCCTGGCCTGTTCAATGCTGTGTTTGGAGCTGGGCTGTCGTTTTTATAACTGTCCTGGTGTTTTCCTGCCATTATTTATTACCTTTGATATCTGGAATGAGCAGCATGCGTTTATTGAGCAATAAGAGGATGTATTTAATGTGCCTTGTTTTTAACTGAGTCAGGACTGGAAGCATGAATCAATAAAACTGGTTAAAAACTCTCCTTTTGCTGGCAGTTTGTTGTGGCAGGTGTGAAAATGCCTCGGGGTGGCCCTGGGGGGGTTTCTCTGGGGAGGAGCACGAGGGGAGGGATGTGTTTGGTGGGGAGATTTCACCTCTCAGCTGAGAGCTGAGTGCAGGGCTGGGGCAGAGGGAGTGGGAGTGAGGGCAGCCCTGGGGTGTGCCAGGTGAGGGATCCTGCACTGCCCTGGGATGTGCCAGGTGAGGGATCCTGCACTGCCTGGTGCCAGGTGAGGGATCCTGCACTGCCAGGTGCCAGGTGAGGAATCCTGCACTGCCTGGGGTGTGCCAGGTGAGGGATCCTGCACTGCCAGGTGCCAGGTGAGGGATCCTGCACTGCCAGGTGCCAGGTGAGGGATCCTGCACTGCCTGGGGTGTGCCAGGTGAGGGATCCTGCACTGCCAGGGGTGTGCCAGGTGAGGGATCCTGCACTGCCAGGTGCCAGGTGAGGGATCCTGCCCTGCTCTGGGATGTGCCAGGTGAGGGATCCTGCACTGCCCTGGGATGTGCCAGTTGAGGAATCCTGCACTGCCTGGGGTGTGCCAGGTGAGGGATCCTGCACTGCCAGGTGCCAGGTGAGGGATCCTGCACTGCCAGGTGCCAGGTGAGGGATCCTGCACTGCCCTGGGATGTGCCAGGTGAGGGATCCTGCACTGCCTGGGGTGTGCCAGGTGAGGGATCCTGCACTGCCTGGTGCCAGGTGAGGGATCCTGCACTGCCAGGTGCCAGGTGAGGAATCCTGCACTGCCCTGGGGTGTGCCAGGTGAGGGATCCTGCACTGCCCTGGGGTGTGCCAGGTGAGGAATCCTGCACTGCCTGGGGTGTGCCAGGTGAGGGATTCTGCACTGCCCTGGGGTGTGCCAGGTGAGGGATTCTGCACTGCCAGGTGCCAGGTGAGGGATCCTGCACTGCCTGGGGTGTGCCAGGTGAGGGATCCTGCACTGCCTGGTGCCAGGTGAGGGATTCTGCACTGCCCTGGGGTGTGCCAGGTGAGGGATCCTGCACTCCTCTGGGGTGTGCCAGGTGAGGGATTCTGCACTGCCCTGGGGTGTGCCAGGTGAGGGATCCTGCACTGCCTGGGGTGTGCCAGGTGAGGAATCCTGCCCTGCCAGGTGCCAGGTGAGGGATCCTGCCCTGCCTGGTGCCAGGTGAGGGATCCTGCACTTCCAGGTGCCAGGTGAGTGATCCTACACTGCCCTGCCAAGTGCCAGGTGAGGGATCCTGCACTGCCTGGTGCCAGGTGAGGGATCCTGCACTTCCAGGTGCCAGGTGAGGGATCCTGCCCTACCAGGTGCCAGGTGAGGAATCCTGCCCTGCCAGGTGCCAGGTGAGGAATCCTGCACTGCCAGGTGCCAGGTGAGGGATCCTGCACTGCCCTGGGAGGAGGGAACAGATCCATTCTCCGTTTCAGGGAATCAGCAGCTCTGTGAGCACAATGTTGATAATCTCCAGATTATTTTCTGGGTTAATTTGGGATATTGCAGCTGCCACAGAGCTGTGCTCCTGCAGGGGCTGTGTGCAAGTAGCTCCCTGCACGTGGGACCCGAGGGGAATACAGAGATTATGGATCCCCCTAATCCACAGTGTGCAGTGGTAAATCAGGGAATGTTTGCTGTGATCAGCTTTATCCCACACACTTTGCAGCACCAGAAACCTCGTGTCAAGCTGCTGGAAGGCACAGGAGTTTGGGGCTGGTCCCTTCCTCTGGCATCTCCCCAGAGTGAGCACAAATTCAGATTTATCACCCTGGTGTGGCTGTTGCAGGAATAGAAATAGGGTGGGGAACATCAAAGCAGCGTTAATGTTTGAGCCTGGGGGCCCCAGCTGGGTGTGCCCATGCCAGGTGAGCTGGGGACAGGGAGGGATGGGTGGGACAGGGATCCTGCAGTGCTAGGTGAGAGCTGGGGACAGGGAGGGATGTGCAGGGCAGGTATCCTACGTTTACCAGGTGAGCTGTGCAGGAGGAATGGATGGGACAGGGATCCTGCAGTGCCCAGGTGAGCTGTGCAGGGCTGTGCAGGGATCATACATCCCACATTTCCCAGGTGAGCTGTGCTCCTGCAGGAGGGAGGTGCAGGGATCACACACCCCCCTTTTCCCAGGTGAGCTGTGCAGGGCTGTGCAGGGATCACACATCTCACGTTTCCCAGGTGAGCTGTGCAGGAGGGATGGATGGGGCTGGGGTCTCACACCCCCTTTTCCCAGGTGAGCCCCTGGGGTGCACATCACCCCCACCCCGATAAATCGCGTTTTCCTCCCGCCAGGGGCAGCCCCGGCTCAGCCTCTCCCACCAGCTGGAATTCCTCTGCCCTTCCCAGCCCCAGGCTCGCTGCTGTCCCTGCCCAGAGCAGACCCAGGACAAGCTGCCCTTCGCTTCCTCTCCCCGATTGCTGCTGTTTATTTTGCACAGATTCATTTATTATTTTTGCATCTCTCCAATTAACTGATTTGCAGTTCATTCCTATGCAAGCAGAGCTGTTCCTGTCCAAGTCGAGGAGCTGTAAATCTTGGATCTGTTGAGCTGACAGGGGAATATATTTCATTTTTCCCCATGAATCATTTGCCATCCTTATTGCAGAAAAATGGCAAAATTATGGTGTACTGTGTTTTCATAAATTACTGCTTTTCTCTCCCCCCCTGCACTCCTCTAATTTGTAATTTCCTGGGAGGAAGAGGAGTGTGGGGCCTGGAGTAGCCAGGTGAAGAGGGCTTGTCTCTACCCAAATTGTCTGCAAATCTGTCTCCTCTCTTTTAAATTGTGTAAGGAACAACTAATAAAGCTTTCATATGAATTTAAAAACCAGTTATTGCTGCTGAAGTTATTTTGGTTTGGTGTTAAGAGATTCTCCAGTTAAACTGCTGTAGGAAGGAGGGAGCAGGAAGCAGAGATTCTTAACTGGGATTTTTTTCCCACTTCCTTTATATATTTGCCCTCTTGCAAATAAATCTTGTGAACTGCAAAAAGGTCAGGATTTTTTGGGGTTTTTTTTTGGGGGGGGGGAAAGTGGTGTTTGGTTTTTTTTTTTTTTTTTAATTAAGAATGTAAAAAAATCCTCATCTAGAACCCTGTAGCTGGTAGAACAACACTTAAATCCTTGCCCACAATATTTACTTTGAAATCCCAGAAATATATGTGCATTTTCCACATGAGGTTGAGCTGGGTGCCCAGTTCTGATTAGTGACTCATTGCATCAGCAAAGGAAATGGTTTGTCCCCCATCTCCTCTTGAAGCCAAGTTCTTCCTGGTTAAAAGAAAAAGAAAATACAAAAATGTTCATCACAGTAAGCTGCTAAATTGTTTTCAAAATTGGCCATTTTTTAAATGGAGCTTATCCAGCTCTGGCAGTACTTCAGGTTGCACTGAACCATTAAATAAAAACTGGAGACAAAACGCCTTTGAAAAGGGTTAATTAGTTTTAATATTGATTTATTCCATATAGGGCCATAATAGACTAGAACACTTATTTCTGTTTTGGATCATTAAAACCAGTTCTTGGTTCCTGAACAATTTGTTTCTAATAAATAAATTTTTAAAATAAGACCAATTAGAGTAATTTGAGGTAATCTGTGACGCCGGCTGGTTTTTTTCCAAA